>NW_024884475.1:22520297-22623663 GCF_019232065.1 Centrocercus urophasianus | reverse complement strand
GTGGGGAGACTGAAGAAGAGAAAAGATGATTTTCTCACAAAAATTTCCCCCACTGGCCACCTCCAGCTCTTCCAAGGACTGGGTGCACTCAGTCATGCAGCTCTTTTTTCAAACCACTCAGATAGACAGCTACTAGAAACTAATAGTCACACCATGAAGTAAAATTGTGAATCCAACAAAACTATACACTGACTATACATACAAGGAAATCATCCCCTTATATATTACATCATACATCGTCCAGTTTGTTGCTCTCTTCTGCCATTTGTCACTTGCTAACTGATTTTCTAGGTATGCATGCACCTTATTGAAGAAAACACATTAAATTTTTACTTTTTATTTATCTGTAAGTGACATGTTTGGACTTCTATTAGTTTGCTTATTCATTTCTGTACAGTACAACATGTGTACAATAATTGAATGTTCTATATTTAAGCCTTTGTGTCAAACCGTGTCCTACACTGTGAAAAAAGAAAAAAAAAAAAAAAAAAAAAGGAGAAAATGGACTGAAAGAGGAAAGATAAAACTGAGTGATTTAATCATCAAACCTTGAAAGCATAATCAGTCTACAATATAGATTTAATTGCCAGATAGAAAGCCATGTGTCAAAATCCTATGATAAAATATACCTTATTGATATAATATTCATGACTTTGTGTGTAGGTAAAGGACTGGCAGAGTAAGGCCAATTCTGGTTGGTGAATAAAGAAATGTGGTTATTGATACACACTGAAAAGAGTAAACCAATTGCAAACTCCTAGAGTAGGGGTACTGTTGGAACTACTGATCCACGCTTGTCAGCATCTCATTAGTCACTAATTACATTCAGTGTTATTTTTTATAAAATCTTTTTCCTGTACTATCTTAAAACCTCCCAATATGCAGGAAATTGCACTGCAATTACAAGAGTATCTAAATATAGTGAAGACAGTTTTGCTTCCTGGTTTATCATAGCGTTTGTTCATATAACAAGAATAAGAAAGATGGACTTACATGTACTTCTCTATCTGATATTCTAGTTCTTCATTTAATGAGACCTGCTAAATAAGTTGGACCAAAAAGGACTTTCTGTTTTAGTGTTAAACTTTCACTTATAAGAAGAGATTGTGGATTCATTGAGTGTCCTTTTATATTTTTTTGTCCCATTTTCTGGTTATTTTCTTTTTCCAAGTGGCTTTATAAAAGGAGATGAGGCAAACTGGATCAATTAGGATCTTGAAGTTAAATAGTCCTGGAAGCATATTACTTTAACTTCATATAATAGCTCTTTGGATTTATATTACAGTATAAAATATCTCCACTGCTTAGTGATGCGGTATTGTTTCAGATACCTCATTTTGATAGTATTCTGGACCATTCCTAAGTTACTCCTGACCCTGCATTTGTAGCTTTTAGGTGGTTTTGTAATTAGACCCTCCCAGGTAGTAGGAAGCTAGAGCTTTGGCTCCCTAGTTAGCAGCTGTGCTCCCAGCTGGGTGTGTTTATTGTAAACGAAAAAGACTCCTCAAATTTCCATTCTCAGCATGACCATGCTTGGCTTCAGTCTCCATTTCTGGACGTCACTAAAGATAAACATTAAAGGCAGTCTGAATGCTGCCTCATAAAGATTTGCTTGACATAATGTACCATAATGATATATTTCTAATCAGGCTATTTAGTGCTATCAAAGGATCTTTTAAAGAATGAATCATGACTTGTCATTTGAATATAAATGTAACCTAACTCAGACAACTCTCTGTATAACAAGCCTAAGCAGTATAGCAATTGAATATGAAATGAAATATTTGCCTAAAGCATGCAGGTGATAGCAAAACAATGGGACACTGTTGACCCATGGTGAGAACATTTCACTGCTCATTTGAAGAAAAAAATAAATTGCATTTCTATCTCATTATAAAAACTTGAAAATGTGCTCTCTGGCATTATTCACAATAGCATACAGTATTTTATTGTCTTGCTTACACACAATTTGGAAAGTTTAAGTGAGATTTAGGGCCACAGGCCCAGTACTAGCTCTTAACAGAGGAAGGTTTCATCATTAATAGCCATAGATCAGACATAAACTCCTATTCAAGAGGACACGGAAAAACAGAATTTAAAATTACTTTTCCCTAGAGTCTCTTGAGTACATTTTTGTAGAGCTGGAGGTTTTTGTTTCAGGTGATATTTTTATGTATTCAAAAAATTATTCCTTTCTACTCTCCCTACTATTTAATCCCCTAACAGGCAATCTCTCCCTCTGCACCTCCCAGCACTTTCTCTGCATTTTTGCATGATTCATTGAGCTTTTTGTCTCAGATATTTCATCCAAGTGTAACAAATCCCCTCAAGCCAGCATTGGTTGAAAAAAGGCTGAAGATAGGAAAGCGAGTTATTTCATATCAGGGTTAAAGTCTTTAGATTACTGTTCTGTGTTTTAATAAGTATGAATTTGTCTACTTGGAATTTTTAAAATCAGAGTTCTGCTTGAGCTTAAAGATAAACTCCAGATTTCTTAGTCTAAATCCTGTCAAAGTAAATAAGAGTTTTGCAGGAGATTTCAGGAAGGCCAGGATTTCATTCAATTTCTTTACTTTCTAAGTCTCTAGGAGATAAATCTCTGTTCTGCCATCCTATTCTGCCCTATTCTCCTTTTCAGTCCCCATATGGTTATTCTTATAGATCAGTGAAACACCAAGGTTCCTTCTTCCAAGGTGACTTCCATGCTATGGAAAGCAATCATTTTCTTCCCTGGAAAGAAGATCCATCTTTCCCCATGACCAGGTTGTCTTAATCAATTATTTAAGAAGTATTATTACTTATCAGTATGAAAATATATTTGACACACTGCTCTATTAGAAATGCAGTAAGATAACATAATTTATTACCTTTCTTCAACTGTAGGCTCCTGTGACCAGCATCTCTTCTATGTTCTGAGCCATGATCATCACTGAATGAAGGTAACTCTAAACATAACCATGAGGTAACTAAACTAGGAAGCTTTCAGAAGGACCAGACAAAGTGTTCTGTCTTTACCTTTTTCCAAATAGGAGAATTTAAATGTATTGATCCTTCGAGCATGACAGCAAAAAAATGTAGTTATGTGTCCTAAGTCACTCTCAAACAGAGATATTCATGAATATGAAATTGAAACTGAACACTTGAGCACAGTAAGAATGTGTGGATGGCAGCCAGCCACTGTACTTCATCTGCAACCAGCCTCTGTGATTAACTACCTAGTAGAAATCTAATTATATGTTACAGTATCATATCTACAGGGTGAATAAACTGGTTGAGACTGTATTCTTCCACACACGCAAACTCTGGCTACACTCATTCCTTATTTAACGTTACTGAAAAAATAGTGCTTTTTCTCCTGGAGATAAACGTGATCCCATAGGCTGAGTTCTACTGATTTATATGCATTGCAGTCTCAATAGGTAAAATTATTAGAATTTAGCACATTGTGCTTCTGCACAATTATCTTCTTCTATCATGAATCTTAGAAAAATGATGTAGTTCAGTTTGGAAGAGTGAAGTTGCTTTTGGGCATGCCAATTAAATCTATCATCAGCTTGGCAGATAGGAATTAAGCTCAGAAAAAGAGTGTAAGTATTTGTGTAGGTCACATTCTGAAAAATTAATCCAACAGAATCACACAGAAGGGTTTTTTTTTTTTCTTTTTCCTGCTTTCTTCTCCAACTCACTCCAACTTACAAAAGGTTTCGGCAGTAATTTGTTGCACAGCAAAAAATACATGAGAACTAAAGATAGCTTTAGGTCAGCTTAGATAATTGCATATATTGAAAAAATCTCTGGTCCACTCTAAATGATGTGAGCCTTGAAGAACTGCACACTACATCCCTGCAAGAGTAGACAGGAGCAGCGAAGGTACATCCAGTAGATTTTTCTGTGTGGACTTACCATGATACCTTTTAATTTCTCAAGTGCTGCAAACATTTCACTGTAGAATCAAAGAAAATACTTGATAATTTTACATTATAAAAAGCTCTGAGATGATATTATGTAGGCCACTTGCACATCCTCTGAGGAGGACGTGATTTGTATTCAGTTAAGGTGATGTTTTCAACATTTTGTGATTAGCAATCCCTGCAAGGAGGTATGACCTACTATGTAGTAAACTTCAACCTCACTGCATGAATTCTGCTTACCTTAGCTGCATTTTGGTGACCCTCCAAGAGCTGACAGAGCACAGGCTGACAACCACAGTTTAAGACAAGTGTGAAATTCACACAAAGAATAAATAAAGTCTACCTCCTAAAGTCAGGTGGATTTGAATGTTTTGTTGTTTGAAGAATATGATCTTTCAATTTCCAATTTCCAGCAGATAGAAAAATGAGCAACATTAATAATATTTCAAGAGTTAAAGTAACCTTCATAAAACTGCAATCAATGTTAATGTTAATTCAAGGCTTATTAGTCAAATCCATAATTATATGGCAACGTTCTTAATTCTATGTTAATAATTTACTGGTATTTTAAGTAGTAAAATTTTTATTATATTCATTCCTAACTTTAGAACCCACTACTTTTAGTATGTTCAATAATTGTATTTAATTATCTTCTGAGTTCCCTAGTACCTCAGCCCATTCAATTCTTAGTTTCTCTATGTTTGATTTTTAATAGAACACATCTCTGTTTCACCTCTATCTTTAGTTTTAATTTCAGGTTTAAGCTTGATATCTTCCATACTTACTTCTCCCTCACATTTGTAGGTTTTGTGATTCTCAGCAGTATTTTTGTTCAAAGTATTTGAAAACATATTACGTAGAAAACTGTGTCTGTGTTTTACCTCACATATACACTACTAGCCTCATTTCTTCCACTTGATTCTCTCAAATCTATGACTAGGTTAAGAAAATCTTCCATTACTCCTACGGCTCTCTTGACCTTTCCATATACCTTTTCATTTCCTCAGTCATTTCACACTCAAGTTGTTCTTTCTGAAAAGGCAGAATTTACAATATTCCTATAAATCGTTTATTCTCTGAGACTTATTCAAATTCAACCCCTAATGATATTGCAGCCTCAGGAATTGCCAGGGGCCCACTGTTCTTCACTTCAAGACCAAGAAAATCAATGTTGATATGACGATCTACCATGGAAAAGAAGAAAAAAAGAAACCCTTCTCTCCTGGCATGGCCATGCACATTGAATTCAATGGCTAGTTTAAGCTGATAGAAAAACAGTTTACACTCTTTTTCAGGTCATCTGCCCTGAAGTAAAAGGGTACCAAGTAGTTGCATTCCAAAAAGCAGTTACTTATAGGGAAGTTGCAGTTTTCCCATTTTGCAGTCTTCCCATTTCACATTTTTGCTGGCTTCATCTAAAGTGTATTTTTCATTGTTAATAGCCCAGTTAATGTAATCTTCAAGCCATATTTAAGTTATGCCTGTACTATCCTACTTTTCCTCATATGGCTAGCTCTCTCATTCTGCTACCCACATTCAAACATCTTTTCATTTTTATATTGGCATTTTAACAGCCTTTTAGTATTGAGCTTACATTACTGTAAATTAATGTCTATATGTTCCCCATTAATCTCTCATATATCACATTTCCACTACAAAAGCTCGTTTTTCTGTTAACATTTACTCTGTTGTTTTTGTTTTTTTTTTTTGTTTTCACCATCTGTATAACCAAGATGTTATAATGTATAACCAAGATGTTATAATTTGTATAACCAAGATGTTATAATTGCAATATAATCAAGAGAGTAAAGCAAAGCAGACAACGATCACAAAAGAGAATAAATGGAAGAGCTTACCCTTGGGTTGAGCTCACCAGAAGATACCAAAAGAGGGGATCTCCAGAAGAGATCCTTCCCCTCTGGTAGCCAGCTCTTAAATAGGTCCAGGAGGGGTGCAGCCAGGCTCCACCCCTTCCGGCAGCACAGGTGAATTGCCTTCACCTGTGCTCCTCTGGCTGACTCAAGGCTCACCTCAGGTGATTAATCAGAGGTTCAGGCCGTGACTCAGCAGTTCCCATACACCATCCCTATGCACAAATTTGCTAGACAGGCCACATTCAACAGGGTTTTCTTAAATATATTCAGTTGACTGTAAGATACTACTTTATCAATCATAAGGTACTCTTCTGACAGCACAATACAAATAAACTCTTGAGTACTGGCACACTCAGGTAATTTCCAGAAGTCCTTCCTCTCCCCACTAAATGTATTAAACCAGTCAAGGACAGGAGGAATCAATATACCTACAATTCCTTTATTTGATATAAAAAGCCTATAACAGTGAATTAGTTATTCACAAGTTTTGTGGGAGTTTGTGGGTATTCACAATAGCAGTTTACATAATATACTTTAATACAAAAAATACACATATATATGATCAATAAGAAGGCCTGTTCTTACAAAACAAAACAAGAATGTCAGTCACAACATGAAATAATCTAAAAAGATGACAGAAGAAAATGATGGTACAGTCTTTGAATTGAAATATGCCTTGCTTGGTGTTATTGCCCCCTTATACTTGTGTTTCTGTGTGTCTGGTTTTTTTTCTATTTTCCATTACACCTGTGAAAATCCTGACTTCATTTTCTTACTGTCTTCACAAAAGTGGGAGGCAAACATGTCTAAATCCTTTGGGGCAGACCAGCACTGGTGACAACAATTCTGTTGGGTGAAAAATCAAATGCACATTGCTATTCATAGCTAATACTTATTTTTGCATTTACATGTTAAATTTACTGTGCTATTCGTTGGAGCCTTGGCACTTTCATAATTTTTCTTTTACTTTAAACCTATCATTAATTTATCATTATAATCCATTCTGCAACTTTCTTTTCTGAATGCAGCTCCCTGCATAACAAAGAAATTCTATCTTTATATTCTGATTTTGTTCTTCAAAAGAACATTAGGAAGAAAGTATCAAGTACATAAAGAAGGAAGAAAAAATATATAGAAGTTATAAACAGAAATTCATATTCCACAGTGCTATTCTGTCTCTTTCAGAACAAAATGTGTAGACAGTAAGCTCTAAAGCATTATGAATTATTACTTTATTCACTATATATTGTTTCATGCTAATGAAATACCAGTGTAACTAAAACAGAAGACTTAGTATAATCTCCCAGTACTGCAGAACAAGTGAATACTTTTGCATTGATCAGTACTCTCATCATGTACAATGGGGCTTTTTATAGATTGCAAAAGTTTTTATATGTGCAGACTCAAAATAGTACTGAAGCACTTACCTCCCGTTTAGGCACTTTGCTCATATGAATTCCATTGAATCATGATAAGGTCTTGCATATCCTGTTATAGATCTGGCCTTAAGTGTTTTGCAGAATCAGCCATGCCCAGCAGTTCCTCTTACTTTTTCACTCATCCAACAGAAAAGTTGATATACAATATGACAAATTGTGATATTACCAGAAACATTATGATTATTGGATTTGTGTATGTAAAGACTCAAGTATGATTTTGAATTGTTCAAGTACTGCGTTTTATAATGTCTTTGATATTTTCTCCCTTAATGAAGAAGGAAAAGATCGTTATCATCATCCATTCCAATGTTAGATAACCTACAGCAAACAGAAAAAATCTATACCGAGCTTAGTGGAGCCATAATTTGTACCACTGTAGGGAGATCCTGAAATAAACACCACTGCATTAATTTCCACATGCTAGACTGCAGATATATACCCACTCAGACATTAAGTGCCTACTTATATGAACTCCCAAGTACCACAGACACAAACTGAAGCCAAAGGGAGCTATGATTCCATAGAATCTATCAAAAACAGAAAAATCAAAATTTTTATTGACAAAACAGTTACAGTCAGGCTGTAGCTGTCCCAGCACAAGGGCATACCACCACATACTTGTGCTATCTGGGTTTCTGGTGCTTCTCGGTTTGCTTCAACTTAGGTTCATAAAGAAGTAGCAGCTAGAGAGGTTCCTGGATAGCAAAAAGCATAGTTGCATCAAAACTCTTGTTATATTAAGCGACCATATTACTTGTTTAATATTCAGGACCCAGGTATTAATGAAGTAATCTAACATCACTCTAATGAAACACTGTGGTACCGATACAAGTATGTTCTGTCAGGCTCTTGATGTTAGCAGGCTCTGGGAAACTGCTGCTTGAGAATAAGAAAGAAATGAGAAGCTGAGTGGAATGTCAGGATGCAGGATTCTTATGAAAATCCCTTCGCTCTGATCAACATTTTAAAGAGGGTTTTTTAAAACGATACGTGAATGAAAATGGAAAAATAATAGTACATTCAAATGCTAAATATAGCCAACACTGAGAAAAGTGAGAAAAACATCACTGTTATACTCAGGTTACACTTGCATAACTGTTCAGGCTATTAAGCCTAATTAACGAGCTAACACATTCTTGCTAAGGGGTGTTTATATGCAGAATATGCTAAATGTAGAACTTGCTACAGTGAAGTCAGAATTTAGTTAGACTTAGGTTAGTTTAAATTCACAAAGAAGGTACATTTCTGTTCTGAGAAGGAACTAAATGCCTAAGTACTCTGGGAATGCTAATTCAGACTGCTATATTGCTTTAGCCTTAATGAAGGAAAATAAATAATTTTTCATGTAACAAATTTTTCATGTAACAAATCCAGTAACACCATAAATTATTCTCATGTATATTTGGCTAAAAATAAGTGAAATCTCATAAAGAACTTAGGTAGATTTATAATTCCTGAGCTTATCCTTTTTGTGTGTGTTCTTCTCTTTTGTACTGTGGTGTAGAGTGGGAATAGTTTAAATGGATACAGTACAAAAGACCAAGCTTTTTCTAACTCCCACAAGTGACTCTGGATCCTAAGAACTCATCAGGTGAAGCTTGTCCAGTTGATGCAGTGAATCATTCAAACAAATCACTTCAGCCACAGCACAGCGGAGCTCATTTAACACTGGTAACCTTTGTACAAATAAATACTTTCAGAAAACATTAGCTGTCAGTAAATGAAACTTCCAGTCCTTGAGAAGCAAAACTTGCTAAATTCTTCTTGATTAACGTGTCTGAAAAGGCTTCTCAGCAATTTTTTTTTTTCCCTGAGAATGCATAATCTTTGAAGCATTAATAACCACCAGCTACTTTTCAAAATCCAACTCACATTAGAACAATCAATTACTACAGACTGTAAAGAAGAAAGTTCTCAGAAACAAGCGTGCAGATTAGTTTTCCTTGATTTTAGTCCCAACAGTGCAAATAAATAATCTATAATACTAATTTAAATGTATGAAATGTTGTGTACACTTGCAATGTTGTTTAGGTCCTGAAGGTACAAATTCCCACAGTACTAAATTTATATGTGTGCTTCCATTTAACTCTGAGAATTAATCACATAAATAAAATCATTTTTAAACTCTTGTAGGACAGAGTTCTAATCATTTTGGAAAATTGCAGTGTTACATAGAAGTACCTTTAAGGTTTAAAAAGATTAATTTGGGTCTAGAAAAAAAAATGAATTGAGAAAAGAAAAAGCCATTTCTTGGGAATGGTGCTTTGTTGCCAATAGGGAACAAGATCAAACAGAACAAGAATGATCTACAAGTTCTTAATATGAAAATATTAAGAACTAAAAAACAATGACAGAAATGACAACAAAAAGAGGAGAGAACCATGCAAGCGGCCAAATTTTTCAGGATTTATTGAGCTGGAGTACAGTTCTGTTAGAAATATGATTCTGCTGGCAGTTTGTCACACTCTTGTCTACAATTTTAATGCCATTTTGGGGGGCTGATGACTTTTTGAAAGACAACATAATCATCTTAAATGCTTATCAGATGATTTCTGTAATTATTACAGGCTATTTCATTATAATCATCTGGATTTTTTTTTTTAATTTTTTTTTCTGCATGAAAAACTATTCTTCCTGTCTGATTCTACAGTTCAGGACAGAGCAACAATTCCTTTTGACGGCACTGAAAGTCTGCCAGAAGACTCATCTTGCTAAAAAAATTGCTTAATTTATTCAGTTACTAGATTTACAGAGTTTTCATAATTCTCTCTCTAAGAACCTCCGATTAAGCATCTAATCTCATTGTTTATTCTTCTCCTAAATGTTATTTTCTACTTTGTTGTTCATTTTCACTAGGGAAATATGATGTATTTTGCAATTTAATTTCAAAAGAGTTTATGAATCTTTCATTTTTTATTATTCAACTATATAAGACTGCAACAGCAGGAATAACCTTGGATAGTAACAGGTTTTTATTTTTGTTTTAAAATAAGGTTGAAATGTATCTCTAAAATATTTGTTCCAATCTCAATTATTGCTTGGGGACAAGTCACTCATGAAGGAAGCTCTGGCCTTCACCTCACTTTCCCAGAAACTTTAAATGTTAACAGTTTATTACCAAATAGAATTTCACCGTAGAGATTAGAGAAACATTTTTAAAATGCAAGGTTACCTTTTCCGTGTGCATCAGTTCAACACCTGGCTGGGCTGCAAGCCAAGTAAATGGATTAACTCCTAATATCCTAATTTCCATTTCAGAACTGAGCAGCAGTAAACACATACCTGTATCTGTAAGAGTTTCTTACAAGGATAACCTAGTCGATTTGGACGACGTGGAGGAAGAAGGCAGCACCATGGACTGATTGATCCTGCCTTGAAGGAGGGATCCTAGGGAAGAGTGGTGAGGCAGAGGCACAGGCTGCCCAAAGAGGAGTGGAGTCACCATCCATAGAGGTGGTCAAGAAATGTGTAGATGTGGCACTGAGGGACATGGTCAGTGGACATGATGGGACAGTTTGATGGTTGGACTAGCTAAGCTTTGAGGTCTTTTCCTCAATGATTCAGTGACAGATAGGATGGAGTGCCATAGGGATATCTGTGCTAGCATATTAAAAGTCTGGACAAATAAGTTAGAGAACACAACCAAGATTCAGGTGATTGGTGAGGAAACTTCCTCATCTTCACCAGCACTTTCCAGTGAGGAGGTAACAGATGACAACGATCTACCTGAGAATTTAGGTCTTTAATGCCTGGGCCTGATGTGCAGTCATATTTAAATGATGAACAGGATGGGCTCCCACTTATATATGGTACAATTAATGCTTGAATCCTTAACTTTTAAGGAACCATAAACAACAAAATTGGAGGGCTGCCATACATAAACTATCCAGCCGAGTGGAATTGCACTTGGATCTGGCATTGGCACATCCCCTGTCAGTCTCAGGCCCCAACTCTTACTGGCAAGAGCAATCACATGTCTGCCTTCCAATACCCAGGCACTTTGGTGTGTTCTATCAGCCCTATCTGAAAGGACACACGTCAGGAATCTGGAAGCAGGTGAGCTGTGGCTTCAGCTAGGAACAGATAAATAAAAATTATAAAAATCTACTGTTTAAACAGAGCAGAAATTTAGCTGTTACACAGCCAACAATCAGGCAATGATGTGTTCCAAGTCAAAATCTGTGCTTGGCACCTGGATCGTAATGGCAGATGACTTTCTTTTCTGCTCTAAATCACCCCAATGCCATTGTCAAGCCAGAGAGCTCACTGAGCTCCTGCCACAGTGTGCTGAGAACAAAGCTCAGTGTGTGCTGTGCTCAGGGGAGCAGCAGGACAGCAAACACAGTGTTGCATCCCGGTGTGGTCTGTTAGACCTACACTTTGGCACAGCCCCTGTGATGCTGCCAGTTAAATTCTTCCCCTTTCCTCCCGGTAAAGGTGTGCTGACACACAGTGAAAAACGTTGCTACATGCATCCTTTGGGATGCTACTTCTGGATATATGTCCATCATTGCGGCGATAAAACTCCACAAGCACCGACCGGCGCAGCAGCATAAGGAAGGCAGAGGGGGGAGGCTGGGAGGAATTTAAGTGGGGAAAAATAAATAAATAAAAAACATCCAAAGCGAACCGAAAAAGCCACCAGCCGAGGCGAAGGGGAGGAGCCGGGGTAGGGGCTTGGCTCTCTCCTGGGCAGCGCCCGGCAGCACGGCAGCGCTCTGCCGAGTGGCAGCCGACTTCGGCGGCCGCTCGGCGCTGAGCAGCGCGGTACTCCGCGGCTCCCGTTACCACCGGGCGGAGCGCAGCGCGGGGCAGGGCCCGTCCTGCCGCCGGGCAGTGAGGGGCTCCGCGGGTAGAAGAGAACAGGAGCCACGCACCCCGGAGCCGCGGTGCGGTGCCGGAGGGCGGCGGGAGCGGCAGCTCCGTCCGGGCGCTTCCGGGCGCGGCGGGAGGTGGGGGGAAGGAGGAGGAGGAGGAGGAGGAGGAGGAAGAGGGGTGGGGTGGGTGAAGGGGAGGGAGGCCTCAGGCTGCCTTTTTTAGGAGGGAGACCCTCCTTCGCGGCCGCCCGCTCGCAGCCATGGCTTTGAAGGAGGCGGGCGGCAGCATCTTGCCCATCAGCGACATGGTGTCGGGGCCGTCGGGCTCGCCGTTCCCCGAGGTTGTAGAACTGAACGTGGGGGGCCAGGTGTACGTGACGAGGCACTCCACGCTGCTCAGCGTCCCGGACAGCATGCTGGCCACCATGTTCTCGCCGTGCCGGGGTGGCCCAGCAGCGGCCCGTCAGCTGCCCAGGGACAGCCGGGCGCGTTTCTTCATCGACCGCGACGGCTTCCTCTTCAGGTACGTGCTGGATTACCTGCGGGACAAGCAGCTGGCACTGCCCGAACACTTCCCCGAGAAGGAGCGGCTCCTGCGGGAGGCAGAATACTTTCAGCTGGGCGACCTGGTGAAGCTGCTCTCGCCCAAGGTCACCAAGCAGAGTTCGCTCAACGACGAGGGCTGCCAAAGCGACCTGGAGGACAGCACCTCACAGGGCAGCAGCGACCGGCTGCAGCGGGCCGGACTGGACAAGCGCTCGGGCTTTCTTACGGTGGGCTACCGCGGCTCCTACACCACGGTGCGGGACAACCAGGCGGACGCCAAGTTCCGCCGCGTCGCCCGCATCATGGTGTGCGGCAGGATCGCCCTGGCTAAGGAGGTCTTCGGCGAGACCCTAAACGAGAGCCGCGACCCCGATCGCCCCCCCGAGAAGTATACTTCCCGCTTCTACCTCAAGTTCACCTACCTAGAGCAAGCCTTCGATCGGCTCTCCGAGGCAGGCTTCCACATGGTAGCTTGCAATTCCACCGGCACTGCCGCCTTCATCAACCAGTACCGGGACGACAAGATCTGGAGCAGCTACACTGAGTACATCTTCTTCAGTAAGTGCTCCCTGGGACCGCC
Source organism: Centrocercus urophasianus (assembly GCF_019232065.1). Classification (NCBI taxonomy): domain Eukaryota; kingdom Metazoa; phylum Chordata; class Aves; order Galliformes; family Phasianidae; genus Centrocercus; species Centrocercus urophasianus. Next base: position 22,610,496 of record NW_024884475.1, on the reverse strand, counting down.
GGAGCCTTCCCCTCATGCACACGCGTGAATATCGGGGTTACCCTCTCCTCCCAGAGGTGTCCGTGCGGGGTAGAACGGCCTCCGCCCCTTGCCGGGATCTCCCGGAGGTGTCGCGCTGGGTCCCGGCCCCGATCAGCGGAGCGAGGCCGGGGGGGAAGGAGAGGGGTGATGTTACTGCTGAGTCTCTCGTTAGCTGTGGGCTTAGCTGTGGACTGAGCAGGGTTCTGACAGCGGGTACGCTGCCGCTGGGTGATGAGGCAGGCAGAGAGGGCACAACCAGCTGTCCGGGGGGTGAGAAGCCTGCCTGAAAGGGGAGAAAAACTCACGGAAACTGCAGCGTGTTCACAGCCCGTAGGTAACAACGGTGGTTAGCTCCGCGTAGCACCGGCGGTTGCCAGTCTCTCGTAGGTGAGAAGTCCCCTGGTGGGGTGGCGTTAGGTCAGTCTCTCAGGGCAGGATTCGGGCTGATGGAGCACAGCTGGGTGGAAAGCATCGGCCCCCGGCCGAGGTTCGCCTTTGAAAGGCAGAGGTCAGCCTGAAGCCTCGCGTGTGTTCGGAGAATTGAGTAATCCCTGCGAACAGAAAGCTGTTCTCCGGGTATACGAGCCTTCGTGTGGGCTCCACTGCCTGAGCGGTTGTTTCAGCATCACCTGTTCCTGTGGCAGTAGGGATGCGACCCTCAGCCCCAGCAGCAGCGACCCACTTGCTCCTGGACCTAGTCACCGTGAATGTGAACGGTTTTCTATTCAGAGGAGAAACTCATTAAATACTTAATACTGCTGTGTTATGTGTGTTACATAGGTGGGGACTACCTTTTGCTGAACAAACTTGAGAACTTCAAATCAATCTTAAGTACTACTTTAAAACAGTTTTTGGAGGTTCATTATGTAACCTAGCAAGCTGGTCATATCTAATTAGGAAAGGTAAAAACTGAGTTGTTGGAGGAGCTTTGCATTCTTCTGAGTGGACTTAGTGGTGTAAAATATGTGATAATTAAATATCCATTCTGGAAAAAGAGGTACGTAATAATTCTTAAAAATAGAAGTTCCTTGCTGTTGTTGTCAAAACTATGGGATAGCCTCCCTTGTTTGCTCAGACATAGGCTATTAGGTGCAAAATTATTTGTGGGCATTTGTGATGCTTAAAATGTTTTGTGTTATGATGTGTGTGCGTTATGAGGTGGCTGCTGTGTAGAGCAGTGCTCTAATTCAGATCAGTGTTCCAAATTAATCCCCAGTGTATTACCACTGATTTATGTGGAATAATGCCAGGGATGAATTGGATGTTGTACAACACTGTTTTGTTTTGATTTTTAGTCTTTCAGCTTACTGTGTTATAAAAAGTGAAGCAGGTAGCTAATTTTTTAATTTGATACTTAACAAAAAATTTTTGGTTTTGCTTAATATTAACTGTTTTTCCTACTTCTGGATACGAAAATTGGCTGAGTTAATACAGGCTGAAAAGAAAGTGAAGGTCATTTTGATTGCCTAGTTATGCATTTAGAAACCCTTTTAAGTAATTTTAACATGTTTTATTTTTTTCTATTTAAGTTGCCCGTTTGATGGGAACCCTCTGATAGAAATAATGCTTTATTATGAAATCCCTAGGTGTATCGAGTATGTGTTGTAGCTTTGCCCAATTCAGAGGTCTGTCAAACGGGTAGAAAACCACATGAGCCTGCTCCATGCTGGCATGAGAAGACTGGTCAGGGTTACTGGCTGTAGTCTTTCCAAGAGCATTTGTGAGGACTCTATTCCTGTACTTACTCACAAAACCAGAGCTTCATACACAGCATGAGCATCTGCTACCAGCAACTTTGTTAGTTGTTGGTCTGTGACTCTGTGGCAGCCACTCAGTCCTCTTCCTCTTAGATCGTTTCTCCTGAGGAAATGTGGATGACTCTGAAGGTGTCTGGAAAAAATACATGAGGATATATGCATTCCACCCATTTCCTTGGATTGTGAATAGATTTTTGAGTGCTTCTAAGGAACATCTGAAGGCCAAAGATGGCCTTTCATCTCTGCTTCAGGAATAGATTTCAATTCTGTTTCTAGTATATCTCTAGTTTCATTAGGTATTTTGAGTTGAAAAGGCCGTCTCACTTCTTTAAAAAATAGAAATTATTTTCCTAAATGTTGTGGCTGATTAAACTTATCTTTACTATACATGTTTTACTTAAATTTGTAGATTGCTTAGTATCCATGAATGGATTAAGTTGTTGCAGCCTAATTCCAATTCAAGAACGGGGACTTGTTTGAGATAATGCTTCAGATTTTGGCAGTACGTCCTGACAAGTACAGAAACAGTCTTTCTCAGGCTACATAATTCATTTCAAAAAATAAAAATCAGAGCCTGATGGCTACCTATGTTCTCTAAGCTACGGAAGCTCTAACCTTAGTGAACAGAAGAGTGATTTACTTCTGTTAATACAAATGAAGTGTGTATGCAGTTTGGGAAAGGGGCGCAAGTTCTTTTGCTTCATTACAGTTTTGGGCTGCAGTACAGGACCACTGATTAATTAATTGCTACTTGGTGTGCAGTAGGTGATAGTCTTCACAGAAGTTCCACCTAGGTGGAAAAGGAGGCCAGAAGAGAGGGGACCTTGCCTCACGTGGCTGCCGGCAGCTCAGCAGGCCTTCTGTTGGCAGGTCTTTTTGTGAGGAAAGACTAATTTGCATTTTTAAGCTTTTGTCTTTCTTTTGTGTTTCACTGTATCTCTTGATATGGTTGTGTAGTGCAGCATTGTCTGTGCATGCTATTACTATGTAGTCTTTTTCTTCTGCAGAATCTAATTGGTCTTAATGGATTTTGCATTTAACATCTGCTATACAATCTGACTTATGGGTGCTGAGAGCCTTGTGCTCAGCTGGAAGCTTCCTGTTCTGAATTGACATGCGTATTCTAGGAAGAATGCAGTAATGTTTCATGGAAAAAAACTTCGACTTGTATTCTGTCTCAGTGTTCCCACTCTATATGTGATATTTCTGTTTCTTAGTCTCCTACTTTTGTTTGTGACAGGTGACATTTGCATGAACTTCTGGTACATATTTTTCTGCTTGGTCTTAGCACTCTGAGAATACATTGGCCCAAATTCAGTTCAACATCACACTGGGATAGCTTGGGGATGGTGGGTTGGCAGGTAAACCTGAGCTGTTCTGAGGGAATGTTGTCAGAGAACCATCCAGTGGGTGGTCTGTGGCAATACCAAGGCAAGCTGCTATCCATCCATCATTGCTGAACTGATGGTAGTTTTGCTGCAGGGAGGGTCCAAGATGTGATACTTTCCCTTTCTTTTTCCTTTTTTGTGTGTGTGTATAAAATGAAGTTACTTGGTATTATTTAGTTTAGAAGAGAGAGGAGGCTAAGCCAGAAAGTAAAATACACAATACTGAATCTCTGTGGAGTGCTAGAGGGAAGTGATTCTTCAGGCAGTCCTGTTACTTTGGAGGACTGATAAAAAAAACTTCAGGATATTCTGCTTTATGAGACCAGTTCAACTTTAATATTACTTATAATGAGTATATTATTATTTATTTCTATTACAGTTCTTCCAAAATACATGCCCCAAACATAGAGGGATGAATCGAAGAGTACACTCATAAATTAATATTATGAGAATATCTTATCTTGCCATTTGATGCAGTAAGATAATCTGAACTACTGAAATTGTAGTTGAAATTGCAGTCACAGTTTCAATCAAGCAACTCAGTTTGAGAGACTGATTTTTAAAATGTGAAATGAAAAAGAAATTAGAACAAATTCTGCTTTTCAATTAAAAACAAACAAACAAAACCCTGAATTCCTTTGTAGCTAGTTTGCAAAGACCCTGCTGCACAGAACAACTATAGGAGGAATCTATTGAATTTTATGATTGAATAGAAGTATATGTAAAATTCAGTACAATGACTTGTGATTTCATTTTAATCATTATATTTGCAATCTGCTTTTATAAAAATGAAGTTCTATTGTTAATTAATGTTGAACTATGGCGATGCTTGGAGCTGAAGATTAGTACTGCTGCAAAGTATTTGAAAAGTAAACATGGTGGTTATCTGTTATGGCTATTTATACCAGGTTCAATACTAGGTAACAGATGCCTTGATACAAGCAGCTTATGGTATTTGGAAATGGAAACACTGGTTTTGATAACTCTTCCAGGCTTGTACTTCTTGTGCATTGGTTGGGAACAAAGTTCCAGTGTTAGAGAAGCTGATTTTGCTAGATCTGTGATATTTTCCAGGAAAACTGCTTATTGATGTCAGAACACTTCATGCATTTTCAAGGATTTATGGCAGTAGTTGCAGGGAAATGTTTGCCTTTCAACAGTGGGATGAGCAAGTCATATCTTATTTTTTCTTTACTGTCAACATGAACTTCTAGTTATCTACTGTTCAAGAACAGAATTTATATGCAGAAGTTTTTCATAAAATATTGTTCCAGCCTCATGAATTAAAATTAAAACATTACTGCTTATCAAATATATTTTGCAATGTATTTGCTTTCACAGTGTGATATGAGGGTAATTTTGCTGCTGCTTTTTTTTCCTTCACAGTAAATACCAAATTCATTATACTGTGACGAGAATTAGTGCAGTGAACAAGAATTCACTGAGCATTGCACAAAGGGTTGAACAATACTCATGTTATCCTCTTCCTGCTACAGTTCTGCATTTAGACACAGATCTGCAGAAATGAAAAGCCAGTCAGATACCTCTCTAAGCTGTTAAAGATGAAAAGCTTAGTGCATGAGGAAAGAAGTGGTAGAAAGAAAGAGACTATTCAAGGCACAGGTGAACCTCAGCAGACCTAAACAATGTAATCAGAAATAAGCAATCACTTTTTGGTGGGCCGCTAGTATAATGGCAAGTTAAGCCAAGCATCTAAATGCACGCAGGAGGAAAGTATGAGAGGTGATTTTTGCCTTACCTCTCCTCAGAACCACTGTGGTTCCTGCTCTAGCTCCCAACCAGCTTAGCACTGTATCAGCAGCTGGATGGATCCTGGATGCCACTACAGGAGAATTGAGTGGCATGGCTGTGCTCCAGGCTACCCTCTCATTTTCTGTCTCCAGCTTTGGATTGCTCTATTGCTGGAGTCATGTAAGTCTGTTACAGGGATGAGTTGACCTTGGTCAATGGGATTTTTTCCACAACGCAGGGAGATTATTTGGTTGAGGGTTGTTAGGCTTGATATAACTGTTAAGGTAATCTGGAGTCATTATACCAGATAACATCTGCTTACTAAGTTAGGATGTTTTTATTTTTGGATCTCAGGATGATTTTATTTTGTTTCTCATCACTAGATGTGGGTTACTTAAAGCAGCAGAAATACTAATGACATTTTTATGAACCAAGCCTGTGAAAGTGTAGTGGAAAATCCTTTTAAATAAATTACCTGGCAAATCTTGTTTTTCTTTACCAATTCAAATGCTTCAGGATGGATTTTAAAGGAAGGTGGTTCATGCTAAGCCAAATGGGCTTAGTTGTAAATAGCACGTGAAACTTGCAATCAGAACCCATTCACAGTTGCAATATGAACCTTCATGGAAACTGAAGCACCAAATAGTCTTTCACCAGTCTTTCACATAAAGTGGGATTCAAACTATGTGAGTAATTATGTGATGCCATGATTGTTTGTAGTATACGCTATCCTGGCAGGTGGTAAGCAGCAATGATTTATAGTTTTCATGGCACTTGTAGCTGTTAATGTCATTCAATTATGGTTGCATTTTATCAGAATGTGTTAAGAAAACATTTGTTACTTGTTGATTTAGTTTCAGAAGACAATTGAATAAAAGGGTGCATCTTGCTGCAAGGTGCCACCCCATTTATGTGATCGCTTCTCTAAATACTTACAGGATTTCACCACATTTGTAAATATCATAGTGGGTCAATGAGTGTTCCATTTTTGCTAGCAAGAAGATGAACACAGAACTCTAAAAATGTTTTTTTTTTTTCTTTGTTATGGAATATTATCTTGCTACTGTCTTTGCTGGAGTTGCACAAAACAGCATTCAAAGGTTGGGGTCAGCATATTTATCAATTCTTTGCCCTCTGGGTAACTGCTAGGTCATAAGCTGTGTCAGGACCACTGTCAGTTATGGCTGTTACAGTTATTCTTTCAACATCTTTTTGCAACTGCTAGTAGTTGGATCAAAATTCAGTTGTTCCCTTTCTGGTAGTTCCCCCATATGCGTGAATGCTATTGCAAGGTCTCTGAGCAAAAGAGGCACAGAGACAGCAACTGTCTCTGGGGGACTATCACCTCTGGGTGGTTGCCATGCCTCTGGGCTGTGTGCTTGTTCTGTTTGTAGCACTTGAGTATGCTGTGCTTGACCTGTTTTATCATTTTAGTGATATGCACTTAGTTAGGAAAGCGAAGTGGATTATAGAATAATAAAAAAAAGCTTCCTTTTGGAATGGATTCTACAACACCTCTTAAACTATGAATTACTCAGTTCAGAGACAACTCTATCCAAAGTGTGAATGCACGCTGTAAGAATAACTAATGCATCCAATGCTGCACATTTCCTTTGGGGAAAAAGGAAAAGATTGAAAAACTAAAGAGTGAAATCAACACTGTCATTAATTCTTATTAACAGAATTAAATAGTCCAGATCTTTACTTATCATGTTTCAGTTACACAGTACATAATAAGTACAGATGTTCTTCTTGCATTAGCACAAAGAAATATTCAGAAATGAAATCAGTATATTTTATCTATTATATCAGATGCTTTTTTCTTCTCTCCCTCATCCTTACTGGGATTTACACTTTGACAATATTAACAAATATTCCCAGAGAGACAGCAGAGTTGGTACTCAGAGATTCTTGTCATGTTTTGTTGCAAACAGACTTCTGCAACTTAGGTTAATAGTGCAATTGCTTTATTTTCTATTGAATTTGGATATTTGCTGGTTCTTTTGAGATTTATAACTATGCCAGTGAATTCCATAGAAATTATTGTGTACTATCATTCTAGCAGGTTTTTACCGGTAAATGTTTTATATACTTCAAGATAATAATGTCTAAACTCTACTGCAAGCATGTCCATATTCATTGATGGAAGGAAAGAGGACCAAAAAGAGCTGGTTAACTTTCAGGCAAAGATGGTGAAATATGAAAGAACTGAAGTGGTTTAGTGCAATGTTATTTGTCAATATGATTTTAAGTGTTCAAAGAGTTCTTAACCTTTCCCATGAAAATAAAACCACACATTTCCAGAATAAAAAAACTTATTAAGGTCACCCATATTTTTTCTATCTGTCTTTCCTTCACCAATGCTTTTTCCTTTGTTTTTCTGTTTACCTGATTGTGTCAGTTCTCCACTTCTCTACAGAACTGAGGATCTAGACTTTTCATGTGCTTTTCTCACTCTGCTCTAAGCAGGCTGGGTGCAAGCCTCATACAAGATAGAAGTTTGACAGGAGTATGCACTTATGCCTTATTGACAGGACAGGCACTTTCGATTTTGTTTTCCAGATATATTTAATTTCAGAAAAGAGACATGAATTTAGCAAAAGATTTTGAAAAAAATCCAATTCATGATACATCTAATATCAAAAAGCCAGAGATAAATCTACTTATTCTTTCCTAACTGTGCTCCTTAATAAGTTACAGTGTGAATGAAACTTATAGAGTTTCAAATATATAGGCTTGGTCTTCTACAAGTGCAATAAGAAAGGGGTGGTACCTATATTTGTATAAAGAGAAATCTATTTTAGAGATGACTTGCCTTAAAGAGGTTCAGAATTGCATATATAGCCATCATAAATATGTGCAAAACTGTTCTTTTTCATCATGTGAAAAGCTTTACAGTTTATTTGAACTTAGGTGTCTTTGTTTTTGTTCTTCCTACTTGTTAATCAGTCCCAACTAAACCAACCATACATGAAGAACCACAGTAACAGTGATAAACATCCATTATGCTTAAGTAGAAGTGCTCTTTAATGCTTCTGGTCCTTAATCTAAATTTCTTTCATTTTTCATTGAAAGTTATGAATATGAAGAAACATGAAAATGAGCTACAAAAATTTTAGAAAGCAGGTAAAGTAAGTCTGTAAAATAGAGTGCCAATAACTTGATCAGTGTAATGTGGACAGAATACAGTGGAGAAGGGCAAAGCTAAACAACTTTTTTTCTGTTTTCTCTTAACAAATATATTTTCTTTTGCTAAGTTCTTAACAGAAACCCATTTATAGGCAGTTATTTGCAGACAGCTGCTACTATTTCTGTTGTTAATGTCTACTGTAGCTTTTCAACTGGTCTGAAACACAGCGGAGGCATAGCTGTTTTTGCCTTTCATCTATACTTGTCTCTTCCCAGTGTTTAGGAATTTAAATATCGCTCACTCCATTTTAAGAATAGCAGTATACAACCTTATAAAAGCGTGATCAATATTATCAAAGCTACTTGGACTTGGGAAAAAAATAGAACAAAATGATTCAGCTATATATAATGCAAGGTAAAACAGGTTCAAGTAAGTTTGTGCCTGCATTTTCCTTTTCTGAAATTTTGGCTTCATATCTTTTTGAGTGACATACATTCACAGTACCAGTTCATAGAACCCTGTGTGTGTGTGTACTTGTGGAAGGGCTGCTCTGAAAGTAATGCCTCCTACAGTTATTATGTTGGCCCCTGACAGTCAGAGGCAGATGTTGCTAATACGGCAGTAGAGGTGTAACCTTCTCACCAGTATTCTACTACATTTTGTTGCTGTGTGACAAATCTCAGCAGAGGGGCACAGGGAGGTGGTGGGTGGTGCATTTCAACAGTGGTGACAGCACTGTGAAAGAAAAGCCATATTCTGGACAGAAATGAAGATTTTTAAGAGCACAGCATGCAGGCTCTTGTTCACTGCTCTCAAAAATCCATTGCTAATGGTGATGACAGTGCTGAGGGAAAAAAAAAATAGTGTTTTGTAGTTGAGAATTTGACCTATCAGAGAACGATATTGTGCTCTTTGTTTCTGTTGTAGTTTTCATGGAAACAATAGGAAGCACTGCTTTTTGAAGTAACCCATATATTAAGCTTCTCATATTAAAAACAGTAACTAAAGAAATGTAAGGAATATAACTAAGACAAATGTAAAAATTGCAAGCAGAATTAAAAATTACTTTCCTTGTATCCACAGAGTTTAATTTTTGATTTGCAGTTCATCAGAAAGATGTGCCTATTAACCTGTTTTAGTGCTATTGTAACTCACGAACATCAATTTCTGACCATTTTCTTTTTTCCTGTTAATTTTCATCCTGCTGTCAGTTTGTCTCTGGGGTTGTTACAAGTGAATATACCATTTCTAAATGTTACAAAGACAGACAAAGTTCATCTCCTTAAGCTACCACTTCCTCCACCCTCTCCCCCTTACAAAGTAAGCAAACAAAACGTTTGGAATAACAAATAGCAGTATCCTTCAGCTTCAGAATAATTCTGTAATTGCATATGATAAAAGATACAAACTTTCAGAAATGTGTTGGTTTTCAGTGTGTGGAATTCCTGAAGTTTTATCCCATTAGCTACCAAGTTTATACATTCACATGAACTTAGTGATCAATCCGGCCTCCAATCATAACAACATGCATGTTTTCGCTCACATCCTTTCATGTGCAGTGGTGTCTAAATTGGTGAAATTATTCCCCTAAATAACTGCATCTGTAATCATATTTAATCACAGGAAGAAGAAGACATTCTTTGTTGGAGAGATTAGGGTAAATGTTGGCTGTCTAATGATATCCTTGATGGCTGAGCTCTGGAAGCACTTTCTTCATAAATCCTTTTGCTATGAGGGTGCTGAGTAAAACCTGTGTTTTCTGCACAAGTACGTGTTTAGATTTATTCCAAATTTTTGCTATTTTTTGCCCGAGGGATAGCACACAACTGTAGGACTGGACTTGATGTTGATCACTGCTGCCAAAATTATGCACAGGGCTCTTTGCCTTTGGTGGGCCAGGCTATGGGGAATATGTTGAGCTTTTGGGGCAATTTCTATTTTGATTTTGTGGTTTTTTATTTGTGATGTATTTTAGTTGTGTTCCACTGGATCACAATTATTAACAGTCTTTTATCACAATGTCTGTTTCATCACCATGAAAAACTAACACAATGTGGAAAAAAGAAAAAAAAATACATTAGAACCTTTTCCCTTTCCTTGCTGCTTGAAGACTTCATACCCACCATATTTTCCATTGTGGTGCATCTTCAATAAAATGGAAGGATGCTATCAAGGGCGTGCTGTCATGCCCAAGGAGGTTGTAGCTCCCCCATTCCTGTTATAGTGTAGATGTGTGTCTTATGGTGTTCTTAACTATCCCCATAATTCATGCAAAAGAAAAATGGTAATCTTGTGGTAATCTTGATTGCAGTCTCTGACAAAAGAATACATTTTTTATGGGTTTCTACCACTGTTGTTTCATCTGTTGTATTATACATAAAAGAAACCGCTAGATATTCAAAGTCATGAACTCTGTCCTGTCTAGGATGGGACAGTCTTATGCATAGACCAGTTGTTCACATCAGTATAGCTGAGTAAATCCAGCTGAATGAATGTGTAACAGTATAGCAAGGTGGTTAATTATTAAAATATTTTAACAATTTATTTCCTTGAATTTTTTTTCCATCAAAATGGAATACTATATATATCTATAAATATTGAATATATTGAATAAATATCTATTTATTCAATAGAATTATGCAAAAAAGTGGTGGATGTTCCTCTTGCTTTTCCCACACTGCTGCAGAGTCTTTTTGTCTGTTAAAAAATCTCTGCCAGCAGATTAAAACAGAAGTATTGCTTGTGTTGACTGACATCTAATAGATAAATATACATATATAGTTTTGGAGAAGAAGTATAATAAAAATACCTTATGACAGGTCTTACAACGGTTGCAAGTCGTCAAAACAATTTTAATGTCAATGAAATTGACAGTTATACCTGCTAAAATGTTTACTCATTGAAAGTTATTCTCTGGGGTAGTGCTTGTTTTGCTAACATGCTGTATTTTCCACCAGTATTCATGGTAATTGGGCAGATTAGTACTAATACCTTGTTATGAGTTCACCTACATCTACTTAGAGAAAGTTTGCCTGTCATAATGGTGTTAAATATATGTTCTCTTCTGTCTACATTAAAAATTATACAGAACTTATATGACACTGTTTAAAACTCTACAGCTTGGCTGTCCTTTTCTTCACAGAGACTTACATAGAAGGGTGAATGCATGCCCTTCCTCAGGATCTTTCCTTAAGAGAGGAGAGGAAGGGATAGAATCATAAAATCCTTAGAGTTGGAAGGGAGCTCTGAAGGCCATCAAGTCCAACTTCTCTACAATGAACAGGGACACCACAGCTAGATCAGGTTGCCCAGGGCCTTATCCAGCCTTGCCTTTAAAGTCTCCAGGGAAGGGGCATCAATCACAACACTAGGTGAGCTGTTCTAGTGCCTCACCACCCTCACTATAAAAGATTGTTTTTTCCCCGAGGAAGAGCAGCCATGGTGTTTTAGCAGGTCCCTTTTGTCCCTACGTTGGTGTTATGTGGAGTTTAGCTTCTCAGCAGATCACATGGGGCAGCCTCTCAGGACTTCTTTCAGGTGTTTCTTCAGAATTTAGTTGCTCTAATAATTCTGTTTATGTCATCAGCTTCAAGCTCTTCTTCACAGACTTGAAGGCTGCGTAATTGCTTTATGTTATAAAATAAAATGTTTTATGTGTTTGTGATCATGTGAATCAGAAGCCCAGTATCCATGTTTTTGGCACATTTCAGTTCCCCTTTCTACCTTTATTTGTAGACTACCAATGGAACTACAATAACAAATTAGCAACACAATAAATATTTTTTTTTCATTTAAGGTTATTTAAGGTTATGATTTGCCTTAGTTAGATGTATATATTTTATGGCATCAATAAATATTTAAAGAAAAGGCATTAGCTAAACTATGATAACCTCACTCAGTATTCTGACTGAGTCATATTATGGTGGTTTGAGACAAGTATAAGTAAAACACTTTATGAAAGATGCTTTCCTTTATAAAATTATTGACAAGCATTAAACACTTGGCAAGATACTACTTTTTAAAAATAACGTTTAAGAAATGGAAGGTTATACTAACATGATTCAGGATGCTATTGCCATATTATATATGGCCTTCATTATTTCATAAATTCTTAAGCAGATAAATATCTCAGTGATCCTATGTGCTTATTAGCATGGTTAGTGTTGAAGTAATTTTATTTACTGTATGATTTGTAACACAAAACAATTCCTAGATTATTTTGCATAACAAAGGGTTATCTGTTCAATCTTAGTTGAAAACATCTTGAAGTCTTTGCATTCAGTTCAAATATACACACGCAGGCTACATGCTGTTGTCAAAATACAAATGTTCACTAATCATTTTATGTAGTGCTAAATCCTCCATGCAATATATGTGTTGTATTATCAAGTAGAGAGAGTTATGCTAAAGTGATTCTACCTTTGTGTATTCTCCTTTCTGAGTTCTACCTTTTTTACAAGATTTTCCTTCTGCATGTTTTACTTTAAAAAATTATAATGTTCCAATCCTGACTGGACAGAGGAATTGTCTCATTGCCACATTAGAGACAAAGGTAACAAGTATTTTAATCAAGATACAGAATCTTGCTAGTGGACTTCAGAGACATTGGTACAGCCTGGATTCAGAGCAGAGTTTTGTTGTGGTGCAGATGATATGGAATAATCAGATCAGTTCAACCATATTATCATGATATAGTTCCAGGAAAAAAAGTAGATTAAAGTGTTACTTGAGTAATGAAACCCCTTGATTAGCACAGTTGTAATAGAGGTTAGAAATAAGAAGGTATTTATGATCTTTATAGCTAATCTGTAACTTCTGTAAAATAATATGTTAATTCCATTGCCTTGATCATTTATGTGCAGCTCAAAATTTGTACAGGCAATACAGGTTTTATTTCTTTGTGTGTCTATTGAACAAGATTGCAGATAATTGCACAGGGACAAAACATCAGAAACTTAGGTCTATATGGAGAGTAATATTATTAAAAAATCAGAGAAGATCTTCAGGTAATGCAGATGGAGAGGCAAAACTCAGAGTTCTGATATCTCATCCTGTAGTCCATATCATAATGTGCAATACTTTTAGTTAGAAAATGAAGCCTTGGCATAATAAATTTGATATCAAGTTTCAGGTAGTTAAGAACTTTTTCTTGTTTTTTTGTTTTTTTACTACGAGATTCCTGCCACTAAATACTGTAGGATTTTGTTTCCAGTTTTACAAAGTTACTTCAAGTGAAGCTACATGGACTGTGGGCTCTGATGAGCTCTTCTGTCTTGTCACAGTACATTCTAATGGAAACCATTGCAATCTATCAAGTCAAGAAGTTTTCTATGAAAAGAAAAGCTTATTTGTATTGTCCTTCAGAAGAATGACTAATGTTATGATATGAATGATATGTGTGGTGTTTGAAATATTTCAAGAGAGACCAATACATTTCATCTGCTGTGTTTCAAAACCTTTTTTTCTTTTCCTGCATTTGTTATATTGATTTTCCACACTAGGTGGCAGTGCATTAGCATTAGCACAAAACAGGGGAATTAATTTGATTTGTCCAAGGGGGAAGAAATCCTTCTGTTTCATGTTTCTTTATGCATACATAGCTAAAAGAATTACAGACAGGAGACTGGATTATGATCAGCTACATATGGATATGCAAAGGAAGATACAAATCATTTACCCTCTTCCTTTGTATAAAAGAAAATCCATTCAAGCCGATTGAACCAGGCTTACATTGGCTGTAGGTGAGATGAACCAGATTTCTCTCTGTGCTCTCCCCAGAGAATTAAATCTATAAATTTAATGTGAAGCACTTTATTGAGGGTGCATCCAGACTTAGAGCAGATTGCCTCACAGTTTTGAGCCATATGTTGTCTACACTGTGAAGTGTAGTGAAAGGAAAACAGCTCCTTTCTCTTTCCAAGAAAACTGGGAGCTGGAGAGATGGGGGAGATGGAGAACAGGGGCAGATGGCAGGAGGCTCCTGCATATTGTGTTGGTGCCAATGGGCAGCCAAGACGTACTCACTCTTATGGGTGGGAATGCACACCTGGATTGTGTGTTAGGTGGAAGACAGTGGATTCACTAACTTGAAGCCTTTTGACTAATTGAAAGGTCTGCAAAACTATGATGACAAAAAATGTTCATGGTTAGAAACATTTGGGCCCTGAGAGCATAAATGTGGTAGACATGAAAGTTGAAAACGGGAAGCTTGAAGTTGAAATTTAACTTGAAATTAAGATACAGTGTATGAAATTTATGCATAAGGGAGTTAAATCGTGTTAAAATCCATATAACAAACAAAAAGACCCATAACCCTTTGTCATTCATTTTTTTAAAACTTCTGGTGTTCATATTTTCAATTCCATCTTTCACTGCTGTGCAAGAAAAACTCCAGCTAATCCTGTATAAGGTGGATGTAGAAACTTGAAAAGCAGCATATGTGAATGGCCTTTGCAGTTAAAAATCCACATGCATCATTTGGGGTGATTAAATAATAAATAAATAGACAAGCCGCAGCCAAACAAACACACACACAAAAAAAATAGATCTAACACAGGAATAATTGATTGTATGAAAAAGGATGGAACAAAAGAAGATATAAAAGAGCTTGAAAAATGGTATCAGAAAGTCAATTGTTACCAAAGAACTAAATCTCTCTATGTAAATTTCTTTTCACAAAAGGGGTTTGCTCAAAAATAAGGTAATTGTTTCAAGTTTCATTCACATTTATACTTACAGGAGATAAATTTGCTGTACTACCTTTATCTCGTTCAGTGGAGGTAAGCATTTTAACGTTAGGAAAGCTTTGCCTGAGGCTGGGAAGAATACTGCCGAGAATATGTTTACTTCAAGAAAATTTGACTAAAATCATTATCTCCTGGGACCTCAATGCGTGTAGCTTCTACCTTATTTATTCAGCTTTATTTTATTTTATTTTATTTTTTTTTGCTGCATCCATACTGAATGAGCTGAATAAAAACAAATTGAAATGCAGGAAAACAGATTTTCTCACACTGATTTTTTAGCAGGTCTGCCACAGTAGCTGAAAATTCATCAATGCTGCTGGAAGGAAAGCCAAAGGAATATTTACCTGTCTTCTACCATGATGTCCACAGAAAATAAATCTTTTAGAAAAATAGGTTGCTGTAATTTGCTGTCATTTTTTTTGCATATCACAGGGAGTGATCATCCTGCCTGTAATTTATTTCATAATTCTGCCAGAGGTGAAGATGCAGCTGGCTAGCCATAAAAATGCAATGGAAATTTTATTTGAAAGTATTACTTAAGCAATTCCTTGTTAGTTAGGGGAAGCAACAAATGGTGCAAAGTTCTAATTTATCTGGAATGTTGTGCTAGACTCAGCCTAATGCTTGTGGCAATTATGTGGGAGGTAGAAATTGTCACCACTCAACACCTGGACTTAGAGCTGTTGATCACAACCCTCTGGCTGTGATCATCCAATCAATTCTTTATACTGAAAATAGTTATGCCCGTGAAATTGTACCTTTCCAATTTAGAGATAAGATTGTGATGTGTATCAAAGGCCTTGCACAAGTCCAGATTACATCAGTTGCTCCATCTTTGTCTACTGAAACTGTTGCTCCATTATAGAAGGCTGCCAAGCCGTAAGGCACAGTCTGCCCTTGGTGAAGCCATGCTGGTGGTCTCTGGTCACCACCTTGTCTTCTCTTAGCATCTCAACCAGAAGGATCTGTTCCATCATCTTCTTAGGAAGAAATGAGAGGCTCACTGACTTGTAGTTTTGTGGGTCTTCCTTTCTCCCTTTCTTGAAAATGGAAGTGATGTTTTCTTTTTTTTTTTTCCAGTCACTGGGGACTTTGCCTGACAACCATTACTTTTCAGATATGACTGAGACTGGCTTGGCAACTGCATCAGCCAGCTACCTCAGTTCCCAGGAATGCGTGTCATCCAGCCCCATAGGCCTGTATACTTTTAGCCACATGAAGCCATCTTAGACTTGTTCCTCTTGTACAGTGGAAGGCAGTTTATTCTCCTGACCCCTGCCTAGAGGTTAAAGGACAAAAGAGGTATGGGAAGCCTTATGGCTAGTGAAATCTGAGACAAAGCGGTTTTCCACTTAAGCTTCTTCACATCAAGAGCAGATATGGCACAGAGCACTTAGAAGAAAAAGGCCTGAGGTATCTCAAATAAATAAATAACTAAATAAATAAGTGTCTCTAAAATCAGTATCTATAAAATCAGTATTTATATGAACTGTGGTATGCAGTAGCTATAAAATCAGTGATTATAAAAACTATTATTTTTATATATGAGTATTATGCTGAAGTTTGAAAGTGAGGAGATTTGTGCTGGTTTTTGTTGTTATTGCTGTTTTTTGTATTTTGTCTTAGTTTTGTTTTCTTTCCCAAACATCTTGTGGACAGGCAATGAATTGAGATTTGATATAAATCTTCGGGAATAGAGCGAGTGAACTCTTTGCAGAGTTTCAGTCTTTCTTTTGTTTTCTGTTAGGAGCACACAGTTTCACTGACTGGATGATACACAGCATCTGGAGGCGCAGGATCCCTCTGGAGCCCACACAGCTAGAATTTCTTTAATACTAACATAGTTGCATTTTCAGATACTCCACCAACCAACCCATGAAATCTGCAGATCAAAATCCAACTGAAAAGGAGAAAGATAAATTGTCAGCTTTTAAAGTAAGTAGGAAAAGAACATTACATCTGTATTTTAAAAATAATCTCATCTGATTATCTCATCAATAAATCTGCAGCCATTTGCTCTCTCTCTCTCTCTCTCTCTCTCTCTCTCTCTCTCTCTCTCTTTTTAAACAGCTGTGTCCAATACATTGGAGAAACAGCAGAAACCTACTTTTTGTTCAGGCAAGCCACAAGCAATTTGCTCTAATAGCAGATTTTTATCTTGCTCGCATGGCAGTTCTGATTAGATCCGAAGAAAAAACGAATGACAGGATTCTTTAAACCACCCAGATAACTTGTCTTTATTCATATCCGTGATTTAACGTGGGTTTGCTTTCAAGAATCAGGCTTTGCAAGCATACGGATTATGCTTATTTGTTAGATTTTTCCTACTCATAGTCCTAGTTTTATTCCCTCAATAAGGCAAAGTGCTCTTCCAGACTGTTTTCCCGGGTTTACTGTGGCTGTTTTTTTGTTAAACAAAACAAAATATTGAGCCTATACAGTTTTGATAATCTGGCATTCATGAAGAAAACATTCAAGGTATTTACGAGTTTTTACTACTGCTTTCCCTCAGTATTTTGCTTGCCTCCTCCAGGTTCTGAAATGTATGGAGTTACTGCTGTTCCTGAATTCACATCAACATTCCTTATTACAGCTTGTATGCTGTCCAATCACTTACCAGTCAAATTTTGCAGATTACACATGTGAATTATTCTAAACATTGCCTGGGATATATCCTTCTGACTCATTGGAATTGGGAAAAGCATCATGCCGTAAATTTAGTTTTGTATGGCTTTTCTTGTCATAGGCACTCCCACAAAACTTTCATTACGCACTCCTGATGTCCTCCTGGTGTCTGCCTTTCTCCTTCTTACTTGAATCTATAAAACATTTTTCTGTTTGCCATTACCATCCTTTTAAGATGCTTATAAATAAGTATATTGTCCTTTTGACTGTGACATCATCTTTCTTATACCTTTCTCAGTTTCAATTTCTGCATGCATTTTTAATTTTTTTTTCTGTTTTTCTACCTCTGTATTTTGTTCTTGCTCTTTTTGTTCTGTTTCTTTTGATACCTTTAAGGATTGTGTTTGTCTTTATTTGTATCTTTGCTTAATTTGAAAGTCTCTTTTAGGCTTCTTAATGGAAGGTGTTTTACCAGCAATGGAAGACTTCATACTCAAGGATTTTTAACAAACAGTCCAGTCTATCTTATTTAATGATTTATTAATTTCTAACAAAGTTAAAATATTTAAAATACATCAGTCTTGGTTCTTTCTTAATTGTCTGTTTTCTCACCTCCATCCTGCTGGACACGTGGACACAGCTTCCAATCTTTAACTGTTACTTCCTGTGGTCACATTCTGTTCCACAGCAGTGTAAGTTTCTCGGGTGACAGAGTGGAGATAAGAGGTTTGTATTTTCTTTGTAAAATGTCATACTTCCTTATTTTTTTCTTTCCATCTCTATTTTAAAATAGAGGCTGAAATATATAATCTTGCTGTTAAGTATTTCCTCTCTCTACTTTTGTTTTCTGCTGTAGTTCTAGTCCTCAGTCCAGACGAAAAGCCAACCTGTGGATATCCTTATAGCATAAATATAACTTCTTGTGCATTTTAATTTCTTAATATAGACACGCACACACAAAAGCTGAAACTTTCTAAGACATTAGAGTCTATGTTTTTCTTCATGTTTTTGTTTGTAATGGTTCTTAATTCTAAACCTCACTTCAGAGATTCTCCACAATTCATATAAAAGAGTAGCAATAAAGTTAAGGAGGTAGATTTATGTCTTATTCAGTTAGAGACAATAACTTAGAAAGTTGAAATAAAATCATTAATATGCTGATGTTACTATGTAATTATGTAATGAATTTTCTTCTTTGAAGATGTCCCTAAGCAAATAAACAGGAAATGGCTGATTTTATCCACTTGGAACATAATTTGAATAAGAAAACATAGAAAATGGCTGTCCTAAAAATTAATGTCCATTCTTTATTTTTATTCTCTGTATTCTGTGTACTTAATTTTCTAGCTTTAGGTGTGCAACTTTAGCATTGCCTTCGTGTCATTTTAACTTTGTGAAACTTAATGTTACCTGAGTGTTTATGGAAAACAATATTGCCTACCAAGACAGCAAGAGAATCACAAAGCATTAAAATTCAAGAGGAATTGCTTAAGGGGAAGGATCATACTCGATTGTGCCATGTCTTAAAAAGTCAGCCACAAAAGACGTGGGATATTTATCTGGAATGATCACAGTGCTGTTTATGTAAAGGAGACAAAACCAGAACTGGCATTTTAATTTAAATATCCAATTTGCTGGTCCCAAGGATCTTTGGTATCACTATTAGAATTACTCTTTATCTTATTTCAGCATTGCAGTGCAAACAGCCATCAGCCTGGGATGCTGCCTTAGACTCACCAGGCTGATGGGGACACCCAGAGTGGGCAGCCTAGGCCAGCATGGCTCTTCCTTGGGAAAACCAAGGTGGTCACAGCAGGAAGGGAGATTGAGGTGCTTCTGTTCTGGAAGAGCAGGCACAGGAAACTGAGGACAAGGACAAATGCAGTTGAGAGGGTTTTTAGCGCTTTTCTAAGTGGCTAAATAGAGTTTAGTCAACCAGTAGTACAGAACTCAGAATGTCATGTGTTCATGCGAATATTTCTATTGGACTTTGTGGACGTACCTCATATTTTGTCGTTGTTGTTCTTAATGCACTCACTCCACTATTTGACACTTAATGTATCAATTGAATTAAATCTTCCAAAATAGAACATCTGTGCTGAAACCTGCAATCCATACCTTTTATTTAATCTACCAGAGAAACCAAATGAAAATAATTCATTTGCATTTTTGCTTGACGCAGTGAAGAAAAAATTATGATTTCCCTATGTTATTTCCAAGTTACAGCACTGTTTTCTATCAATTTGTAAATCATGTATCATATAGTGTTCCTCTTTTCTGTTTGCATTCCTTAATCATTGAGGAGTGGCAAGCGTGTTTATTTTTTACTGAAGTATTTAGAAGGATTTTGCTGAATTACTCCTTTTCCTGGCTGGAGGGTGGAATTTGTTTCTAATTATTATTATTATTTTTGTCAAAGGAAATTAGAAATTTTACCTCACTCCTTCTTTCAGATTACAAGAGATTTTCAAGACCTATAAGAATTTGAAAAAAAAGATTTTGTATCAACTGGAAATTGAACATCTGAAAAGAAAAAGGAAAAAAAAAAAAAAGACCTGCTTATTAGTTTTTATATACTGAAAATTTGCAAAATTTGACTTGATTCTGTGGTTCTGTTGTATGGTCTGAACAGATCTGTTTGGATCTACGGGTCATGCTTTGCTTTTCTCTAGGTTCTGACTCAAACTGGCAGTGTAAGCAGCAGTCAGTCTGAAGTGTGTATGAAGGCAGAAGTGTTCAGTGCAAGCTGTGTAGAGATTTAGCTTCTAATTCTCATGAAACTTTTATTGATCTGCTATATTTATATGACAGTAGAGCTGAGGGAAAATAGCTCCAATACTTAGCTTTGTTTTGTTCCAGAACCTGTTTCTTTTCCTGAAGTATTGTGTCCCATGCTTTTGTGTTTCAAAATTACCAAAATGTCTTGCCTGCTTTTCAACATGAGGATGTACTACATCAATATTTTGTTCTTTGAAAAGCAGTACCTCTGGTACAGATGTGGGCACAAAAATTACAAAATTGTCATACTTAAGCAATTCTGCTGTGGGGAGTATGAAGGATTGGATCCAACTAATATTCAGTGGGAAAGTGGTTGCAGTCTGATGCATGTTTATGTAGCTTAAAACATATGTAAATTATAAGAGAGTGTAGTAATGATTTTATTTCTGTGAGGTGAACTACAATTGATAACACTTGTTTTGCCATTGTCTGCTGAAATTAGAGATTCTAGTCTTTCTGATGTGTCTGTGTGGGAACTGAGTGGGAACACACGTATTTCCTCATCTCCCAGGATCAGCTTTCCTTCTCACACATCTCAGAATTCACTCTGAGAAGTACATGTAAAGTTTTACATGTAATCCCACATGTCCTGTTGTAAGAAAGATGAAGTAACCCATATCTCATCAAAGACCAAATGTGATTAGAGGTCATATATCACTAAAAATCAGGTGAGGTGAATTATCTGTTCTCTCAATGTTCATTTGGGAGTATGTTCTGTATTTTAAGGCAGAAGACAAAATAATAAATAATCTATTGAGACATCTGAAGCTTTGTTGCACTCTGTGCAAATTTCAGCTGCCCTGGTTTGTTTGTAGGAAAAGTGAACAGAAGCCTGAAAGTGACATGGTCCATCTTAGGTCCAGCTCTTTTCTTTAATCAACAATGTAAGTGTAGTTCTGTTAACATTTCTATGTCAATTTGAAACTTACCACTTTGTCCATTGTCACTACTTTTGTGGTGTAGAAACCACCTTGAAATATCCAGCCTTAGCTCTAGCAAGAATCAATTTATTCTTTTTGTGATATGCGTTATTTGCTTTTGGCTTAAAAAGGTCTACTTGTTCCATTGTAAGGAACAACTGGATTTTTACTGTGTGTTGGTTTGTTAGCATGAATGATATGATTTTGTTGTGTATTGTTACTTGATACTGTTCCTCTTATCTTCCCAGTAGCTCTTTTTTCTGCATGTGATCCTCTTAACGGCAAATTTTCTGGAGTGAAAAAGAAAAAAAAGAGCAAAAAAAATTATTAGAATAGAGTACATCCAACTAGATTTTGTGATTACTGTGGCATTTACATGTTTTAGAATAAGGTATATTTTTTCCCAAAGCTGTCATCAAACAGACATTAGTATATGAGACTAAGATAGTCATATATTTTTCTTCCTTTGTTTTCTCCAACTGAGAAAATTCAATGAGAAAATGTTAGTCTAGCAATTGGTATTGTGTTTCATCCTCTTGCAATTCCCCTGACATAAATTCTTCTTTTATGATACTCTGATTTTAGCTTATTGATTTGTCTGAAAACCATTTTCTGAAAGGATTAGCAAATATTTTTTTGTTTGTGTGTCTGCTTAGTTGTTTTTTTTTGTTGTTCTTTTTTGTTGTTGTTGTTTATAAGCTCTTGTGCCTTTTTGCAACTATGTTGCAGCTGTAGTGCAGATATCACAATGTAGACATTCAGAATAGCCTTTTTGTTGTCCAGGAAAGTTCTTCATATTGCTTTGGATCCAGTCTTGTTTGTTGTGCCCTACCAATGCTTCTACAGACAGTCATCATTGGCTTCTTGGCATTACTTTCATTTTAAAAAGCAGCAACAATGGAAAAGGGCATTTTTGAAATGTAGGGAATATAGCAATAACTTTTGGACAACTTTCATGTATAATATCTAATCTCGACAGTTGCTAAGATTTGAGCAACACAAAAATCCCTGACTGGGTGTTTTTTTTTAATGCATTGGACTATGTAGGGTATAACTTCTGTGATGTGTTTGTACCATCAGCAGATAACATGGACAGTCAGAACAGCTGGCATTCTGATTAATCTCACCTTATTTCATGTAGAATTAAGTGCAACTGTAGATAACAGCAACTGTCTGAGATTTCTGAACTTTCTTTTTGGTTGTTTAGACGTGTGAATACAAGCTCATGAGCACTTTATAAAATCTCATTCTTTGGAAATTAGAAGCAATCTATAAAGTGCTTTTTAAAACTCTGAATGCTATTTAAGAAGTCCCCACAACATGACCATCATATTGAAATGTTATGGGCTAAACGTCAGAGACAAAATCAAGAGTTGGCAATTTTTTTCCTGCAAAGTTTCATTTTTTTCCTTGGGAAACTTCTGGCTTTTCATGTTTTAGTTATCTAGTACACTAAATCCTGATCTTGATTATAGAAGGTAAAGATGGTGTTAATGGAAGGGGAAGAAAATCTGTGATAAATGCAAAAATGAGAAAACCTGGGCTTAGGATGAAAGAACAGCATAACACTTAGCAGCATTTGTCACAACTTGCTAATGGAAAATTGCTAGCTGTGAAAATCTTATATGCGTTCAGCTTAATATTTTTCCAAGAGAATTAAGTTATGAAACTTAGAATAATCTGGAAGTTGAGAAGACCAGCGTGCTGCACTTCTGCATTGCATTTGATTTCAGTCTGTTGCAAAATGATATGCATTGCCATAGAGAAAACTACTGATCTTGTGGATCAAAACATACAGAAATGGACTGTTAGATTTGGTGATAATCGCAAGTGGAATAAATAGCCGTGTTTGACTTTTCACCCTTTCTGATTCAAAACAGCTTTGTTTCTTCTATTTTAAAAGTAAAGTGTGCTTGAGGTTATGATTGAATTACTTTTCAAAATGATTTTAAGACGGTGTTTGTTATGTCATAATATATTGTGCTGTTTGACTTAGACTTTGAACATAAGCTGAACTCATACACAAATGTCTTCTCTAGTGTTTTTTCAACTTTTATATGCTTATTTGTTTATTTCTAAGAAGTGTATTGAAACTAAGAATTTTGCATCATGCCATCATATGTGCCTTGAACAGTCTTTAACATTTATGCTTTTTATGATTTCATACTTGTTGCTCCATGGAGTGTTTTGTCCTCTAACTTAATACAACATTACTTTAATTATATCTTGAACTCTACTTGTTCTCTTACATGAAGCTAAAAATGCCCATTAGAAAGAAATGCTATATTTCCAACAAAAATTGAACAACAAATTTGATCCCTGCTGTGAGTGCTCATAGAACTGCTCCCAGCTGTGATATTAATATTGCATTGTTTATCAGGAAGGTAACGTGCTGAGTTATTTCAAGTTAAAGGCCAGGGTTATCTCCCACTGAGATAACAGAAGCATATTTCTCTGTAGAAAAGTATTGGTCTAATTATGTTTTCCAGCTCTGCTACTGGACTGTGGTAGCCATACAGTTACATACATTAACGTTGAAATAACTTTACATTGTACACTCGGCACTAAATTATCCTGTCTTTAAAATATATTTTTAAATATTTAAACAGTAGATGCTAACCAGTGCATTCTTTTTTACTAAGCTTTTAACGTAGAAATTCAAGAAAATTAGCTGCATAGAATTCTTAAACATTTGAATGTTTTAAAACTCTATTTATATTAAAAGTGATACTAGTTAAATTATTTAAAAGATAGTTACAAATTTAGCGTGTGTTAGTGAAAGGAACATGCCAGTAATCTCAACTTTCCACCTTTCATACAGGTAAATACAAAATAATATTAGCATGGTAGTCAGTCAGCTGGTTAGAAAGTTCAGCAGCAATCTTCATGCATATGCATGGTGTGCTCTTGGATGCACGTTGGTGCTGCCTTGGTAGGGTTGGTGATTCACTCGTAACATATTTCCTGTGTTCTTAGGGTCTCATTTTACACATATCTTGTATTATATTTGGTTTTGGGTTACTTAGGTTATCCAGCCCCTTCAGAGTCAGAGAGCATATAATCTAGAGCTGATTGTTGCATGCTGTTTTCTCTTCACACTTTTTTTTTAATGTACAAATTTGCTAGCAAGCTTTATTAAAGATAGGATTAAAATTAAAAATGCTAATGTTAAACTTATAACTTGTGTGTGACTTCAAAATGAGGCATACTGCTGTGTTTTAGTAATAGGATTCATTACCTCTTCTGGTGGCAAAAAAGCATTCTTACTACTAACTTAGACATTTGCTTGCTTTGGGCTTTTGGTGCAAACTGAAGTTAAACCATTCCTGCAATGTAATTATTCTGCAGAAAATTGATAAGACAGACCACTTCAGAATTTTGTGTGGAGTAGATGAACTTCAGAATATAAAGGCAGAAGCATGAGATTTAAATTTCACACAGGTTTTTTTTAAAATGCTTTTCACAACAAGTATTAATTAAGCCCTGCTTTACAGTATTTTCACTTTTGCGTTCAGAATTTCAAAATTCTCATCGGTTGTTTTGAATGCTTTACCGCAATGTGTCATGAGTTTTAGATTGGCAATTGTACAAATGTATTCCTATATCATTTTGGACTGTGAAACGATATTTTATTTTAACGGAAGTCACCATTGGTGCTGTCATAGCCATTGATTCTCAACCACAAACTTCATCTGTACTTTCTGAGTTGTTATTCTGTTTATGGACTATATTAGACAAAGTTATTTCAGAACAGTAGAATGGGAAGCCATTTAAAATACTCACATTGCTTTTAAATTAAATAAAATTGTAAATTTTAGTAGTAATGTGAACTTTTGGAACTTTTTTTTTTTTATATATATATATAGAAGCACATTTTAAATACTTAGGATAGCCACGGAGTTATATTCTAAGATATAAGAGCTAATTAAACTTCTACTTTGGGTTCAAATCTTCTCACTTTTTGGTTACTTCCGTAATATATATTGTGTGTTATATCACTCCACTGTGCAGTCTTCCAGATTTTATCCCTAAGCTGCCTATAATTGAATTCTTGGTCAATCAGTGGCATTTCTTGTCTAATCATAAGACGCCATTTGTTTCATCAACATCATCAACTGTCTCACAGAGAAATGTGACAGTGTAATATTACAGTCAGTGAAATGTGAGCTAGATATCAGAAAGGCTAAAATCTACATTTTCGCATGTCTCTGTCAGAGACTATGTCTGAGTAAATGGAAAAAAGAAGAAGATGAGGGTTTTGAATAACAATCTTTTCCTCTGGCCTTTATTTCTACATAATATGCTAAAATGATAGTTGCTTTTAAAATAACAAGCAAATTTTTCTTTGAAAGATTTCCAACTTTCTCATCTATTATGTTGAATCAGGTTCCTGTTGAAATGGAAATAAGCTGGTATCAGTAATTTTGCCTATTAGTTCACCTGCATATGTCCCTCTGGACTTGGTAATAATATGTTTGCTGGGCTTTTTGTTACAAGGCCAGGGCATTTTCTTATTAATACAACTGTGCTTGCAATATATTCCCAGAGGTTTTGCAGAGCCTTTCTCTGTGTCTTTGAGCCAAATGGAAAATGTAAGACTTTCACAAAAATTTCAAAAGCTTTGATGTTGCTAGTAAGACCACAGGTAGCATTTGTTTTAGGAACATATGGTAATGAAGATAAGAGCGTGTTTCATATTTAAATCTTTAATTTTCAGGATTCCTTGTTACTAGCATACAACTGCCAATAAAATCAGTATAACTTCTGCTCTTAAAGTGAGCTATTTGTCTTCAATTTCCTAGACACTTTCATCATAATCTTCAGCGAATGTTTATATATGAAAGAAGAATGGAGAAGAGAAGAATAATATATATATCCACCAATTTCTGTTAGGAAAGAACTTCACTGGTAACTCATATGCATGTATCAGCCCAGAGTTTTGACTTTTGACTGCCTCACAGCAGTCTGTGCTTTTCAAGTCTTTGCCATGATGTTGTATGGCTTTACTCTGCTGTTGCAATTGTAACTTATTTTCACACTTGTTGCAAGCAGCATTTGAACAATAAATAAAATGTATTCTGACAAGGATTGCTTCTTGTTGAATAGCTCTCAGTCATTTTCTTTCCCAGCTGAACCATCTTTCTTCCATTATGCCCATTTGTTTATTATCTTTTCTGTCCATACCTAGAGCATTTGTTTCTGCTCTTCAAGCCTTAGCCTTTCTATTCACATGCACGGTCAATAAGAGTAATTGTTCTGTTACATTTTGCACATTTCTGTGACCACTGAGGTCAATTTACTATCATTGCCCCCAGTGGTAATCATACAGCATCTGATTTTGCAGCTTCATACTGAATCTGTGTTGCAAAACTCCCTCTACGCTGATTTTTAATAAGGTTCCATTTAATTCACTCTGGTGGCATAGATACAGGAAATTTGGTGCCTAAGATACCTCATCAAAACTAAGTGCCTACTTGCGGTCATTATATCGCTGCTTCAGACCAGATGGTCTAATTTCATTGTACATAAGATGTATGTGAGGAACCTAGGCATCCATCTTGAGAAATACCTCTTCCTTTAAGCTCACCAAGAAATGTGAGTAGCTATAAGCCTGTGAAATGTGCACACAACAATCAGAAAGCAGAGAAGGAAGCTTTCCATTGCAGAAGCAAAAACTTCTGTCTTATGTTTTGAATCCTTTCTTACACTGCTTTGTGACACTTGCATCATCACACTGGTTGCAAATCCTTCTGCTATGTGGTTCTGTGAAGGTATCTTGATTTGCTGTTAAGAGTATTGGTTTTATGTACTTATTCCTGCAGCGATCTTCTGCCTGCCAGCAGCTGGTAAGGAGGAATGCATTAAGCTTCACTCATCCCTTCTGGCTCTGAAACTATATGGGACTAAAAAGTGCATATCTCTCATCAGAGCACATTTTGGCAGTTTCCTAGCTGAAAGAACAAGTGGGTGGAAATTCAAATAGGTGGCATGCACTGCTCTGCCCTAAGTATTCCCATGCTTAGGGAATACATAAGCATAAGCATAAGCCATAAGCTTCTGTGCCATAAGCACAGAAGAATATAATTCCTCTGGACAGTCTTGGGTTGCTCTAAACCAGATTATGTGAAATAACCACAACTTTTCCATTTTCTTCTAAAATTTTTATCCTATGCTCCTGAATTCTTTGAAACTAGGGGAAAGAAGATTCTTTGAAACATGGGGAAGAAACTTTCCCACAGTATTTTCTTCCCCATGTTTAGTCTTTCTTACCTTAGAAACTTGGCCACTGATGACGGAAGTTGGTCCATCTTCAGGGCTGCTTCACCTGGGCAACTTGGTGATTAACCAATTTGTAGCAATGCTCTAACATCTACACAGGGAAATTCTGTGTATAGCCAGCACTACAGCTGCATGATTGCTCACATCATATGGAACTATAGCATATGTACATGTGCATTTATGAACAGATACGTGTGACTTCTTTTTCTGGCTTTGTCTGCCTGTTCAATCCAGGAGGTTACTGGAAAAATCTGTAAGTCTGGATAAAACTCTTCCAAATATATTTTTAATATCTACCTACCTGCTGTTGACTTTCATCCTATCCATCAGAACTGTAGTATCACATATCCATAAACATACTCCCTATATAAAATACTTATCCATACAACACAGACTTACAGAATGTAGTGACAGTATTTCTACTTCCCTCAGCTGGGCCATTTCTTAGGAGACTGCCATTCCCATGTACCTTGAGCCCAACAGCAGTGTATCTTTCTGAAGAGCAATGCCTGGGAGTAAGGAGTATCCATAGTCAATTAAAATGCTGAAATAAAGTACCATACACTTAGTAAAGACACTTGTGGAAGCTGTTGCAGTGCTGCTGAGATTTTCCTTGTCCAGTGGAAAGGACCTGATATGGAATGAGAATTTAGCATATCTTGTCAGCAGGTCCCCCTCAGATGTTTGTGAGCTACTCTCACCTGTCTGCATCATTTATTCACCCTGATCATTTGATTGGAGATGATGATAGCTTAACTGAGATAATCTCTTGTCTAAGTCCTCAAACTCATGAGAAATGCAGGTGACAAGACCTGGTTACTCACTAGTCAAAAAGCAGAAACTACTTCAGTAGGGGTTAATGATCTTGACTAATTTATAGTTTGCCCATTTTTGTTGTTGTTGTTTTTCTTCCAAAAAACTTGGAGGCCTCAACACAGACTGGCAACAACTTGGATGGCATCTGGCAAGTCATATAAAATAATCTGCCTAGTGATACACTCATTCATCACCTCCTTCTGGATATGCTTTCAAACACAGAATTTTTGGATACACTGTAGTTTGGTTAAGATGGCTCAGTGGCTTTAAGAACAGAAGTATGATTTTTCCTTTCTGAATCTTTATTTCAGATATTTTTCCTGTTAGTGTTCAGAAAGAACATGTTCTGGTGGTGGAATGAGGGCAGCCATTTCTCTGACTTGGTTGTCCTGACAAGGAGGGGCAGAGATGCTGCAGGAATTGTAGGATTTAGCGACACGTCAAATGCAGAGATGCATCTCAGAGGTGACAATGAAGTAATACATGGATGAAAAACAGACTTGCAACAGAAAGCTGAAAGAATGACCAACATTGCAGTGTGCAGTAGAACTCATCAGCATCCTCATCAGTTTACCAAATTTGTGGAGCTCAAATCCCAAGTCAATGACAGATGATTTAGGCAGAAATATAACTGGCTATGATACCAATTCATGACTTTTTCTTCAGCCCAGAAGGCACAGTAAGTGACTGTAATGGCAAACGTGCAGTTGAAAGAACAGCATGTTTTTACTTGGGAGTAATCTCTTGTTTCAAAATTATTCTGTAATTCAGAGAGTTCTGAAACCAAATCCCAAGATGCAGATGCACTTACACTGTGTTCCTCAATGCATCCCAGCTGTGCTGATCTAATTTATAAGCACACACGTTATATCTTTACAGAGAGCTGCTCAGGCTCAGGACTGCTGCTTCCTTCCCTGTGGAGTAATGCCACATTCCTGTTGCTCATTTTAATTCCTCAGTGGGATTCCACCCTTCCTCTAACAGCCCTGGAGCAGCATTTGGGGCTCATATATGTGGCTGAAGATGCAAAAATCAAGAAAATATGACTTTTTATAGTTACTAAAATGAACAAAACCACTCATGCTACATCTTTATATGGGAGGGACTGTGCGTGATATTATTTCCTCTTAGGCAAGAAACAATGTTCTGCATATACAGCAGTGACAATTCATCCAAATATTTGTGTATAGGATATTCTGTGTCCTTTTACACGCTTTCTGCCTCCTACTCTTATTTTCTTGTCTATGTAGGAGCCTGCTGCATTCTTCAGAGAGAAAATTTGCAAGACCTGTGCTGCCAGATGTTATTGCTATTGTTTCCTTCTTTGCATTTATCAGTACCAGGGTTTCTCTTCAACTTTGCTTCTTTTGTGTTAGCATCTCTTCAAGAACTTGTCAACAGCATGATATGGAAAACTCTCATTATTGACTGTTAGAACGTTGTACTTTTTGTTGTTGACTTATCCACTTGTGAGTTAGCAGCCTGTCTGCTTTTATCCATCCATATGTCATTTCTCGACTGGCACTGGAAATGCAAACTGTTGGCAGTAAATATATTTGCTGCTTACTAACTGCCTTCAGTAATACTTTGAAATTTGATTTAATTTTTCTAAATGAATGGAAAAAATTGATAATAGTGCTGTTAATGTTACTGCTTTTTAAAAAGTTGTTAAATTTTATGAAAAATATAACTACGCTAATAGACTACAATGCCATAAATACTGTTAGTGATAAAGTATGTAACTGTCAAGGCTTCCATGTAACTGTATGCAACTGTCAAGGTGTTCCTTCCATGAGTAAGGAACACCTTACTCCTAAATAACTGTTTTTGGTAGATTTTAGGTGTGCTTTGTTGAATTATTGCTATAGAAAGCTGGTTATTCCACCTGGATATTATGTAGTCATGGCTTTTTGGAAATGCTCTGAAACAAGCTCAGTAGCTTTTTCATCTTTGAAGACTATAAAATTTAATACATTTGAATGGTTTTCTTGTTGATATAAAAAATGACAATCCTAACTTTGAGTAGTCAATGTTTTTTTGTTTCCGAGACATCTATAATGAATAAAAGGAGAGGTTCTCATATGAGGTCTGAGATTCATGGGGAAATTTGTAGAACTGATGTTTTAAATCAGTAGTGATGTAGTAATGAAAGAGAACTATATTGCACTCACATGGTTTACAAAACTCAGATTCCAAGACATTTGGTTTAGTAGCTTTGAAGATGAGATGTAAGCTTTACTGATGACAGTATCACTACAGAGTAATTTACTAAATTGTTCCAACAACAGTTTGTTGCCTTTTTGAACTATATTTGTAGAGATTTTCTTTTCATTCTGCTTACTCCAGTAATGTATTATTTTTAGTGCTGTCTTTTTCACTTGTGACCTTTTTGCTATATCATTGTGTAAGTATGAACCACCGGAACAGGGAGGGAAATGCGAAGTACAAAGGAAATAAAAGTTCAAAGCTTCCACAGAATGCCTTTAGGTTCTTGAAATCTTTCAAGTAGAAAAATATGATGAAAATTAATTACTTGCTGGTGCTAAAACATAACTAAGAAATAATAATAATGGATAGTACAATATACAAAATTTAAACAAAAGTTTTAATACTTTATTAATATCTAAAATATTTATCTAGAAGCAATTTTTAACCACATAATGGATTTTTTTAAAAAAGTACATGTGTATTATTTCAATAATCCGAAGTAAATTCTTTCTAGTAAGAACTGATGGATTTGGTGCTATGATACTGTTGCTTTTAGGTCCTTGTTCAAATAAAGCCTTCTTTACTAATAAGCTTAGTCCAAGGAAAGTTAGATATACAGCATAAGGGAGTATCAAAATGAAGAAAATCTGTGAGTAGAAAGTTTCATATAGCCAAATGAAATATAGTCTATACATCTTGCCTTGAGTTTTATGGTTATTGTGGCTGTGCTGTGTAAAACCAAGTATCTGCATAGATAGTAGTGCCAGAGGACGTTCAAGTTTGATATTAGGAAAATATTCTCAGAAAGAGTGGTGAGGCATTGAAACAGGCTGCCCATGGAGGTGGCGGACCCACTGTCACCTGAAGGTATTTAAAAAATGTGCAGATGTGGCACTGAGGGGCATGGTTAGTGGGCACTGTGGGGATGGGTTGACAGCTGGGCTTTATGATCTTAGAGGTCTTTCACAACTTTAATGATTCTATAATTCTGCAATTCTGAGAATGGGGAGAGTATTTAGTTAGAAAGTCACGAAAAACAGGTGAGATAATGTGAGAAAATGCCTAGAAAAGTTTAGTAATACGTCGTGATCCAATGCTGATACTTCTTTTACTTATATATAAGGGTAGAAAAAATATTTTTCTGTTAGTATTTGATACATAAATGCTAGCATACCAAAGCAGATAAATTTCTGGATACTCTTCTGAAATAATTTTGCAAATTAAGCAATTTTCTTGGAATTTAGTGTATCTCACCCAAAAGAAAAATACTTCTAAGGCAACCTTCATTAACAGATCCTTTGTAATTTCTATATGACTTCTTCATTAAGTCTTAAAATCAGATCAATTTTATATTTAATGTCAGAAAACTTTGAGGCACTGAAGCACATCATGTAGTTTCTTGAAAAGAACAGAGAAAATAATTCATAATTTAGTTGCTGATTCTTTTTCTCTCCTTCATGAATACTTCACATAGAACAGTTTCAAAGTAAAAAATACTTTAGGAACTGAGAACTGAGTTAGTTTTGAACTAAGTTCATAACTCATAAGTCATAAGTCAGTAGGGTTTTTTTTTTTTGTCAGCTGTCATTGAATTCACAAACACTTGACATGTTTGGACTGATAGGATATTTTTGTCTCTTAACAGTCACTCTATACATCATACTTGTAGTATAAATGAGAATAAATAATGATTTTCTTTAGACAGTTGTATCTTTAGACAATTGTATCTCAAGCTTTAGCTGCCTTTGTGATCTCCTGTCTGGAGTTCTGAGGTCCATGTCCAAAGATACTGAAATTATTTCATTGGAGAATCATATCATTTAGAATCATAGAATGGCCTGGGTTCAAAAGGACCTCAAAGATCATCTAGTTTCAACACCCCTGTTATGTGCAGGGTCACCAACATTAGACCAGGCTGCCCAGAGCTACATCCAGCCCGGTCTTGAATGCCTCCAGGGATGGGGCATCCACAACCTCCTTGGGCAACCTGTTCTAGTGTGTCACTACTCTGTGTGTGAAAAACTTCCTCCTAATATCTAACCTAAATCTCCCCTGTGTTAGTTTAAAATATTCACCCTTGTCCTATCACTATCAACCCGTGTAAACAGTTGCTTCCCCTCCTATTTATACGCGCCCTTCAAATACTGGAAAGCTGCTGTGAGGTCTCCTTGGAGCCTTCTCTTCTCCAAGCTAAATAAGCCCAGTTCCCTCATCCGTTCCTCAGAGGAAAGGTGCTTCAGCCCTCTGATCATCGTAGTGGCCCTTCTCTGGACCCATTCCAAGAGATCTGCATCTTTCTTGTGCTGGGGGCTTCAGGCCTTGGATGCAGTACTCCAGATGGGGATGCTCATAAATGCTCATGAAAAATAGAATATATTTTTTAAGTTTGTAATCTTAGTAGAAGATTGTTATAGGATAAATGATACATGAAATGTAAGAGAAGAGAAAAAAAATATAGACAAGCAATAGAAACTAGTAGCAGGGAACTATAAGCACTTTTGTAGAATTCATGTTCGAAAAGACTCGTGTTTTCTTCATAGCAATTCACAACCTGAGTTGTTTACTGTCACACAGAAGTTGCACTGATTAACGTCTAACTGGCTGTAGATAAACATCTGACCTTGAGAATGATAAACAGTCTCTGACTTCTAAATAATATAGCTATGTGCTTGAACATTTTAAATGGCAATAAGGTAGTGAAAGCTATTAACATAGTCTGCATAAAGAAAAAAACATCACATGAAAGGTTTTTGTATTTTATAGAAAAAATATTTGTAAGCTCTAGCCTCAGGTATTTATTATTTAAAATGCATAGATCTGTTTTCAGACACATACTTTTACTTACAAAACTAAGCACAGAATGTTTGTTCCAGTGCAGTTTTTCTACTAGTATTCAGTATTTTTTTTCTGAAATTGGATACCAACCAGATTTATATCATTTATTTGCTTTGTTCCAAATGTTTGGAGATGAAGTGGGAACAATTACTTTTTGCTTTGTTTGTTGAAAGTTCTTTACTGTGAGAGTGGTGAGGTGCTGGAAATCTTATCATGGTCATGCTTATAAGAGTGTGCTGTGGAAGGCATTGGTTTTGTCCCACCTTTCTGATACAGGCTAGTTCCTCTGGGTCCTTGCACTTCTATGATGCTAGCTCTGAGCTGGATCCTGTGCAAACATAGGAGTAGGGGCCTATAATTATCTAGACTTTTCTCTTCTGTTATTTTGTACTACAGACACTTAGTTTCACAGCTAATCTCCATGAAGAAATAAATAAAAACACATAGAATAAAATGTTTGGAGCTGTCTGAAAAGGTCTGCAATTACTGTAACAGTGTATTTCTCAAACTTTTGCAGACATATGTTGGTCACTCCAGAAGTACTGCTTCCTATTTATTTCCGTGGAAACTACAACAAAGAGCATAACAACACTGTTTGATAGAGAAAATTGTCAACTATTTTTCAACACAGTCACCCCCATTAGCTATCCATTTTTACTAGCAATGAAAGGAGCTTGCATCCCACACCCGTAAAAATTTGCATGGCTGTACTGAACATGGCTTGTCTTTCAGGTCACTGTCACTACTTCTGAAATGCCTCACTGTGCTCTCATCCGCTGTTTAATCACAATGTTAATCACTGCAATCTTTTTTTCACAAGGAGATATTGAATGACACACCTTCTCTGGCATCTGTCAGGTGCCATTTTGTCAGACTGCCCCTCTGCTACCGTCTGTCACACAGCAATAGAATGTAATGGAATATTGGTGGAAAGGTTCCATCTCTCCTGCAATAACACCAACATCCACCTCTGATACTGTAAATAAATATAATAAAGTAGGAGGCATTACTTTCAGAACAGCCCTCATATAGATACCTAACTATTGAAAACTTGGTGCCTCAGTATTTATTTCACAAGATCTTATACAAAAGCCCCTTGTGTGACTTGACTCCTGTTGTGATTTGCACCACTGCAACTTTACACTTTTAAATCTTTTTGATATGGGTTGCATTTTTATTGAAAGAACAGTGCATTTCTTTTTATGCAAACTTTGTCTTTAATGCAGCTGAATTTCTTCATTAAAGAAACATTCAAGATGAGGAGGAGCCCAGTGCTTTATCGAGATGCTTCTGTTTTCAGTTGCTTGTTTTTGTTCTGAATTTGTCTGCTGCCACTAAAAGCATGTTGTTGTCTGCAAAGTTCTTCTATGAGTCTCTTTCCTTTCTCAAATCAAAGCACATGAAAACTGTCCCTTTGCAGGTTTTCATGGTTTCTTTCCCCTAAAGCTGAATTCACCATTGTCTATGAGCTAATCTGCCAACCTTTTGAGTTGTGAGTTTTCTGCAAGAGTCTTTTTATCTGGTCTGTGTCTCTTAGCATAATTGCTGTGAGTCAGCAGCAGGAAATTAGAAACTTACTCCATGAATGGAAGCTGCCTGTGAATATTTTCTTTCTAAAATATAGTTGAGCCTTGAAAAGTGTAAGCTGTTTTTTGTTTTTGTTTTTGTTTTTACTTTGTTTTTGGGGGCCAAGCTTCCATTCGAGTGTGTTTTCATTTTTTCTCTTTTGGAATTTACCTTATTGTCCTACATGACAGATCATGGGTAGGCCATAGCTGCAACCTGGAAATAATCAGCAAAATTATTTTATATTCCCAAATCACTGAGATTTGTAAACCTTCAGCTGTAATTCTGATGATTCTAAATATTCTTATGTTCAACTTTTTTTGTATTAAGTGTTCATGTCTGGAAATGCTTCCTCACCCATGTGAGCTTCCAAACAAAACAAAAATTATTCCGAAAACAATTAGACTGATACAGTATGTTACATAGAGGCACATTATTTTATATCACAAGGATTAAATGGTTAACTTAAATATAATCACAAAGATTTATGCATATTATAAACTTCAAGCATTAAAGTTAAGCCTGAACATCGGTCTTTCCAGGATTGCATAATGACATTTTAATGCTGATTGTATTAAAAGTATTTGCAAGTATTTAAATTAAATACTGAAAAACTATTCTACTTGATAAATTCAGTTTAACGATACACCACCCCTTGTTTTTTCCCATTGCATACAGCAAAAACAAAGTAATGTTTCTGAGGAGATCTTGGTGTATCGCAATGCTGAACTACTAACAGCTGTGCTAGGCTGAGTCTTCCAATGATTTAACTTTTCACCGTGCCTTAGTGACAAGTAAATGATGAAACTAATCATTACATTGAAATCATCCTTCCTGCTTCCCTTTTCTTTTTGTACTTTGCCCTTACTTAATTCACTGGGGTGAAAGGCACAGAGTCAAAGCAATTAGGATTTTGGGAGTATATTTTTACTCTAATTTAAGTCCTGAAACCCTTCTGTAATTAGAAAGACATTCTGAACAGGTTTTTATATTTGGATTAGAACTGAGGCTTGCAGAAAATGGTTCTTATCAGGCAGTTTTACTATGCATTGAGACAAGATTTATAGAAAAATTTATGGGCAAATAGCACAATGCTGCACGTAATAACAAGTTGGCTTTTATTTAAGTTGGTCAATTTATCATCTATGACTAAAATCCATAAGCACAGAGATGCCTATTTTAAGACAATATTAGCAAAGGAATACTTGTGTGGAATTTTTGAGATATAACTTTAATCTGAGAGGGTTCTGGATGCTCATTTTCTCAGGGTGTTCCAATCCTTTGAGCCTCAATTTTTCTACCTGTTGTAATGGTTTTGGTTACTTTCATGAAATGTTTTCTTATCTGCTTGTAAGACTATATCTTTAATATCCACTCAGAAATGTGCAACTAATTATTAAGAAAGAAATAGAAATAATGTAACATTTTGCCCAGCCCAGATTTTATGACAAGTCCTGTGATTTACCAAGAGCATCCTGCCACATTTCTGTCCTTATAGTGGAAGATGCTTGAAGCAGTGATTGAACACCTGGTTGGGAGGCAGGGCCAACCCAGGGGAGCTCAGGTGCATACAATGCACCTGAGTGGCCAGAAGGGGTGGACTTAGAATCCACCCCTTCTCAGACTTAATTGGAAAGTTGACAGTAGAGACAAAAATATCTTGCTGAAGATCCCTATGTACCTGTAGTCTTCTGAAAGTAAGCAGTTTCTTTCCTTTATTTCTGTCCTTATGGTTGTTGCATTTGAACAACTCTAGAACTTTGGTAGTCTGCTGTCATTGCTACACTTTCCAGCCACATTACGGTCTTCTTTCTATGAAAACTGAAATCAAGCTGCTAGATTCATTTTGTTACTTAAAATTCAAGTGTTTTAATTATATTTTGAAACAAGTTCTGGATATTTCTGGATTACAAGGAAAAGCATGAAAGGTGTACCTTAGTAAGATGAAAGTAAAAGACAAATCTTATTTCCTTCTTTCTCTGAACATCTCAAAGCTGATGTTACGATGGTTATGCCTTTTGAGTTCAGATGCTTAGAATTGATATTATTTATTTTAAAATATCGCAGAATCATTAAGGTTGGAGAAATCCAAATGTCCACCTACCCACCAGTATTGTCTACTAAAACATGTCCCTAAACATTACGTCTACTCTTTCCTTAAACAAGGGCAGTGACTCTACCTCTTCCAATGCATTACCAGCCTTTCTGAGGAGAGATTTTTTTTCCTGATATCCAAGCTGAATCTGCTTTGGTGTAACTTAAGGCCATTACATCTAGTGCTATTGCTAGTTATTCAGGAGAAGAGTCCAACCCCCACCTCATCACAGCATCCTTTCAAGCACTTACAGAGATCAATAAGGCCTTCCCTGTTCTTTCTCACCTCTAGACTGAAAAAGTTCCCTTGGCCTCCTTCTTGTAAGACGTGTACTCCAAATCCCTCACCAGATTTGTTGCCCTTTTGCCTCTTCAGTCTAGTACACGTTTGTTCCTTGTACTCAGTCTCACACAAAAGGCAGAACCTATCAGTTCCCATAATTAAGTCTACCTTTTAAAGTATGCTAAAGTAAATCAACTGTATATGGGGATTGCATGGAGAACTTAAATATTCCATGATAATTTTATACTCCAAAATAGGAGTAAGTACGCTTTGAGAGAGAGAGATGTTTGCAGACTGTCAGAACTGATTATGTATGTCCATATGTCTCTTTCTGCAGAATTACAGAGAATTAAACCTCTTAACTAACTTGTTTAAAAAATAATAATAATAATAATAATTCACTGTGAGTTCGTGTTCATCTGGAAGGCCAATAGCAGCTAAAATAAGCTGAAACAGTGAACTCTGCTGTGGGATTTTGCTGTCTGAAACTTATTTGGTATTATTTGTATTCATGTGACTTCTTTGGTGCTTGGGATTCAGAAAGACCTGTGTGCATGTGAAAACACATCTTGAGATTTGTACTGAGAGAAATTTTCTGTAAAAGTTTTTGAAATGAAATCTAAAACTTAAAAAAAAAAAAAAGAAAAAAAGAAAGAAAGAAAAAAAAAAAAAGGCAATCCTGAAAATCTACTAAAAATCAATCTATTAGACACAGTCCTATGAAAATAACCAAAAATCATGAACTGGCACAATGCCAGTCGTCACATTCTTACATGAGTTAAGCCCTAACTCCTTTATTTGATTTGATTTGATTTGATTTTGATTTTTTGGCAGCATTTTATTGCACAGTTCTGTAAAGTAAAACTGTAATGAGGCTTCATTATATGTGCCCTCTCACATGGCCTGGGGTTCAGATCAAAGCCTTTACTCTTTTTCAGTTCTTGCCTTTCTCGGAATGGATCTGGTCACCATAACTGTCTTTCTTGTACTTCAACTTCCCTGCAAAAACCACAAATACAAGATTTTAAGGTGAATGAAGTCTGAGGCATTGAAAAAAAAAAAAAACTGATTTCATTTGCTGGCAATTAAGATAAGGTTATTCATGCATTTAATAGATTGCTTTTTTTCTTTCTTCTAGCTAATTATCAAAGGTCAGTTTTAGCATCAAAGACCTGAGTGTCTCCATCTTTACTGACTTACCACAAAGTCAAAAAAGTTCACATCCTCACAGGCAACATTCAGCAATGCTAGATGAATGCTCCCATGTCTTTTGTTGCACCTTACTGAGAAATAAATCTTTGAAAAGGGAAAGTGCGTTCAGTTCCAATTCTGTGTAGAAATATATTACTTCTGGAAGTTTTCCATCCACTAAAAAGAGTAAAAGCAGCCATGATTACGTATGGATGTATTCATCAACTCCATATTCTGTCCACTTATAGCAAGCCTTTGGAGATTTACTTTGGAATAAAATATTAGCATAATGTCAAAGAAAAAAAATGCAGGGCATTTATCTACTTTCGTGTATTATACAGCAGCATCTTTCATTTTAGGAAAAAATAAAGCAAAAGGAGTTAACAGGAAACAATGTTAATAATGATAGCAAATATAGCAAGATTACAAATTTCGTATCTCATTTATTTAATACGTAACTATCAACAAAATATTTGGCTTACATTGAGAAATTTTGTAGTTGGATTGCTGTTGCTGCAACATGTTTTGATATGCATCACTATCTGGTACTATTTCATTTTTTTCCATTTTCTTCTCCCAAAAAGTATGGGAAAGATAGGAGAAATCTTCAAGTAAGCCAGGAAACAACAGATGACTGAGACACTGTTCAGTGAACAGAGCACATTGGGAACAGATAATTATCATAGTTTCTTAACAGTTTTGTGTTACAGTGTAAACTCTTTATAAATCTGCTGATTACTGCTGTGGTTGATCATTGTCTCCAGTGGATCATGTGATAGATAAAGCATTAGTTACATGAGCAATCAGGTCTATAAATTAGCATTTTCTTCCTATTGGTGATGTGTAGACATCTGTTAACATCACAGAGTCCAAAAGACTGTACTGGTTGATATAAAAATGGATAAAAATGGATTTTAATTAATTGTCAAAATGTATGAGTGATTATGCTCTGTTTAAATCAATTTTGGTAGGAAAGTAAAAGCTGTATTAGAAATTAATGGGAACAATGATGTTTGTTATTTAATGCACAGCGGGAGATTCATTTCACAACTAGTCTGGAACCTTGTAGAAAGAAATGACGCATTAATGAATTACAAGAAGTTGCAGTAGATTGGTACTGGTATAACAGGTCAGAAACTGTTCTAAAGGTTTTTTAAAAAATTGCATTTATTAATCTGATAAATAATTTTCATTGTTTTCTCTATATCAGGAACTGTCTATTTCTCCTTTATAGGATTCCCAATATAACCTGCACTGAACTGTGAGGTTCACAGCCATTGCTATTCATTAATGGGCTGGCTTATTATTGAATCAGTTGTAGTGGTCATACAGGCATCAGTTTCATAAACTGAAATTAGCTGGATCACAAGCAAACTCAACTTGCAAAGGTGCAGCATCCTGTTTGCTTATGTTTCTAAAGACTTCCTTAAAGTCAGAAAGATCTCTACACTTTTTTAACTCCTCTGTTGAATAAAAACTTCTCTAATAATAACTGACGAAAAGGGACTGCTTTATTATTTATATTCAAATAGTTGCTTCTCGAATGGATTATTGAGTCAGTTGTAGTGGACATACAGGCATCAGTTGGACTAGGTGAATTTTCAAGGTCCTTTCCAAGAGGTTCTCTTCTCTCCTCTGTCCCCTCTCTTCTATTCATCCTCCTCATTCAGAAGGTTTTCCTACACCTCATCTGCTGCAAATAGTTGCTGACAGTTATCGTAATTTAGAGGGATGAGACCAGATCTCACCAAAGTAAACACTGAAAGAATGCAAGGAAACCTTTACAGATGCTTTGTGAAAGTGTAACAGTATTTAATGTATAGAGTGTGTTACAATTTTGTATTTAATATTAGTTTCATGTCTTCCAATTGTAATTATACAAATGGTCTTTTGTATCAAAACATTATTATTAAACTTTGAATCTACATAAGATCTTATTCAACAAAAATGGATCAAGATAGGATTACAAGATGTTTCATGAGTAAGGGAAAAAAGGGAAAAAAGGTGGTTAAGAACTGGCTTCAACAGATGAAGAGAAAGCTGAGGTGCTGAATGAGTTCTTCACCTCGGTCTTCACTGGTGGCCAGGATTCTAGTCTTTTTCACGTCCCTGAACCCTGCATCCCCAAACCTCTATGTGGGGACCAAGGAGGTAAATCCCTCCCCACTGTAAGGGCAGAGCAAGTCCGAGAGTGCCTCCTTAGACTGAATGAATTCAAGTCTATGGGGCCGGATGGCGTGCATCCCAGGGTCCTGAAGGAGCTGGCTGAGGTGGTTGCCGAGCCGCTCTCCATCATATTTGAGAAGTCGTGGCTGTCAGGTGAGGTCCCGGATGACTGGAGGAAGGGTCACGTCACTCCCATATACAAGAAGGGGAGCAGGGAGGACCCGGGGAACTACAGGCCGGTGAGTCTCACCTCCGTGCCTGGGAAGATCATGGAACAGATCCTCCTGGACAACATGCTCGATCACATAAAGAATGAGCATGTGATCCGAGACAGCCAGCACGGCTTCACCAAAGGAAGGTCATGCCTAACTAATCTTGTGGCCTTCTATGATGGAGTGACGGCATTGGTGGACGAAGGGAAGGCGACTGATGTCATTTACCTGGACCTGAGCAAGGCCTTTGACATGGTCCCCCACCACATCCTCATCTCCAAATTGGAGGGAAGTGGATTTGATGGGTGGACGACCCGATGGGTAAGAAACTGGTTGAAAGGCCGCAGACAGAGGGTGGTGGTCAATGGCTCTATGTCCAGGTGGAGGCCGGTAACAAGTGGTGTCCCCCAAGGGTCTGTCTTGGGACCGGTGCTCTTTAACATCTTTATTAATGACATCGATGAGGGAATTGAGTGCACCCTCAGCAAGTTTGCTGACGACACCAAGCTGAGTGGTGCGGTTGATACGGTGGAAGGAAGGGATGCCATTCAGAGGGACCTCGACAGGCTGGAGGGCTGGGCTCGGGTGAACCTAATGAGGTTCAACACGGCAAAGTGCAAGGTTTTGCATTTGGGCCGGAAGAACCCCAGGCACCCGTACAGGCTGGGAGGAGTGGTCCTTGAGAGCAGCTCGGCAGAGAAGGACCTGGGGGTCCTGATGGACGAGAGACTGAACATGAGCCAGCAGTGCGCTCTGGCAGCTCGAAAGGCAAATGGGATCCTGGGCTCCATCAGGAGAGGGGTGGTCAGCAGGGACAGGGAGGTGATCGTCCCTCTCTACTCGGCTCTTGTGAGGCCCCA
This sequence comes from Centrocercus urophasianus, assembly GCF_019232065.1. NCBI lineage: Eukaryota > Metazoa > Chordata > Aves > Galliformes > Phasianidae > Centrocercus > Centrocercus urophasianus. The sequence goes on along the minus strand of NW_024884475.1, from coordinate 22,568,869 downwards.
TCTGGAGTACTGTGTCCAGGTGTGGAGCCCTCAGTACAAGAAAGACATTGAGATTTTGGAAAGGGTCCAGAGGAGGGCGACTAAGATGATCAGGGGGCTGGAGCACCTCCCCTATGAGGACAGGCTGAGGGAGTTGGGCTTGTTCAGCCTGGAGAAGAGAAGGCTGCGGGGTGACCTCATTGCAGCCTATCAATACCTGAAGGGAACCTACACCCACGAGGGGAGTAAACTCTTCAAAAGGGCTGACAACAGCAGGACTAGGGGAAATGGATCGAAGTTGAAGGAGGGAAGATTTAGGTTGGATGTTAGGGGGAAGTTCTATACAAGGAGAGTGGTTAGGCCCTGGAACGGGCTGCCCAGGGAGGTTGTGGATGCCCCGTCCTTGGATGTGTTTAAGGCCAGGTTGGACAGGGTCCTGGGCAACCTGATCTGAATGTGTGTGTTTGGTGGCCCTGCTTGGCAGGGGGGTTGGAACTACATGATCCTTGAGGTCCCTTCCAACCCGGGTGATTCTGTGATTCTGTGTGATTCTGTGATTCTGTGGTTATCTGGAGAGAATATCTGAAATTCTGTTTAGGCAGAGGAACGGCATTGTGCTCACTTAGATGAATAATTTTAAGGTCAGGCATATTTTGTACAGTGTTATCTGAGATGTGGAACAAGCTCATTAGAGGTTTTCTGATTATAACTTTGTGCTATGGCAGATGTGGGTGTATGGGAACTACTGAGTCACGGCCTGAACCTCTGATTGATCACCTGAGGCGAGCCATGAGTCAGCCAGAGGAGCACAGGTGAAGGCAATTCAGCTGTGCTGCCAGAAGGGGTGGAGCCAAGCTCCCCCCCCCCTCCTAGACCTATTTAAGAGCTGGCTACCAGAGGGGAAGGATCTTGTCTGGAGATCCCTCCTTCTGGTGTTTTGTGGGTGAGCCTAGCATATGGGTAAGCCTTCCATTTATTCTCCCTTGTTATCGCAGTCCACTTCGCCTAACTCTCTTGTTTATTTGTGATTGTAACATCTTGATATCTATTGATTATACAGTGGGTAAGCAGCATTTTGTAATGAGTGATGTTGGTTTCTTGGATAAGCACACAGACTGTGTTTTTGGGTACAGAGTCTTCTGAGATACTATGGTAATACCTGCTGACTAGCTTTTGTGGTCTCAGGGTGACCGAGAAGTTTATGATTATTACCTAAGGTGGAAAAGAAGGAATATATGAAGGAAATAATAAGAAATACAAGATGAGCAGATGCCTTTATATTTCCTTGTCTTCACTGTTTCAATCACAGCTCTTGGTAACCCAACTTATACCATTTTGTGGAAAAATATTTAGCTGATGTAAGAATAGAGAAATATGCCATAGGATATATAAATACCTTGGCAGAGGGAAATATTCCACTGGAATTTGTCTGCAATGATTGTTCTTAATTGGAATGTAAAACTAATATTTCTTCATCGTGGAATATAAAAAAATTAACCTTGATTTTTGGAAAAATCTGTACAAAATATTTAACTTAAATGTCATTAGATAAAGCATAGTAGCTGAACTGCACATTAGTGTCACATCTATAATCTTTAGGCACAATTAAGGGAAATTCATAAGCTTAGCAAGTAGCTGAGGCCAAGACAATAATAACAGCTTCAGTTTTAATAACTGATTTGATTCTGTTAGTAAATATCTTCCACATGTTTTGATCTCTGAAATATAATACTGTTAGAGTAGAAGGATGTTAGAGAAGTTAAAATAGAACTGCTTTTCTTAAATTTAGAAAGGAAAAGATGAGCCCTGAGGTTCCAGTTCACCACAGTTGCATGCAGATTTAATATGCTGAAGTACAAATCTTACTGGTTATAGCAAGAACTACCTAGCAGTTAGTAGGATTTACAACTTCTTTACTCCAGGTCTTTTTTGAGAATGCGTTGGAGCTTTCAATTTTCTTGTTGTCTTCAATCAACAATGGTGTTGTATATTTTTTTGTGGTATAGTGTCTACCTAACTGACAGTGGAAAATCTGCCCAGCACATTGCTAGAAAGGAATACATGCTTAAAAAAAAAAAATAAAATATATGGCTGGGGATCAGCTAAAGTAGATTGCTCTCTGGACAAATAAGTGCACTGAATATGAAAGGGCAGCGCTAACTCCCCCTATAAATCTTGAATGAAAAATGGCTAAATGTTGCTATGTAGGGATGCACGCAACTCTGGGTGACATAGAGAGTAGTCATGGTTTGATACCTAGGTGTTTAATAAAGTATTTTAACTTGTTAAAGCTACACTGTTGTAATTTATATGAAAAAATGTTCTTTTTCTGAGTATATATAAACTTCTCATTTGTTCATGAAAATTGTTGTGGCATCAGTATTTTCTAAATTAGCTGATCAGAAACTTGTATTAAATTCAGATTACTTGTACCTGTTATTCACTATACGATGTTTGTATGAGGGGAAAATGGATGTCTTGCAACTTATACATAGGATTTGTTCAATTTTTTAAGTCTGTCTTGAAAAAAAAAACATTATATTGTCTCATTCTGTTTTCTGCTCCTTTTCATTCATTCTTCCTAAATATTATTTCACGGTAGTTGTCAGATGCTCTGTGACTGAGACAATACAAAAGTGATTTACTCTACCAGTGTTACATACAGTGATATATTTTTCTCATTTATCCTTAAATTCTTTTTCTTCCACGTAGAATTTCTCATCACAAAATTATTTTTGAGGGAAGGAAACTATATAGATAGAGTCCATTCAGGGGGGGAAAAAAAAGCACCCCACTGCCAAATTCAGTAGACTTCAGATTAATCTTTTGTGTAGGCTGGCCCCTGTCCTGAAAATGACAACTCTGTATTTACTATATGCCATGGGAGGTTCTCATTGTTAATCTGAACAATCTCATTTGCCTTGAGGATAAAGATGATACTAATATTTGTCACTGACTTACAAGCGATGAGTGGGCCTTTATTTCACATTGATTATAATCAGGAAACTAAAAATTGTCCATTTCCTTGACCTCCAAATTTCCTTTCTCCTTTGTTAGAATATCTGGAGATTTACTTTTCTCCCAAGTTCATTTTCACTGGAATATCTGGAAGGGTCAGGTCTATTTACACTTGACTGACACATGAAACATTAGTTTAGCAATCCCAGCCTGCCAGTGTACTTCCCTTCTCTTGAATCCTTCAGAAAAATCCTTATCCTTCACTGACCTCCCAAAGGTGCATTGTGCTCAGGTCATGTGCACCTCGAGCAACACCTATTAAAAGAGACCAGAAAACTCATTTCCATCTGGCTTTTCCAAGGATTGTCCAAACAGTCCAGAGACTTTTCTCAAGGTAAAAATGCAGAAAGCGCTGTTGTGTTATTAAGAATTGGAATTGTTGCTCTTCCTAAAGAAGGTAAGGAGGATTTATTCCATTCTGCAGTTCCTTCTAGCTTCAGAGAAGCCAAGGACCATCTGACCTATAATTGCTCTTTGAAATATATATGCAATGTAAATTTTTAAGAAACTGCTGCATTTTTATTTGAAACATTCATGTGTGTCTCCTGAAGCATCCAAAAGCAATGGACAATCCAGGCCTGCATTAAAGAAAAAGCATTAAAACAGATTCATTATCAGTACATCTTTCCCTGCAGATTTTCTGATTACCTGAAATAACTAGCAAGTCAATCAGGCTGCCCTGGGCTCAGACTGATCACAGCTCTTAAAAAAGGAGAAATCATTCTTAGCTATGAAATTATTCATGCCTTTAACAATTTCTTCATGGGACTTTTCAATTTAATCTCACTGTAGGCAATAGTTATTTTTTCTGGCTCAGTGGTAGAGAACATACCCTGAAACTGGTCAGAAAAAAAATTGGCTGGGATGAAAATTCAGAACACTTGAAGTAGAAGTGTCTATAATTAATTAATTTTTAGTTATTTTTTATATTAGTATTATTAATGTGACAAAGCTGTTTCTTGACGTCAATGTAGTAGCATCATATAGATACAAATAATTTTATTCTCTCTTCATACTATCTTGGCATTTCATATGGCCTCAAACCTCTCCAAATATTTATTGGGTTATCCATACAAGAATGGGCAAACTTCTATTGTGTACCTTACAGCATTTCAGGGGGAATGATAAAACAGAAATCCATAAAAATATAAAGATTGCTCTGAGACAGCCTAAAAATGATCTGCTTTAGACATTTCTGATAAGTCTTGGCAGGGACAAAACTTGAATATGAGGAAATATATAATATATGGGTTCTCAAATGTTTGTGTGTGAAAAATTCAACAAAAAAAGGAAAGTCAAGGAGGGTGTACTCCCTCTTAATGAGTAACACAGTCAAGCTGGTAATGAGACAAGGAGAAGGCTGAGGTACTTAACAACTTTTATACCTCATTCTTCTCTGATCATTGCTTATCACACAGCCCTCAAATGTTTGGCTTGGTAGGAAGAAACTGGGGAAGCAATGTCCCTGCCACTGTAAGTGAAGATCAGGTTTGTGACCATCTGAGGAACCTGAACATCAAGAAGTCTGTGGGTCCCAATGAGCTGTACCCCAGAGTACTGAGGGCATTGGCTGATGTAGTTGCCAAGACACTGTCAACAATATTTGAGAAGTCGTGGCAATCAGGTACAGTCCTTGGTGACATGAAAAAAGGCAACAACACTCTTTTTTTTTTTTTTTTTTTTTTTTTTTTTTTTTTTTTTAAGGAGGGTAAAAAGGATAACCCGGGGAGTTACCAACTTGTCACTCTCACCTCTGTGCCTGGAAAGATCATGGAGCAGATTCTCCTGGAAGCTATGCTAAGGCACATGGTAGACAGAGAGGTGATATAGGAGAACTATTATGGCTTCACCAAGGGCAAATCCTGTTTGACCAAACCCAGTGGCCTTTAATGGTGTTACTGTATCAAAGCACCAGGGAAGAGCTACTGCTGTCACTCATCTGGACTTCAGTAATACCTTGGACATGGTACCCCATAACATCCTTCTTTCCAAATTGGAGAGAGAAGGATTTGATGGGTGGATGGATTGTTCAATAGACTAAGAACCAGCTCCTGGATTGAGTCCAGAGAGTGGTGGTCAATGACTCAATGTCTGGATGGAGATCAGTGTCAAATAGTGTCCCACAGAGGTCAGTGCTTGGGCCCATACTCTTCAGTATCTTCATCAGTGACACTGACAGAGGGGTTGAATGCGCCCTCAGCAAGCTTGCTAATGATACAAAGCTGTGGGATGTGGTCAACACACCAGAGGGACCTGGTCATAGTGAGTTCAAAACAGAGTTCAAAGGTAAATTTTAATTAAAATATATATGGTCAAAAGGATTTAACTTTAACTTTATAAGGATTTTCCTGCACTAGTTTCTAAAGATTGTTTTAATGAAAAACTCTGTAAATCTATACATCATGGTTTAAAATTTCCTGTACTTGACAAATAATATATTTTTGAGATGAAAGACTGTTCTTTTAATTCTCAATTATGTTGCTAGAACTGTTGGTACAAATTTGGAAAGTAATATAGTTCAGGCATGACATTTTAATCATCTGATAGAACATAAGATTTATTTTCCATTAAAGTGTTACTCATCGGCAAATTGACTCAATCCTTTGTTGACCTTTCTTTTTAATTTTTTTTCCTGAGATATTAGGAACTTTAAAGAGTTGCTGTTCCTTATCTGTCAAGATCAGATTCACCTGACCTTTATAGTTAGCATTACTTAATACTTTGATTCAAAAAATCCCGTCATGAAATAGTATTTTAACATTTTCTTCTCCTGTCAGTTGTTGGTAATGTCTACGAACTGTAGTGATAAGAAGGCAGAGGTATTTTCTCATAATGAAACAATTTGTGTTCATACTATTATTTTGTTAAGTATCTCCAGTGCATGGTTCTCTATTCTGCTTATGCAAACAGAAGTGGAGTTAAAATAGCTGAGTCCTTAAAAAAATAAATAAAATTCAAAGTTTCAGTTGCTTGGCCTTGAATTACATTGATAAGACTGCCTGACGTTAGACTGCTGTTGTTAATTTATCAAATGACCACCCACAGTTAAGTTCCTCAGCTGTTTCAGAGAGAGTAATGAGTTATATATTTTGGTGACTCTTTGGCTGAAAGCTGAAGCCTACTGACATTCCAGTGAAGTCCGTTCGAAGTTGTGCTAGGGCCTTGATAGCTTTTACCATAAGCATCGAGTGAACTTAAATTTGAAATAAGTATTTGTTCTTTCACCTTCATGCATTATCAGTAAATACTGGATAATTATTGATTATGGAAGGATAAAGGGCTGTTTTCTTGCTGCATGTTGAGCCTGAAATCCAGTTAGTGAAGCCTTAGGGTCCTGAAGTCAAAGAATGTCAAATTCAAGCTAAACAGACAGACTTAGATTGGATCATGTTTGTGTGTGGCAGTAGTGGATTTCAAGTCAAAATAGTGCCTACTGAGAGTTTAGTAATCTTTAGTAATGAAAGAATTTTGGGAATGAAGCTTTGAATGCTACATCTGCTGAGGAGAATACACCCTTCCTAGTTTTCTCTTGCAGAAGTTTACTTTCTGTGTTAAATTAGTTCTCAATTAAGCCAGATGTGAGGTAGCCCAAATGAATCTGGCTATGTGCTGCCTTCTCCTGATTCCCTTACTATACTTATCCACTTCCAGGTAATGTTGATTATAGTATTTATTTAGCTTCACATAAAATTTAAATTAGAAAAGGATTAACTGTAGATGACCATTTCAGTTCACCTGCAACCTTAACTCCAGCAATTTTTTTTTTTTAAAGTGTAATGCATATAGATGCAGTTTTAAAATTACTCGAGGGAAAACCTGGAAATTGTTTAAAAAACCAGCCACAACAACTCATCTGCTTTGTTTTAAAAGCAGAGTTGATGATATTTAAAATTCTTTTAAATTCAATCTGATGGCTCCCAGAATTATCCCAGAATTGCAAATGAATTCCACAGTGGTTTAGTATCATCAGTGGGAAGAAAAGTGTGAAGCTGAGCAAATCTCCTGCCATCTGGAAAGCAGCCCTAGCACTCGATGGCTCCACTCTAAGTCCCTTCAGAAAGCTTACAATTATATAAAATGTTTAATCAAAACTGTTATACCAAGTATAACTGCAAAACTAACAACATAGAAAAAAAGCAAGGTAAATGTCTCCACATGAGCTGCTCGTATCACTAGGATTTTTAAAAGCTGAGGAGATTCCCAAATATACTTCCCCTATCTGAGAATTATTAAAATCAATCTTTTAGTAAATAGTCCTCCAGCTACTCAACATTGCTATTGTCACAAATGTTAATTCTATTATTAATGTCCATAGATGTATGATTCTTTTCCATGAAGTCCGAATGCTTATTTATTCGGTTGCTTATAAGTGTTCTATTTTCTCTTTTCTAACTTAATCATACAGATATAGATGTTGGAATTTTTGTCCACTTAGAGTGAATTTGCATTTATAAAACTGTTGGAATATAGGCTTTTGGTTTCAGGGTAGTATTTTTGTTTATAGCCAAGAAAGACGTGCAAAAACAAGTGATATTTTGAATAGATTTAGTTGCGAATTTGCTTGCATAATCAATCTTTCTCTAAAAGTAAGTTTAGAATTTTTTTCCTGTAAAGATTTAACATCAAAATATTGTTAATCATCACATACTTAGTGAAATTCTACATATCCAAAGCAAAATACACGGTAGAGAATAAATGATCTTCTGACACATTGTTTGCTCTCTTTTTGAATTGAATCCTGGGGAACTTGTAACTTCACAACATATTAGACACATTGCAGGAAATTTAAATATTACAGCCACTTAACTGAAAATGCTTCAATTAATTTAAGTATTTGCTATGGCATATATTATGTGAAAATATTGTATACATGTTCTGCATCTCCTGTGTTCATACACTTGTGATGTGTTCAACAAAATGTTGCAGTGCTAGAGGCTTAATTCTCCAGAGCAACAGAGACTGAAAATTTAGAAAATCATGTATGTTCAACACATATAAATTCCAGCTAATTTGTTCAACTGTTATTGTATATATATAAAACCATATAAATCATTATGCAAATTTAGTACAGTGTGAAGTTTTAAGTGTTCCATACATTGGGAGTGTTACAGTATACAGCTGAGGGTTTGACTGCAGTGTTATGTATCTAGTGATTTTTTTTTTTTTTAAATTTTTTTTTTTTAATGCAAATACAAGAAATTCCAGTTCAGGAAGAAGTTAGTCCGTTGTCACCTACATCACGCTATGGCATTGGCAATGGTTTTAAAAACAGGAGAATTCAGATTTCATGTTCCTACACTCACTGATAGGTACCTTAAGGCTAAAGCTTTACTGATGACGTACTTGAGAAATCTCATTGGAAATGAATCTGTATTCCAGAGCACCCCAGAGTGAAGGCAATTCAAATGCTCCAAGCCATCTGACTTCCAATTCAAATACAGTTCCAATGGTTGACTTAAGGCATCCAACTCCAGCTATCTGAGTTCATAATGCTCATGAAATCTGAGAAATACTGGTTGGAAATAACCTCATTTCTCTGTCTTCTGCCTGAAGTAGGATGTCACCAGCCTCATGAAGTCAGATGTGTCTTTGTCTAGTTAAGTCTTGAAAACTGTAAGAGAAAGGGTTTCAAGGCTTCTCCTAGCCACATATTCCAATGTTGCACTGCCTTGAGCACAAATTCATAGAATTTTGACTTCATCATGAGACAACATAGTTCAGAGGAGAGGGAGCTTGGCTGGGTCAGAAAGTGTGGTGGATGGAGGTTACTATCTGTGCTTTTTTTGAACATAAGATTGACTTTGCTAATTGCTTGTAGCTTCCCAGAATGTTACACTAGCATACCAGAGCTGTACCAGAATTTCACCTACTACCATTTCTTTCTACTTGCCACCATTTCTTTTTAATAAGTGGACTTAAATTTTCATTAAGGTAGTGTAATGGGTTTATCCTGCTGTTTTAGGTATTGCTTGCATTTCAGTCGCAGTGAATTCTGAAGATAAACGAACAACTTTCAGATCAGCTGGAGAAAGTGCCTTAGGTAAATACCAATAGTGTGCTGCTTTACTGATCTTTCAATTAAACCTATATGTACTGAAGGTATTTATGCTGTGCTTACCTGTCATAAAGCTATATTTGAGGGTTATATTTGAGCTATATTTTTGGGTTTAGACCATCGTGAGACAGGTTAGTTTCACCCTACTGATGATGTGTTGTTGCTTTAGATATCAATAGTAACTTCATATATTTCACCTTTTAACACGTCTTAGAGGAAACAGAGGAAGCTAGTTAGTTAAATTAAACAACATAGAACAAAACTCTCAGTAGTGGATGGGGAAGTTTGGCAACTACATTAAAACACCTCTAAGAACTTGAGTCATTCTTTCTGTTGTTTTTCTTTAAAATGTAAAGTACCTGATCACCATGCCAGTAAATACTCATTAAATGGTACAGAAGGTAAATACTATCATTTCTCTTTCGTGTCTCCTTGCCCTTCCAGAAACTCTCCAAAGACTTGTGAAGTGGTCCATTCATCTTAATGAGATACTGCTGAGCAAATGAGGACATGTCAGGGATATGAGTACAGATGGAAGATATCCCTGGGATGTCTGCACTGCTTCATTCATTTAGGGGGCTCTTCTTTCCTTACTGTAATTTCATCTCTTGTGAGCTTGCTGGTAATTAGAGCATAAAATTTTATTTTTAGATATCTTTACACTATTCTGATATCTATAGTCCAACATATTTTTTTAGGACTGCTATGTGCACGCATTGGAGAGAGAAAAAGGAACTTGGTTTATTTGCCATAAACAAAATAAAATGCCTGAGTTACTGTTGCATGGCATTGCACTAAAAACTTGAATAAATGAATGCAAGTCATTCCATTTTCACTTGAATAATGTCTTCATACAGCATCTCCTGGCTAACACCTATGCCAGGCCACTTGAGGTGTGTAAGACCCTGACATATTTTCATCAGCATAACTTCAACCAGAGGGAGAACCTTTACCAATAAATGAATAAGTCTTTGCTGTCTGCCTCATATTCTAAGTCTCTTCTTTGTTTTAGTTTCTGTCTTCCAATTTTTTTCTTTACTAAGATGTTAATTATTTTCTCCTAATTGGCAATTTTTTATTGTGTAGTACTAGAAGTGCGCTAGGCAATAGCAAACATTATTTTACATCTCCAACTATTTAAATTTCCAATACACTTTATTTTACTTAGCAATTTTAGACCTTTTCATTTAGCTTTACCAACTTCACACAACAATCCTTAAATTCTGTTCAATTTATTCCACAGCTTTGTTATATTCCTTGACATCCCTCTGTATAAAACATGCTGTCATTTAAATTATGAATGCTTCTGCTGCTTCTTTGTAGCACTTACTCTTTTAAGTTTTACAGCGTACACCTTCAGGTAAAATAAATTCAACTTTGCTTAGTGTGATCAAAGAGCAGGCAAGTCTTCAACTGGAGTGAAGATCAGCTTCGTATCTAAAGCTGTCAACACACAGGCTGTATTATCTGGATTGTTCCCTACAAAATAAGGTCAGAAAAATCAACTTCTCAGTCCAGTAATGAAATTTTCCATCTGCTAAGCAGTGGAGTAAGGGAATAGTTACAAATATAGATTAAAATAGATAAAATACAATAATACATATTAAAATATTAATTATATAAAATATAAATATTATTTTATTTAATATAATAATTATATATATAAATTGGATAAATATTAAAATAGATACCAATCTGGAAAAATTCCTCTATTTCATAAATATATGTTTAAGGAAATAGCTTTGTTAACAAATTACCCATCTTTACCAGACATTCATTTACACCCTAATTCTGTCAATCAGCATTGGTTGGATTTGATTCTATCTATTCTAATCCTGCTAGATGTAGTCCTGCAAAGATGTGCAACTGAGCTCATAGACTGCCTAAAAATCTGAATTGAATCTAATTAGTAATTAGCGCACCACTGTTGTTTTAAGAAATGATATGCACTTTATAAGGCATCCTGGCTGAGGAAGCAGTGAATTACTGTTTCTTTATTTGGCTTGCATAATGGTACTTGAAAATTGGAGTTCATTTGTGACAGATATGCTATCACTAACTTCAAACCCTGAGAAAATCTTGAATTCACCTAAAGCTTTCTTGAAAGCTCGTAGAATAAGAGCCAAATGGTAGGGGCTGAAGAACTCAAAAGTCTTCAGGCCATGATTTTGGAGCTCATGTGGCTTTAAAAAAATAAAAATAAAAATATATCATGATTTTGTTCTATGACACTAGAGATTAGTTACTCTTCTCAGACTTACAGCTGTGTTTCATAACTGCTGCTCTATTTTTTGCCTATGTCAGCCACTGTGTAGATTTTCCAGTTTTTTATGAATACATCTGGACTTTCTGCTATATTCTATTTCAATATGACTTCAGCAAATAGAAGAGTTTGAGATCAAATAACATGGAAAATCTTACATAAAATAATGTACAATTGTAACAAAGCCTCTCTGAATTAGATTTTTAGTATCGTGAAATACTGCTAATCCTCATCCTTCAGAAATGTTAAATGCTAATGTTAAGTATTTTCTCAATTTAACAAAGATGTTCTAGAAAATACATTACAGCCTATGCTGGAGACTATAGTAAAAAAAACTATGAGAAGCGATTATCACATTAAAAATATAAATTTTTGGCCAAATAGTTTTAGAAACTGGCTTTTTTTTTTTTCTTCCATTTTAAGATTAAGAGATTTTGCACTGCCTGAAAGAACTCTTATTTCAGGCCATCTGCTCTTATTACTTTCCTGATTTTGATTGGGTGTCTTGATTTGTATCTCCTGCCCTGTAATTAGTATTCTAAAACTGATTCTGGTTCCCTTAGATAAAGACAGATTTTATCTAAAAATGATATTGTTTCTTCAAGGGTACTCCATAAATTTTATGAAATAAAACAAAACTACTGATGATCAGTCAGATTTTTCTTCATCCTTTATGAAGAAGATTAGAATTATTAGAATACTAATATGTATTTTGTTACTGAAAATCGCACAGGTAAAAATGCAGATTTTTGGAAGTCATTTATGAGAAAGTGGTGATGACTCTTGATGCTTTGTAATGAGTGCACATAGGAGCCCTTGTCTGCATATCTCTATTGCAGGTGTTCCCTGTTCCAGGATAACCTGCAAATGGAACGTGCCCATTTTCTGAGTTGCTCTTATCCAAATTCTGCATAGTAATTCTGCTTTGCAATGTAAGCTGAGGCTGGTTTGCCAGAAATTCATTCTATCTCACCAATGCTCACTGTCTTGGACATACTTTTCTCTAAGACCACCTGGTTTTGTCACACTATATAGGTAACAAGTGTAGTGCAGTGGCTTTCTCTAGACTTCCTATGAGGAAAACTGTCAAAGTTATGCAGCGCATTGAAAAGCAATGTCTAAGATTGCATTTCTAAATCTAGCAACTTATAGAGCTTTGACTTTGCTGGAGGACTACTTACTATACGTTGTTCAAGTTTAGCCAGCTCTTACATACTGGAATCTGATAGGTTTTTGCCTACTTTACAGGCAATAAACTCTAAAGAGGTTTCAGAATGATTTAAGAATTATGAATGTAATCCTATCCAAGCTCTATTCTGATACCTGTTATTGGTTGTTTGTTTGGTTTATTTTTTTCAGTCTGGATTTTTGCTCCCTCTCTCCAGCCAGTTTTACTTTTGTGAATATATATTGGTCCTTTAATATGCTTTTGTACTTTGTCTTACAGCAGAGGATGTAGAATATGACTCATTCCACTTGTTCAGACTACTTTCAGACAGACTCTATAGACACATCATCTCCAACAAAAATCATAATCTTCTTCCTTACAAAGGAGCACCCAAAGAACTAATAAAATATTATTTGGTGACAGATTTAAAAGAGTTATTACAGTATTTGTTGCCATAATTCTTAAACTGTATAAATTAAATTTAAAGAAATAGTTCTCTGAATTTTGCAACTTAGCTTTGAATTTCATATTTTTTTATAGAAGCTGAATAATAATATATTACAGTTATTGTTATGGTAAAATCACATACTTGCTCAGTTACATCAAGAGTAGTCTAGAATTCAGTAGATTGCATATACTCTTAATGTATTGACTTTTTTAAAATGGAAAAGAAAACAGTAAAGTGACTTGTCACTTAGAGGCTGTTCTGTGTTTGGGGATGAAGCACAATGGGGAACAGGGAGAGGATGTTGAAAGAGAAATCCTGGAATTGCTGTTTCAGAGTTATCTACCAAGTACTTCATTTTGAGCTATAAGTTTTACCTTGTAATTCCTTTGTTTAGCATACTGTATGTGCATGTAAATCATTCTATTGTCTGTCTGTCCTTCAAGACCTGCCAGTCTGAAGTAAAATTAATCAAATATATTCTCCCATAAAATGGTTGATTATACTTCCTGAGCTGACAGGATGCTTCTTATAACTCAAATATTAAGAGCTAATTCCTGAAATCCTGGCCTGAAACGGCCAAATAACTACTCTTCCCTAGTCTGTTCTCAAGAGAAGGACAGCCTGAAGCATGAATAAAGGTGAATTACTCCTCCTTGATTCTTATTTACTGGAGATGATTTAAATTGTTCAATTAGTTTTCATAAAGTGTAAATCTGTTTTGAACTGCTGTGTTTTGATAAGAATATCAAACTTTATATCATCCCAGCAAACATTTCTCTCAGTGAGTTAAATCTTTCTGGCAGCTATTTCTCTTCTCTGCTGCTTTTCTGAAAAAATAGTTGAAACTTATTTCTGAAGTTTCCATGTCACAGACAACCAAACTATTAATTTGTTTACCAGCACTATTAGATCGTAAGATGTCTGCAGTGCACAAGAGAGAAGAGGAGGAGGGTATTCAGGGTGAATTCATATCTTTTTCCACCTCTCAATTTGAAGATGTTGGAATGATTCTCCAAGATATGTAAGTTTCCTCATTGCTTTAACAAACTTAATGCCTTGAGTGCCTTCTTCCAGTTACAAGGAATAGGGTTATTTTCCTTTGCAGTCTTTGCTGTTCTTTGCCATGACTTCAAGACAGCATTTCTAGCTGTGCATTGGCAGCAGGCTGGCAAGACATTACCCAAGCAACAGAGTAAATTTGTTCGTGTGGAGCAGGGGCTGAGCTCTGAGCTAGTGTAATTAGATTTTTAATGGCTTTTCCATGCCCTTGCAAGGTCTAGCATCAGCTCACATTGTACAGAGCTGCTTCAGCCATCCTCATATCTGAGTCACAGTCACATATTTTCTGTTAAATTACATTAATAGAATGTTTGTTTTTGTTTGATTTAATGGATGTGTATTTAGTTAAGGAAATGTGTTTTTTTCCTGTTACGGATATACTGGCTTTTCTAGCATTCACTTAACAAGGAATCTAGAGCTTGAAACTATGTGCAGAAAATTCAAACTACCTCAAGATCTGCTTTGCCATACACGTACTTTCTCCTTCAAAACCAGGTTTTATCTTTTTATCTCATGTGGTCCCTCTTGAGTATGAGATTCTATACTCAAATAACCAATTTCAGCTTATTTTTCTTCCACTTCTGTTGTTGTCTCTAGTCATTTTAGCATACTTTCTGTAGGTGAGCAAATTGTGATAACTGGTGGGTAGTGTGAAGTCAAGAGGTGTCTGGGAGGAAGAATTTTAGTATCTACAAAATGCTAAGATGATTGTGCTTCATGTATGTGCTGCTTCCTGCTGGTCAGGAAAATGACTGACTTTATGAAATGCCACCTGTATCTAAGCTGAAATGGAAAACGTTGGTTGCCACTGCACAAAACAGTGTTGTGCGGGCTGTGATGTCTGCAAGTGAGATCACTTGAACGATCTCACTATGTTGCTCTTTTAGTATACAATTAAAATAGTTATTTCTAGAACATGTCATGAGGATACGCTGGGAACTCTCAGACTGCAAAGTTCAGATGTTGTAAGAAGGGACTTATGTTTAAGTTTAATAATGCAATATTTTTTTTGCTGCTTCATCCAGCATCCAAAATACAACTCTAGTCACTGTTAGATTTTTTTAGAATAATACTGAGTTACTACTATTAGATAACAGATTTGACAATAAGTATGCATTATAAAATGCAGTACTTCAGCTTTACAAGTCATCTTTCGGTGAGTTTCCATTATCAGACAGTTTATAGATTCCTTAGAGGAGATTCAGTCATCGACATTAAGTATTGTTTGAAATAAAAAACTAATTTTGACTTTTTTTGGTCTTCATCTCCACTGTGGGGACTGAGTTTTCTTATTTCTTCAGTTCTTGTAGCTTTTTAGGCAAGCACACTGCAGTAGATATCCAAGGACCTTCTGTACAGTATGACCCTGCCTATCTCAAAAGGGAACAGTGGAATCTGGCTCAATAAACAATAATTAATTTTCTGTGAATATCTATATTCATTGTTTGTATATTATATTTTCACTTTTCAGAAGTTAGGATGGTTAGGCAGAACAGCAAAGCATCCTGCTGTTGAACTTTGGATTGTTAAAAGATTTCATACACCGCTGAGAAATTCCAGCTCAGTGCCACTTTTCTACACAACTGTGTTAATAATGAGCTAGTCACCCTGTCTATGGATAACTAGAAAGGAGGAAATATCATTCAACCAGGAGAGTGCTCAATCTGGTGGTGTGTATTCTGCATTAGTTGTTGTGGACCTTTGGATTGGGTCCTAAAACTCAAATTTTTGGTGCCCAGTTCCCATGACTGCTTCAGTCTGTGGTCATCAGATGAAGTTCTGTACATTGGAAGATATTCTGTACTGAGACTTCTTTCTTCAAAAAAGTACTTTCTAAATATTTCTGAAATGGTTTTCTCATTAAGCTTTTTGCCCCTATTTCTGACTTTCTTTGTGGTTTATTAAACCTGGAAAAAACTACCTATTCCTATATATAAATGTGTGTGTGCTAGATTACATACCTTTTCATAGTGTTTTCTCATTTATTTAAAATACATGAGAAATCCAAGCTTTGAAAAATCGTATATTTAATGAACAGATCAAATAAATGTATCCCCAAACTGCAATGATTTATCATCAAAGGGTAAAACTATCAACCTTTTTTAGTCATATATAGCTGTGATTCAAACTGTTTAAAAATTTGAAAATATATATAAAAAAAACCCTCAAAGATTTTAAAATGTTACTCTGTACCTTGTACAAATATCTTTGAAGTTATGGTTTGAAGCGTACTTCAGCCTAACCTAAAACCCCCTTTAGGCTTCCTGTACCCTGCATTTTTCTATTAAAAATCTCTTTCAGCTTTAAAACCTTCAGAACATTAGAAAGTCCTAACCTTCAGAGTTCTTCAGATTCATTTAGAAGGATGACTACTGGGAAATCGTTGCCTCATATCTAAAATAACCCACAACAGTATTCAGTCACAAATTACAAACCTTACACCATGAATAGATAATATCAATTTCTGATCGTGGAATTTAGCTGGATGCTGATACGGGTTAGGTAGAACTACTGAATATATGTCCTGAAGGAAAAGCATTTTCCTTGTGAATATATATATTTTTTTAGTTTATTAGAACATATTCATATTATCTGTACGAACAGTCAATGAACAAAAGAAATGAACTGTCATATATGGCATTTAACATATTTCCAACAGACACTGATTTCAGAATCACTGATTTTCTGTTTTTTAAATAGAGGCTTATTGCCCATTTTTTCTCTATTGGTAAGTAAAACACTTTTCCATACAGTACAGTAGTGGTACTGTAAAAGCAGTGACACATAAGTACCATAAATAGGAAAAAAAGATACCTGAAACAGGGATACTGTTTCCTGAATCTCACATTTCTGACGGATGCATGCAGGGTTGGAGACGGTTAATATTTTGAAAGAAATAATGCTATGCACATGCACTTCTACTTCTCATTTTTGTATTTTGCAGATATGGCTATTAGAAATGGTGTAATATTTTGATAGTTTGATAAAAGTCTTCCATAATTACAACTTTTTTTTTTTTTAAAATATCAAAGCATTGTTGTTCTTTGTCTGAAAGGATTAAGGCAGCATAGGTGATGGTGAGCACACTCATAGAAGAAAAGAAAACTTTGAAGCAAACACTAATTGTGATGATATGTTAAGCAGTTTCTTAAGTTATCAACCTATTAGGGCCATTCTTTATCTTCTTCCCTTTCCCACCTTCTGTATAGTAATGGAGACTAGAATAATTTGTTACTCCTTTGCTCTCCCCAGAGCTACCATACAAGGCTTGTAAATTTTGATAAGTTGCCAGCAGCCTCACAAATACTAAGAAGTCACTGCTTCAGTATCTACCCTCTGTCAAATCTTCATGATAAAGTTTTCTTGAAGCACTGACTGGGTTTACACATTCCAGGCTATAGGTGGGTGGTTTCAACCTCTTCTTTGAGTTTCTTCTGGATTTGCACATGAAATGAGGATCACATGCAAAACTCTAAATTCAGAAAATATAATTAAAATAAATTTGATCGATGTTGAGGAATATTTTTTGATGACTTCTGACTCGAGTAAGTGAAATAGTGCCCTTGGTCCTCTACAGGTTAGTTCAGATAATCTAAGAATTTCCTCCACTGTGATACAGAATTCTGAGAAAGTAAAAGTAGTACCATGCATTTTTTTCAACTTTTTATTTTGTAATTAGTTAAGTGAAAATGAACTGCTTAAAACCAATGAGAGAGCAGGAATTAAAAGTAAAAGCTATTACTGATTCTTTCTTCACATGTCTTTGTTAAACTTGGGTTTTAGTCTCCTCTCAACCACCTACAGTCACCTGTAAAATCAAGAGATAAAGGAACCACCCCAGGTAGCAAAATACTTTCATGCTATCTGTGTAAACAACTACGATACATCCTGAACATGGCTCAGCTACTCAAAACAGTGAGATGTGTCTGGAATTCTGTGTTCTGTGCTGGGGTCCCCAGCACAAAAAAGGCATGGATTTGTTGTGGAGCAGGTCGAGCCACAAAGATAATAAAAACTTACAGCATCCTTCATTTAGGAAGAGGTGGAAGGAGCTAGGAGGGTTTAACTCAGGAAGGAAGAGTCTCAGGAGGAATTTAATTGATATGCATAAATGCCTGGTGGGAGAGAGTAAAGAAAATAAAACAAGACCCCTCTCAGTTTTGCCCAGTGACAGGACAAGAGCAGTTAGCAGAACTTGAAATAAAAGGAATTCCATTTAAACATTAAAAAATGAACAAATCAAAAAACTACACCTTTCAGATTTGTTGGATGAATGCTGGCACTGGTTGCCCTGAGAGATTATGAAGTCTTCTTCTAGGACAGAGCCTTGGACAACTATGTTGACCTGCTTTGAGCAGGGGTTTGGAGTAGAAGATTCCCAGAGTCCCCTTCTCACCTCAGTGATTCTGTAAGTTTCATCTAGCCTTGCCGAATCTGTATTATGAAGCTAGCCTGTAGGGCTTAGAGAAATAGCTCTGGATCATATAGACATACCTTACTTTCAATCCTCTATCTAGCTTTCACAGCTTAAATAGCTTTTCTTCCATTACCAGAAAATACTTCAGAGATACCTCTGCAGCTGATTTGGGCAGTATGTGGTGTTCATTGCTTGAGTACAGACTTAGTTTCAGAAAATACCAAATAGGTTTTCTCCTGGGATAATTTTCAATAGTTATTAAAAGATAGTATATGTATCAACAAAAACATGTGAGCAATTTTCAGTAAATATCACCAGTGTGCCTTCTCAGCTTGGTTACTCTGTCATGTATTGATCAGGTTTAATTATGATGTTTGTTTCTATTATTTTCATCAGTGTACAAAATTAGCTTGAAACAGGATTTAAATGACAAATTCTTCCTCAAATTTTCAACTCCCACAGGGTGAGTAATTTGTAGCTATTAATTTATTTAACTATTTTTCAGGCTGGTTCACAAGCATCAGATCATACTTAATTCTGGGTATGTAACTTCCTTGAGAAAAACAGTGCAGGATCACTGAGACAAAGGCTGATTTATGTAAGAGTTTAATGTTCTCTTGTCCCTCCAAAGTTATGAACCAAATTATTGTTTCACAAAATGGGACAGCATTAGTAAGATTTGATAGAACACTTACAGCACATCACTAAACCTAGGCTACTGTATATGGTTTTTAACTGAGCAAATATTAAGCACTCTATCACAGCAAAGTCAAGTCAGCAAATTATTCTTTACTGAACTTAAATTTAATAATCAAACCAATTAGAATTTCAAGCTAATACCAGAAATGGTCTATATTTATACATATTCTAAATGAGACTAAGGAAGCTGCAGCAGACCTGGTGTACAAATCCTAACTGAAGAATTTTCTCAGGGTTGTTTTATTCAATAATTTGAATAGCTAAGTACTTTAATACTTTCAGAAGGCTGAGCTCTAGCATCTATGCGACATTCATGAATGTAATCATGAAAAAAATCCAACAAATAAACTTAAATGTAGAATTCTATTTTTTCAATATCTTTATCCCCCAGGAAAACCATAGACTTTAACAGGAAACTTAGTGAAAAAATGGACTTTTAACAGTCCTTATTTGTCAGAAAGAGGCAGATGACAAGATCCAGTCTTTCAGAAACCACGCAATACCTAAATATTATCTACTACCAAATAAGGCTTGTGAAGGGCTTGAAGAACATGCTTTATGAGGAGCAACTGAAGAAACTGGACCTGTTTAGTCTGGGGAAAAGGAGGCTGAGGCTCTCTTCCAGTATTTGAAAGGCACTTACAGCAAGAGTGGGTTTGGTCTCTTCTCATTGGTGACAGGATGAGGGAAAATGTCCTTAAATTGCACCAGGGTAAGTTTAGGTTTATATGGGAACTGCTGAATCTCTGATGGATCACCTGAGATGAGCAATGAGTCAGAGGTGGAAGCACAGGTGAAGGCAATTCACCTGTGCTGCTGGAAAGGGTGGAGCCTGGCTGCACCTCTCCTAGAGCCATTTAAGAGCTGACTGCCAGTGGGAAAGGATCTCTTCTGGGGATCCCTTCTCTGGAGTTTTGCAGTGAGCCCAGGACGTAGGTAAGCTTTCTATCCACTCGCTTTTTGTTATTATAGTCTGCTTTGCTGAACTCTCTTGTTTATTTCATAAATACAGCATCATTATGTTCATTGATTATACAACGTTGGTTATCAGGAAAAATGTCTTTACTGAAAGGGTTGTTAAGCACTGGAATAGGCTCCCCAGGGAGGTGGCTGAGTCACCATGCCTGGATGTGTTTAAAAACCATTTGGATGTGGTGTTCAGGGATGTGGTTTAGTGAGGGATTGTTAGAGTTAGGGTTGTAAGGTTAAGTTGTGGTTAGACTCAATGATCTTTAAGATCTCTTCTAACCTGAGCAATTGTACGGTTTTCATTTAGTGAATTTTCCCATGTAGATTCATAGTTTACCGATGTAATAGTAACACCTATAAAACAGAATAACCATGTAGAAGTTGTATGGAGAGGCTTCAGTTTCTACAACTGGAAAATACAAAGAACATCTCCAAATCAATAATGAAGAACAAAATGAAGAAGAATGAGCTGCTTGAGATATACCAGCATTTGAATATCCTTTCCCTCCTATAGGGCATATATGCTCCCAAGTGGAGCGTATCTCCAAGCTACTGCTGATGAAGCTCATCTGATGCCAGAAATGATATACTTGATGCTTGTTAGTAGTACCCTGGTGATAAGATATAGTACTGAAAATATGCCATAGATATTTATTGCTGTAACGTGTTATCTGCCTGTAACTTGTACTGGCCCAAGCTTAACTGAGCAAATGGTTATTATTGGAGTGAAAAGAACTTAATAAATCCATGCTCCTGACTGCAGCACATTATATTAAGCATTACTTTTATTCTCACAATATGAAATGAAATGAAGCACAACTGGAAAGTAGCCTCTGTAGGAGACTTTTCTTATAAGTAGACAGGGCAAATATTTTGTGAACGTGGAGCCAAGATCTCTGTAAAATGGGATACTCAGAGGGTGCAGGATACCCAATCCAGATCTATACTGAACTCCCTAGGACTGCTTTTTCCAATCTGAATGTGGTTTCTTTTGAGAGGTCATATTTTACAGAGGAAATCACAGTGCTGTTTGACAGAGAGAGGTGTGGGGTACAGAAGAACAGTAGGTAACTATTTTAAAAGCAGAATTATTTTAAAAGTACAGAATTTCTCTTCCTTAATCAATCTTATGCAGATGTTGAGCTCAACTATTAAAAAGGCCAATATTCAACTTATTTTTACTGTGCTGACAGATGGGTTATTAACTTTCAATTTTAAATATTTTTGATACTACATTAAGGGAATCTCCCACAGAGAGAGACAAATTGAGAGTTTACAGGATTACAAATTGAAAGCTTATTTTCTGCTGCTATTCTCCATTATTCACTGCAAATCTCTGTTCAGTTAGCGTTTTTACTGCTGAGATAATTTCATAGAATATTAATGTATAGTTAAAAGAAAGCAAGCTCAAAGTAATAATTATATGCAACAAACATTTGTCAGACTTTACTTCTAACTTCCTATCTCTTTCCTCTTCCCCATAATTTCCCAGAGGGTAGATTAAGACCAGGAATTTAAAATAATATAGAATTTTACCAGGATGCCAAAAAAAAAAAAAAAAGAAACAAGCAAATCCAGAAAATTCTCTCCTTCCAGTCCCATCCTATTCATACTGTGCAGCCTGAATACCTGTCTCAGTACTTAATGCAAACTGTCAGAGCATCACTTCTGAATAAATGAGAATTATTTACTGCGCTTTGCACATGACTAGAGCGTGTCTAACTTGTGGGAAATTGAACTTTGTCAGTTCTATCCCATTTTCCCATTTTTATCAGATACATTTTAAATAAAGTAGAAGCTCAACTATTTAGATAAACTTGGGAAAAAAAATGTTTTAAGTTGTTTTTGCACTTGGTCTGAAAGTGTTTTCTTATATTCTCACTCCTGTCATGCTCTGGCTTCTACCAAATTTTAGCACGAAACCTCCACTTCTTTTTCTTGCTTATGTCCCCAATGAAAGCTTTTTAAAATGTCACATCTTTTTCAGACATCTTTTCATAAAGAGTCATGGAAACATAAAATCCCATCCTTGATCTCAATCTAAAAGTAATTTTAATTTAGACAGATGAATTATGTCCTATTGGATTTTCACTGTTTAGCAAAATCCAAGAAAGAGTGCTTTGATTATTTCATAGTTGCATACCCTCTGCTTTCTTGTTTTTTTGTGTTCAATCAGTTCATGTTGCACTTCCCAATCTTCTGCCCTAATTCTGCAAATGAGGCCTCTGAGTCATTTGCATTTCATTTTCCTTTCATGCCCTGTGAACTGTAGGTTTTAATCTAGTGTGTACAGAGGCAGGCGTATTGATCCCTTCTGAACACAGGATGAAGCTGCATCATCTTCTCGCTGCACACTACTTATTAACAGTTTCTATAACCTGGTTATGTGTAAGCAGCCTGGTTTTCCAGTCTAATGCTTCACTTCATTCAAATCTTTCCTAACTCTTATTTACAATATCAATAAATGAGATCATAATTAAAACCTGAGCAGATCAATGGTGCCTTTAGATCTTCATGTGTAATCTCTTAATCCTGTACTAATATTAGACATCGGTCTTTTTTTCAAATCCTCAACTTAACATGTCTGTACTGGTCCTTAATTTGTCCAGAGATTAGTTTTGGTGAACCAGCCCATGAGTGCTTCACATCAGTTAGCTGATTTTGTTTCCAGTTTGTCTTTTGCTTGATTTATTGCTTGCTGAGGAAACCTAATTAAATCTAATGGACTGCTGGTATGTATCTATTGGAATATTGACATTTTATCACCAATTAGGCTGTATTCCTTATCTCATTATACTTACAGCTGGCTTTTTATCACTTTACCTTATAGGATTAGGAAATGCTTCTTCCTTAGTTTTTCTACATACTTCTTTTCAATTAAGATGTTGAGGTTTTTGTTTGGGGGGATAAAAAAAAAAAAAAAGCTTTACATATAGGAGGCATCCAGCACATTAAGACATACACTTATATACCTGGAAGGCATCTCATATATCCTTTCTTTTTATCCACTTATGTTCTCTTTTTCCAAAATAGTTCCTTTAAGTTGAGAAGCTAATCTTCAAAAGTAATGTCTTCTATTTTATTATGTTGGTTCACAATGTCAGAGGCAGATGGGATGGTGCTGTGGAGGTAGGGGTGGAATCTTCCCACCAATATGCCATTATATTTTGTTGCTGTGTGACAGATGGCAGTTGAGGGGCACTCTGAAAAAATTGCACGTAACATAGAAGAGTGAATGAAGCAAAGGTATGTCACTGATTTTTCTCCACAAGGAGAAAGTGGCACCCACTGACATTCACTGATGTTTGCTGAATATTTATGGATACTAAACAGTGGAAGTGAGCACAGTGAGGTGCTGGATGGTACATTTCAGCAGTGGTGATGGTGACATGAAAGACAAGTCACATGCTGGACGGCCATGCAGATTTTTATGAGCATTGCATGCAGGTGCTTTTTCATTACCAGTGAAAATGCATAGCTAATGGGGGTGACTACATTGAAAGATAGTATTCTGCAGCTGAGAATTTGATCTATCATAGGGTCTTATTTTGTTCTTTGTATCAGCTGTAGTTTCCACAGAAATTAGAAGGTGGCATTACTTTCAGTGTAACCTTTTTTCAGGCTAGAATTAGTTTATTTATTGGAGTTTTGGGGATGACTGGGGTTAGGTTATTGGGCAGGGTTATTGCTTGGAAATATCTTGTTGGCATTTGGTATAATTGTCCAAAGAAAACTTCTTGCAATTATATATTCTGGACAATCTTTGGTCATTAGCTGAATTCTCCTATATTTAATACTGTTTATCTGCAGGGCTTTCCTTTGCACAATTCAGACTTATGCTATGATCCAAGGACTGCAGTGTATTTCATTAATAAGGGTCATGCTGTAAAATAAATAAATAAACACTTAAATGTCTGTTCAGAGTAGTTAAAGTCAGACTGGGCAACATACAGAACTGAAAAATAAATGTAAGTCCAGATAGATTCCTGTAACAGACAACCATAATAGCATTGATGTCAAGACCATATAGACTATTTTATATAGACACTATCTAATATTTAAATTCAAGGTGCTAGTCATAATAAATATTCTTTGCAATCTTATTCTTTCAATCTCTTTGTATAATATACAATATCTTGCATTCTTGTGGATGGTTTTTGCACACACTGTGATGCTAATTACTAAGGTGCTCTACCTGTCCATATTTTTCTTGACTTTCAGTAAGTGTTAATTGTGAAATTGCAGAATATATGAAGTCATCTGAAAATGTTCCGTTATGAGTATGAAGTATTTGCCACATATCAGTTTTGGGATTTATTTACTACAGAATGTGGACTACAGAATAATTCAGCAAAAGACTGTAAAAATATGAAATAGAAGTTAGCAGGCTGTAACTATTGGTTACATTAAAAATGCATGGAATTTCAGCGATATAAGGAATGTATGATGATGGAACCAAGCAAGAAAGATTTTCATTAGTGTTTATTCCTTTAGAACAACACTTTATATATTTTTTTTTAATTAATTAAATTGTCTATTGGGCTGCAATCAATGTGCTTGCTCAGCTACCTTGATTTTTTTTCCTATTGTTTCAGGGATCCATACCCTCTTCAGAGGTGCACAGAGAACAGATGATACTAACCTTAATATCTTCTGTCCCTCTTCTGTAAGATTCACCAGAGTATGTCTGTCCTTGTTAATTTTATACTGCCCTTAAATTTTATCCCTGTTCATGACTGCTTGAGCTGATGCATGGTGGTATCTGCCCTATAAATATCCTAAGAAGAATAGATAAGAGTATAAGTATACATACACAGTGATGCTGTGGCAACACTTTCCATCTTCTAGAGGGACTAAAAGTCTAAATTTCCCCCTTGGAATCATAGAATTGTTGGGTTTTCAGGATGAACATGGAAGAAACTTCCAAAATTTGTCTCCCATGAGCATATATTTAGTACCAGTCGGTAGTGAACGTTGTATCGTTGTATTACACTCAGTTGCTACTGAGATCTTCAAAGGATAGGTGTATGTTTCACTTTGCCTCAGAAAGAGGCATAGTTGACTGTTCTTTTCAGAGTAATTGGTATTTACTACAGATGCACTGGGGAAATGTACAGGTTATTAACATAGCATCGGATTAGTTGCATTATTGAATTAGAACAAATATTTTCATACTTGTTTATGAACTTCTAGTATTAATGACCCTGGAATATGATTTTTACCAGACTTTTAACTGGTCTTATGCAGACTTTTGTGATAAAGTGAAGCTATTTTTATGTTAAAAACAGCATTTCTGCATAGCTTTTTATAATAAAGTAACCTGTGTCATAATGTATGTTATTCTCACAATGGCTTAACTACTTATCTCACATTTCATTGGATGTGGAAGTTACAGCAGCGGAGATAGCAGCACAAGCATTGTGTTCCACTACGTGCCCTATGCTAAGGAAATTAAGGAGAATGTGGGAGGAGGAAACATAGTGCTGAGACTGACAGCAACTGAGGTGATGAAATCTTAGGAAATCAACAGCATATATTGGTACATATTCAGCAATTATGGTAACGGTTTCACTGAGTAGTAGACCCAGTCATTACACTCAAATTGAGCTGATAAGACAGACCTCTGTTATCAAATGATCAAGGGAATCAAGTTTTGCTTTAAATAGGTAAACAAAGTTGGTCAAATCCAGCAGCATTTCTAATGCAGTCTCATCCTCTATCTTGCATCAGTAGGAAGTCTGAACTGTAATACATTTTTTTTCTACTCTTCTGTTTTTCTTATTCTCCTCTTGCTTCAAAGTATTTTATAGCCTTCCTGGGGATGGCTAAAAGTCTCAGACCTACAGATTGGCCAAAATTCCTGTGTTCTCAGCATCACACTGTAATATGTGTGTTACTGGGAACTACAGAGCAAAATCTCAGAAACTCTTATAAGGTGGTATGTTTTGTTTGCTTGCTTTTCTGATCAAGGTGCAGGAGTTATATAAAAATGTTGTGTATAGCTGACTGGTTTCATTTTGGGCACGGAGTCATGACAGCAAGTGTTGAACTTGTTTTTCCTTAAGCTCGTAGTCTGCAATCTTTTATACGGGCTAAGAAAAGGAAGGAAGGATTGCTTCCACCTGGTGCATTCACTGGGTTACTTGGAAGGGAAAAGGTCTGTAAAGTTGCAGAATGTACAATTCTCAGAAAAAAATCTGGTAGCTTATAACAAACAATTTAAGGAAACCAGTTCCTTTTTCTTTTTTTCATTTTTCTCATTTAATAAGAGCCTTTGAGAAGTATCAATAAGGAAAATCACTTAGCAAATTCACTCCAGAGCTGTAGCTCATCTGGATGGCTCATTGTAGATATGGCTGGAAAACAATTACCATTTTATTGGATTTGTTCCTGTGCTATCACAGGCATTAATACATACCCCTGATCATAAATGTATCAAACTTCAAAAAAAAAAAACTTCTTGTTTTGCTTGTTTAAAAGCTACGGTATTCATAAATGATTAAAATCAACTTACTTTGTATCAACCCTGTCATTTCTGAAACAAAAAAATTAAAAAAGAACAAAAACAAGAAAGAAAGAGAAAAAAGATGGTAGCTCTTCCTACAGTTCTTTTG
Organism: Centrocercus urophasianus; assembly: GCF_019232065.1. Taxonomy (NCBI): domain Eukaryota; kingdom Metazoa; phylum Chordata; class Aves; order Galliformes; family Phasianidae; genus Centrocercus; species Centrocercus urophasianus. The sequence continues at coordinate 22,542,180 of NW_024884475.1, read as the reverse complement.
GTTTGAAACTGTCTTTCATGAGTTTGGAAAGCTGTAATTAAATGCTAATTTCTGGGTCAGGACTTACCTTTTCCTCATAGAGCTGCTCAGTATTTTTTCTAGGAGTGCCTTATTTGTCTTGCTGAGGAATTGCATACGTCTCATTCTTTAAATGTCTACATTACTTTGTTCAGAGGTACTGTGATCAATTATCATAACCAGTTATTCTCCTTTTTTTCCCAGCTTAGATGCATAAGGAATAAATTAATAACATTCAGAATCTTGATCCTGATTTTATCATTTTGGCCTACGGCATCTCTTCACTTCTCCAGTATGTCCTGAACTTCCCTCTTAATGGCCATATCTTACAGCTTTGTGTCAACAACATATTTTAGCAGCATGCTATTGCACAGAGGTCATTACTACTAATATTAAATGAGACTTTCCTCTCAAGAATGATTCCTAGGGGAAACCACTTGTCACTTTTCTCTAGCTCGACAATTCAATTTGCAGTGCATCTTCACCTCCCATTTAGTCAAAGCTGTAGCCACTTTTGTGTTTGTGGATCAGTCTTCTTCTTGTCTGGCTTTTTGCACATCGTTGGTATAAAAGTTCCACAAAACTCTTCAAAAGGGTGAGAAGTTGTGCTGATGTCTTAAAATATTTATAGCTCAGAATTAAACTTTTAATGCAGCTGCAGATTCTATTCTTATTGAAGTATTTATTGTGCACCCACCACCAAACCCATAGTGAACAGAAATACACTTATACAAAGTCCACACACAGACTGCTGAATTTGAACACTGAAAGGTTTTCCTTTGTGTTTATAATTTTGAAAGACACTTCAGGATTTTTCATGCTTAAATGACCATGGAAAGATAGGCATTATGTATATCAATTATTGTATATAAGAGTAAGAAAACTCAATGGAATATTGGAATATTTAGAGTAGCAATGCTTGTTTATACCACACCCTGACAAAGTCATATCTATCTTATGATCAGTTTTAAAAAGTTCATTCAAAGAACATGTTAATAATAAAACAAAGGGAAAATGGATTAAAATTTTTCTTTATACGTTTAAGCCACATGACAAAATTAGTACCATTCTACATCCCAGAAAAAAACGCAGCCACTGTTTTCTGTGCAGACCCAGCTGAGAAGCAGCTTTTTCCCCCTTCATTTGGTGATGCTTTCTTTTTGGTTATTAAATATAAAAAAGGACAGCTGCATACTTAGATTTGCATTAACTTCATAAATTGTTAATCCTGAAAAGACATGCTGCTCACAGAGGGGGTTTAGTTTAATGCTGACAACTCCTATTCTGTGACTATCGCTATTTCTTATGTCTGAAATGGTGCATATCAGGCAATATTTGCTTCTCTATAAATTGAGCCCATTCTCAGGGTGTTCCTTGATGCAAGCAAGAGCTTTATTTTCATTCTAAAAAAGAGGGCTCTCACCTGTGTCTACTTTGTAAAAACTCAGGCAAGGGTTAGGGATTCTGCTGGTGCGAAGCGCCATATAGTACCTTATCAACCATGCACTATCATTTACCATTTCCATGAGTCTTTCACTCGTTCATTTCACAGTCAAACATTTTTCTAAGTACTTTGACTAAACTGAAACTCTAAATATACTTGATGAAGTCTTTATCAAAGAAATATGAGGGAGGAAAACATGACTGAATTGTCAATTGCTTACATGACAGTTTTCCATCAAATGATTATTTTTTAAATATCTCTAAGCTATGTTCCAGTTAGGGAAAAAGGGAAATTCATATTTAAAAAAAAAAAAAAAGCATAAGGTTTAGGCATACATTCATGAATTCAGACAAGTTCAAAAACATCAACCCTAAAAACCTGACTCAGCTATTGCTTCGTTATTGGATGCACTTGTGATCTATAGCAGTTTTCCATTTTCCAGGCTTTTAGCTTCCCATGTCTGTGTGCCTGGACCGCCTGCTGAGATTGTTCCACAAGGCAGAAAATAATCATCAAAAAATGATGAATCCTTTCCTAGGAGCTATGCTTTAAAAATATATCAAAATAAGCAAACGATAAAAAATGAACTGCAGGAGCAATACATTGGTTTCAATCCTGGCAATGCAGTTTAATGATGACTGTGAAAGCATTTATGAGTTTTTGGAAACAGATGTTTCATAGGGTGTGATGTGCCTTCAGGTCCAACTATAACATTTATGAATACAGGACTGTGGATCTCCTGCATATATTCAGGTTGAGGCATGAGAATAAATCGGAACTGCTCACTGAACCTAATTCATATTCTGTTTAAAGCCTGACCACAGCTCCTTCTTCAGCACTTTTTAAGTAAAGCTGGATTCAGAGCAGTGCAACTTGAATCAGGATCTGATCCACACTGTCAGATTATGCATATGGATGTGCCAGAACTGAAATTAATATTACTGAGTGCAGCAATAGTGGTTAGAAGCAAAGAATATGATGATTGTAAAATAATTGCCTGCCTCCATTTTTTGAGAAAAAATGCCATATTGTATATTATGTTATATAATGCCTTGCCATTAGTATCAATGCATTCATACACCTGTATTTTAAGTTCCATGTCTTCATTATCTATGGAAAATATGGGAAGTATTATCTATGGATTCTGCATAATCCATAGATATTTCTAATATATGTTAAAATTATCCATATTCTTTGTACTTCTTTTTAGTCTTTCATATAAAGACTTTAGATTGCTTAAGAAATATATTATAAGAGAATAATTTGTGGATCTAGCAATTTAATTATGTTACAGACATATGGAAATATAGAAAGTGGAGAATAGATTTGTGGTATTGCTGGTGCTCAGAAAAGTCTACTAAAATATTTTTTTCTATTAAAAGTTAGAAGCTCAAACATTTGAAGCATGCAAATTTAACTGAATTTATTCTTATAAACAAATAAGCAAAAAGCAAACAATTTCCAAAGATTTGGAATCTAATTTAATAAATTTATTTATTTTTAGTTTATATGGATTACTTTTTTCTTCTTTTACATTATATATACAAAAAAGGACAAGCATCCGCAAGCATCCTACTTGCTAAAATGGCAAAGTTTATCATAAAATGAGAGAAAAAGTGAATAACACCTTGAGGAAAAGAAAACAGAAATCTGCTCTTTTCCATCATACATAGACCACTCCAAAAGTAATGCCTCCTATTTATTTCTATTGAGACTACAGTAGCTACAAAGAGCTCAATAATACTACTAGATATAGAAAATTCTCAGCTACAAAACTATTTTTTGATGTAGTCACCACCATTGGCTATGTATTATCACCAGTGAGCAACAAGAACCTGCGTACCACACTCATAAGAATCTGTACCAGGAAGGTGACCCACTGTCACTGTGTGCAGTTTTTTTCACGTGAAGGAATTCATTGACACATCCTTGCTTCATCCACTCTTCCATGTCGGCTGCCATTTTGTCAGAGTGCCCCTCTGCTGCCATCTGTTACATGATAGATACTTTAAAAGAGTAAGTATTCCCCAGCCTTATGGTTATTAGAAGAAAGAAGTGTTTTCATATCTTATATCGGTCATATTAAGACAGAACAGTTAGTGATGGTCAGACTGAGGTTATAATTATCTGTGAAGTATTTTTACTATAAGGTAGATTTCACATTAAAATGAAAACTGCTCCGATTTGTTTGGCAAATGAAATTTGATGTAAAAATTTTTCAGTAGTACTGTTCAGTCTCCCAAAATTACTTTTAATATATTTTTCCTTTCAAGCTCTTGTTCTTTTGGCTTTTTGAAGCTACAAAGCCCTGTGTGTTGTTAACTGTAGCACTCTTCAGATAATTTGCTGGAATGTAGGATTACTGTAAAATGTAGAAACGAATGTGTACTTTTCCTCTGAAATTCTCATGTTATTATTTCTTAAAGGTTTTTTTGTTTGTGTTGCCTCTATTAGGGCTAAATTATATATTGTCTAATAGAACCTATATTTCAGTACTGCTAAGACAAATTTTGTAAATCTCTCAAGATTTGGTATGCTACATAAAAACCCAAATTGTAACAATAATGTAAGAAATGACAATCTTTTGGACTCATGTTATATTCAATTTGTGGGATAGAAGAAAATCAGTCCATGTTTTATTATTTAGCATTTTTATTTAAAATCTTTTCAAACCTAGTTAATATTTCAACAAAGAAAGAGTTTAAATAGACTCTTTTCATTCTGAGCTGGGCATAATTTATTCATTACAGCAGTGTTAAGTGATTAAATATCTCAATTATGTATACTTATTGTGTTTCCTGATAAGGCATCTGAAACCTCGGAAGTAGGAGGTAGATTACTTCTTACTACTCTTCCTAATCTTAGCTTCCTTTGAGGTAGAAATCAGTGTCAGGACTGGAAATGTCACATGTAAATGCAATTATTGGACACTATTAAAAGCACCTTGCAGCATTTTTTTCTGATGAGAGAATTAATAAATAGATTTTGCAGGCAAAATCTCTCTGCTTATAAAGTATATGTTATATTGCATGCATAAGCTAGTAAGAATCAGAAAGCTATATAGTATCAGCAGGACAAACCTTACAAATCTGCCCAGAACAGCTCTGGTGTCATTCTTTCCTTGTTTGAGTGCTGCAATAAGATGGGAAGTGTTCATTACTAAGAGCTATAAAAGTCATAAGAAAGTATTATAGGGAGCATTGAAGAAAGGATAGAAAAGCTAACCAGGACCAGCCTGCCCCATAGGCATAAACCTATGCCCATAGGCATAGGTCAAGTTGCTTGACCAAGGACACACAAAAGTCTTCTGGTAACTAGTATTTTCAACAATGAATATATAACTTCTGGCAAATGGTATATCCAGATGACATTCAGATGCATTTAAAAAAGCAGATTCTTGTGCTAGAATGAAAATTGCTCAAGGGCAATTGTGTATATAACTGTGTATAATAATAACTATGTACATTAACAACAAAATGGATTTTTAGTCTTACATAGACTTTCTTAGAAATATTAATTAGTAAATCATATTTTTAAGAAAGGGTTTTTATTTCCCATTTCTTCTATCCAATCTTTAAATGCCTAACTGTGAAAAACAAAACTTATCTCCTTCCTGCTTCATATTGTTAATAAAAATATCATTTTTGTAGTTTCATTCTTTGAGCCTTGTTTCTCGGTTTCTGTCTCTCCATTTCATGCCAAATGCGGGCCACTTGTCCTCATGCGGGCCTTTGATTCACTATCCTCACCTCGCCCCAAATATTACGTATTATTCTTAGCTCCAACCAGATATTGGTGACTTTATCTACTGCTCATGTTCATGTTATCTCTGATTTTGCTTATCTGATGGAGAAGATAAGATACCACTTAAATCTGAGCAGCTTTCTCATTGTTCTCCTTCAAAATCCTCTTTAAAACTCTCTGCTTCTATGCTGCTCATGTAAGTCTTGACAAAAGATTAGACAGCTGGAGGTCTGAGACAAGCAGGCCATCGTGCTGACCAATACTACATTTTTTGGTAGTTTCCCATCTGTCTGTATCTCCCCATCTGTTGTTTCTCCTCTTATTCTTAGATTTTTAACTGTTTGGTGGCAAAGGTCATCAATTAATTAATGCTGATGCAGTCCAGTTACATCGTGTGCAATGTAGCACATTACTGGAATACATATTCTGCAAGGAGAATAAATATTAATAATCACAGCCACCTTTATTGTGGTAAATCCTTTCTGGGCCTTTGTTTCTATTACTTGTATAGGATTAGATGATAATATTTGTTTGTACATATATAATGTACTTTTATCTTCAAATATCATTCAAGAAGAAAGTTTTGTAATGTTTCAAATGTTGCTGTTAGGGATATGTTTTGAATTTTTAAATACTATTTGTGTACTTCTGCTCCTTAAACGTTTTTGTATGTTGTTTCAAATGTAGTTTGCTCTTCTGCAAATACTCAAAATTTCTGCTAAGAATCTCACACTGTCTTTACTGCACTGCTCTTGTAATCTCTGAAGTTTCAGTGTTTCTCGGGGTTAATTAATTTAAGGAATTCAGCCTTCCTTCTTTGTTTGTATCTGTTTGTGGGTTTATATAGCATAGTCATAATATTTTAGTTGTAGAAGTATGGAATAGAATATTTTTAGATACAAATCATTTGTGCTCTTTTGGTTTTTGAAGAGATGTATGTGGGGTGAATTCGTTATTCAGTAACTTTTATTTTGCTTAAACATATAGTGTATAAATTAGATTGGTTTTCACCATGTCTTCATATTTTCTGTAGTTATTACAGTGAATGCTATGAATGTTCCGTAAGGCTGATCTTAGAATTTAGATCTAAAGGTAATGTATTATTATGAGCATGTCTTTCACATAGTTTAGAATGCAACGACCCATTCATTTTGTAGTATTTTACTAAATTTTCCATATACCTGACCTTAATGATAAAATTTATGAATTATATTTCAAAGTTTGTACACAGAAGTGAAAAGGATCTTGTTTATGGCCATTAGGAAAAACTTTCAGCAAATATTTCTGTTTTTTTCTTAGAATTCTTGAAGACTGACACATTTTCATTATCCAGGAACCAGCAAGGAAAGACATAAAACTGTACAAATACAGTCTGTCTGTATTCTGAGTTGCTGTTCTCTTACTTCTTGAACCTTTAGGAAAAATTCACTAGGAACTCTTATTCTGTTTGTTAATCTGCTAATTGCCAATAATCAAAATTAAAATAGGGACTTAATTCAAGGGTTTATCTCTCATTGTTTCGTATTTGTGCATTGCCTAAAATGTTATAATTAGTATCATATTAGCCTGCCAAAATTTGTGGTGTCTAAAATAATTCCTTAAAGAGACACTTCTTCTAAAGCCAGCACATGGTATTTCAGCAACTTTCTGCTGACATGCTTTGGACATATTCTGTAAATTCACATTAAAATTAATTTACTTTGTATGCCAGTAGGAAAGAAATCTGTAAAATTGAAAGAGCTGGAAGGAAGAAGTGAAGATTACACATTTTATCTAAAGTAGCTGTTAAAGCAAAGAAATATTAGATGATACCAAACAAACTGGAATTAAAATTAAGGAGGAAAAAAATTGGTTTAGTATCTGAAATTGAATCAGGAAGTGAGCCAGAAAGGTGACAACTGAATGTCTCCTTTTTATTCTTTTTTTCTGTTGCTCATGATATTCTTCACAAAAAGAAGAGCGCTTAGCAGCATAAGAGTTGTGAATGAACTTACTAAAAGCAAATGTTATGACAAAGATTCTTGAGATAGTTGTCATAATCCCTCTCTTTCAGTTTTGAAATCATGTTTGAGCTTCTAAGGGAGGAGCAGTGACAGAATCCCTGAAATCTCATTGAAATGAGTTTGTCTTTGTAAATCTTATTTGGGATGGTATTTTTTTATGATATAAAATACTCATACTTCTGTTGAAACTAATCTATATTTTGATGAGGACATGTCAGTATATTTGCTGTAGGTATGTGCCACAAACAAAAAAAAAAAAAAAAAAAAAAAAATCAGCAAACGTTACAGATTCAAGTTTCCATAAGATACTGCTGAAAAGTTCAATCTCTTGCCTTGTCTTTGTTCCTGTCCCTCTAATGTCTTTTGTTCTGGCACAAGCACTTGCGTGGCCATGTAAGGAACCACGCTGGACACCTGAGAGCTTAAATCTAATTTAGAAAGAAGAGTGTGGCTTGACTTAGTGGAAAGTGATTCACGTATACGTTGACTAAAACCCTGATTAGGACTTTACCAAACACAGTCAGTGGCTAGAAGAATATTTCACAGCTGAGCGAATGTCCAAGCAATACAAATATTTACAAATCAGAAGGCAGCAGCTAATAATGCAGTAAATGACATACTGAAATTCCTGATCATCCATAAATAGGCTCTTAGAAGAAAGAGTGAGGAATGTCAGTGATGATACCTGACAACCTCAGAGATTCAAGGAAAGCAAAGGGATCTAAAAGTCACTGTCCTTCCCTAGCACCACAGCTGTTTTCTCTGAATACATTCTGAGGATATAAAATAGGAAAGAGAATAATGAGTCACTAAACCCATAGGTTGAGCAGTCATTTTTAGTATGTCCTGTGAATCCTCAGGGGCAGAAGAATATGAGGTTTGTTTCTGCCATACAAAGGTGCAGTGACTGTCTTTTCTTGTCACTTCTGCCTGCATAAAGACATTGTACTTTTTAGTAGTTTTTTTTTCTTCATGTAATTCAGTGCTGTGGTAGAGATGATTTCAAGAAAATAGTTAAGACAGAACAACTTGAAGGCATCTGAATCCTTGAAATTGAGATTCTCTGGAAGTGACCACTATTTTGGTGTCGAAAGAATTGAGAAGGCACTTTTCCATTTAGCTTTCAAGTGGGACCTGAAGTGTGGGGTCTGTGTCAAGGGTTAATGTCCAGTGATGGATATTTACAGCTTTCTCTCAGCTGTTCCCTCAGATAGGGGAACTGTTCCTTGAAAAACTATTCTTTAAGGAGCTATTTCTTTAAGGAAATTAATATCATTTCTTTAAATGATATTGCATCATTTTGAAAACAAATTAACATTTCTCATTGACAGAACTAAAGATTTTAGCTCTTAACTTTGCTAGCCACAGAAAAATAACCAGTCAAAAAGGGAGCAGACAATATTGGCACACAGAACTGGGCACAAACCAACTTGACAGTTTGAAAATGAATAATAAGGATGTATACCAGAAGTTGGTGAGATATTACTGAAATGCAATCAGATTTTCCTGTTCACTGTTGTAGGAAGACACTTGATTTCATGAAAGTATTTCTCATTTGTCACATATACCAATGCATTTCTTTTTTATTTTTTCTTGAAGTACCAAAATAATCTGAAAATGCATGCATTTAAGAGATGGGTCTGTCAAAAGGCATTTCTCAGAACAACTTCACAGTTTTCAGATTAAGATACATAAAAACAAATTGGTGGGCTCTTCATTGATTGTACTAGAATGCAACAAATTGTCAGAATATCACTGACTCCTTTATGGAAATACTGTTCTGCCTACAACAAAAACTACTCTGAAAACTAATAAATGGAAAGAGTATGGTTTTGCTGTCTGTGCAAAACAAGATTAGGGTGAATTATCAAATGAATTCAAGTTGGCACAGGGGAGTTTGTTGCTTATCTTCAGTCATTCCAAATAACAAAAATGGTTTCCACTATGTAAGTTAATCTTTTTATACTGTGAATGATGTTGATATTTAAAATACAGCCTAACTGGAAGTAAACAAAAAAAAAAATCCTTCTTGATTTATTTTACTCATTTTACTGTACCTTTTCTAGAAGTTAGTTTATCATCAGATGGTAGTAAATGTGACTGAAAAAAAAAAATTATGTTGGGTTCATTTTCTTCTTTTGAGACAACACTTATCACTTTCAGGCATGTGGTCCTAATTTGAAAGATGAATTGGTTCATTCCCTTCAAGTACCACATAACCATTCACACACCACCAAGCTTAACACTATTAAAGAGTAATTTCTCCTCTGGGAGCTATCCCAGGACAGCTAGTTTCTACGCACCGCTTATTAAACTTCCCATGGCAGGTAAGGGTATTTAAATAAAAGATTCATCAGGTGTGCAGTCACACTCATATTCTTGCTATTGGAGCATTCATGTATTCAAACATGTAAATAGTCCTAAAAATTTTGATGATTCTAGACATTAACAAGATTTCATGTATGGTTTCCACTTTGAAATTTTGTACTGAAATCGAACTATGTGAGATGCCTCCTGAGCCTGCCAATAGAGAACAGGAAATATTATGGGGAAAACTGAATTTTGTAGCAAAATACTCATGGAATATATTTTGCCTTCATCAAATAGCCATGAAATCATTATTTTTTTTTTATTTCTCCTAATTTCTTTGGTTTCCTGCAAAGACTCACCAAACACTCTATTTTATAGATTCTCCATTCTACCAAAGATGATGCTTCTATGTTGAGATTTTCTTTAGAGCATAATGTTTTCACATGCTCCTGCACGAATATTTGGGACCTGAAAGACAGCATATTTTCATCCCTTGTACTTTCACCATTAAATTTCTTTCCTTCTAAGATCTTTGATTGATTGATTTTCTGTGTTCACACTACAAAGAACACACTTTCTTTTGCAATCAATCATTTGTAGTTTAAAGTCGCAGATTATGTTGCCTCTGTCTTGAATGAGGTCAACATTTTAATCTAAATTTTTTTTTTTACTTAAATGGATGCACTTTTGGAACAAGATTCATGCTTGTTTATGAAGCCAAACCAATGCCCTGCAGATAGGAACTTGAAACTTTGCCAGGACATAGGTCATATTTACAAATCTGTTTCAATAAAATGTGAGTAACTCAAGTGCTACTTTCATGTTATGAATCCCTGCTGAGATTTACAAGATTTTTCTGTGGCAGTTTCATCTGCTAGCTGACTTGACTGGATTTTTTAGGTCACATAAAGTTTAGATTCTGCTCTAAGGACTAAAGTTGGTCTGTCAACAGTGGCCTTTAACACAAGAGTTCAGGACTTCAAGTATTAATAAATCAAAGCCTTACAGATACTAATTCTCTCTTGTGTTTGAAGGAAGTTAACTCACTTTTTCCAACTGAGGACATTACCCTGAAAGCTCTGGAGTAATTGCAGGTGAAGGAAACATTCTTTTCAGCTCATTGAAGCTCTTCTGCTTTGCATTGACTAAAGCCAAGTCTCAGCTAGATCAAAGTAAATAAAAGTATAAGCATTTGGCTACCATGGTAATTAGTCACTCATCTGAAAGGAGGATGAAAATAGGAAAAGTTGAGTTTCAACCTTCCTTTTGAAGAATACTTCACTATTTTATACCAAGCATTTTTTTGGATCAGGCCTTTAATCAAAAAGTGGCTTACAACTTAGTTCCAGACAAGGACCAAACTGAAAACTGAATTTTTGTTTATTTATTTATTTATTTACTGCCTTAAGTGATCTGAAGCCATATAGCCAAGCACGTATCTCCATAGACTCACAAAGTTTTGCTCCACTGAAATTTGGATACTGAAGTTTTTAGTCAAGAGTGTTATTTGTCAAGGGCATTTGGATATTTCTCACATTAAATGATTATTTAGTAGTACTGTTTGCTTGGGATGGTAACAATAGATAAAATTAATTTGTAGACAAGATGTGAGATAAGTACTGTATGGATGACAGAGTACTGGCAGTGGCTGCCCAGGGGCTGAGCTGTCTCCTCCTTGGAAATCTTCAGAAGCCACCTGGCATTAGGCCTGGGCACCTGCTCTGGTGTTCCTACAGGAGCTGGGCTGAGCCAGAGTGACCCAGAGGTCCCTGCTGGCTTCAGCTGTGCTGTGCTTCTGTGACTGAGTACCATTTTAACTGCTGTGTAGTCCTGAATAGTAGTCTCACAACTGCAATTCAGTGGTGCGTGTATGTCTGCCTTTCTCCTCTTTCTACCAACAGGAGTAAATTAGGTATAAATTGCAGGACCTACAATAGCTACAGAATTTTTCTTGAGAAACTATATAGTTTCTCACCAACAAAAAACACAAAGTAAATTACTTATTTTTTTTCTGGCCAGCTTTATTTAATACATGGCTTTATTTTGCTGTGTACAAAAAGGACAGAGTGCAGCTGTCCTCTCATAAGCTTATCTGTCATAAAGCTCATACAGAGATGATATAGCACAGAAGTTACAGTTCCTAATTTTAACTTACAGCTCTGGTGGTGAGAGGCTAGCTAAATCCTATGCTGGTCTCAAGGAATGACCTGGGTTTTGTGAACAGGATTTTATCCTAACAAGGGAAACATCATTAAGATGTCACAGAAAGTGTTGGGTTTATAGAACTACCTTGTTATAACTCTAAAAAAAATCTTTTTTGAAAATAAAATCCAAGTGAAATTAGACATGCAACGTAATTCCTTACTGTTTAATTATGATGCTAAATACTCAACTGTCTGGTAATGAAAATGTTCCCATAGCAGACATAACCTCTCATTAGATTTCACAGGTGACTTCTCTGTAAGCTTTCAGTTTAGTCTAATATTTTGAATGCTGGTGGAAAGTAATTAAAAAAGCCTAATCTAGATGTGCAAGGTTAGTGAATCCATCACAATGTAAGATTTAATTAGTATTTTTTCTATGATAATTTATTAACTAATTTTACTTAGATTCATAAAATAAAACATAAAACACAATGGAATGCATGTCATATTCACTCAATATAATGTAATAAGTAGAAGAAAAATTCAGTCAGGGGTATTTACAGGGTTATGTACCACACTGAATTCCACTATAGCCTTTCTGAATTTTGGTACTGGCCTTCAGATTATCCTTCTGGACAAATTATCCAACTGTGAGATAAACTGGTTCACAGTATGGTGGATAATGAAGTAGTTGAATGGCAGAGTTCAAAGTGTGTTAGAATCATAGAAACATAAAGTCATGGAGTCATAGGATTGTAGTGGCTACAACTGCTGGTGGCTGATCACTAGAAGTTTTTCCCCAGGCTCAGTTCTAGTGCCAGTCCTGTTCAACGTTTTTATCAATGATCTGAATACTGGAGGAGTATGATACCTAATTGGGAGATGCTGTTGACTCTCTGGAGGGATGAGAGATCTTTCAGATGGATTTAGGTAGATTGGAGCATTGTACAATAAGCAACAGAATGATGTTCAACAAAGGAAAATGCAGGGTACTGTACATGGGATGGAATAATGGCAGACACAGGCAGAGGCCAGGAGACGAGTGGCAGATCAGCACAAAGGGACCTGGGGATGATGGTGACAGCAGCTCAGTGTGAGTCAGGACTGTGCCCTGGCAACCAAGAGGGCAGACAGCTGCATTTTGCGGTGCATCAAGCACAGTTTAGCTGGCTGGTCGGAGAGGTTATTCTCTTGCTATTATTTAGTGTTGGTGCAATCTCACTTCAATATTGTGTCCAGTTCTGGGCTCTACAATATAACAAGGATGTTAAGGTCCATGAGAGCACAAAGCGGAGGGCACAAAAGCTGGTGACAAAGTCTCTCCTGTGAGGACAGGCTGAGGACACTTAGCCTGCCTAGTCTGGAGAAGATAAGGCTGAGTGGTGACTCCACTGCTCACTGCAGCTCTCTGAGGAGGGAAAACAGAGGGAGGTACCAGGCTCAGGTCTTGGGAACCAACAGTACAAAATGACAGAAAATCGCAAAGCTGCGCCTTGCAGCTTGGATATTTCCTTACCACAGGGGTGATCAAATGCTGGAACAGGCTTCCTAGCTAAGTGGCTGATGCCTTGTGCCTGTCAGTGCTCAAGAGGCATTTGCATAATGCTATATCTTTCAGTTCTCTAAACTGGAGAACCAGCAGAAGTAAGAGATTCTAAAAAGGGCAGGAGAGGGAGAGGCAGGAAAGGGTGAAAGCTGGAAATCAGTACAAAGCTTTTTAGAGTTGCATGCATAGTGGAGTAAATATACTTTGAGTTTTTATACACTCCTGGAAAATAAGTAGGTTTAACTGGTCTTTCTGAATGTTTCTAATGATAAACTTGAAGGACTGGGGAGGTATGGTGGAGCCAGCATCCCACCATACTGTTCCAGCCACAAATGAGGACAATAAGTAGATGCTTTCTGAATTAGAGAGATATGGGAATTTGTCTGATGAACCCTAATTCTGAAAATAAAACACATGCCTTCTGAGGATCCTTTGTTGTGTATTTATAAATTCTTTTTGGTTTTCAGTAGGCGGAAAATATGAGAAAAAAACTCTCCTCCAGCAGAACTGTCACCCCTTTAATAACACACTACTGAGAAAGAAGTACAGAAGCATACAAATAATTCTTTCTGAGGGAGTAGTTGTTAATTTTTAAAAGGAAAGGTGTGAGAAAAACCTTTGCATGGATTAAATTCATTGTGAATTTAGGCAATTCAGTGAAGCATAGAGAGCTCAGTGCTGAAAGGCATTGAACCTTAGGGCTCTGATCAAAAAAAGCATTTAAATGCCTGCTAATGTCAAGGGCTTGAATTATCTTGAAGCAGGAAATGGAATTTTTCATATTCTTGAAGGTATGTATGTATATTTCAATGCCTTTCTGAGCTAGAACCTTACAACACTGCAGGCTTGAGTCCTGGAGAAGTAAGCAGGAGCAATGAGGAAGTAATTATAAATACAGGAACTAGACATCAATCATGAAGTTACAAAAAAAAAAAAAAAAGGGGGGGGGGGGGGAGAGAGAGTTGGAGAGAATACAGAGTGTAGTTAGCAGTAAACTAATTTCTTAGTCATAGAGTATGTTGTTACATTTGAAGAAGCTCTGATTGTAAGCTAGACACTGGTGTTAATTACGTTATTGAAAATCAGAGTAACAATACTGAAATCATTGTGTGATTAATTGCTTGGTTTTGTAATCACATGCTGTACAGCCAGAGTAATTCCATAATGTCAGCTGACTCTAAGCCTTAGCGTATTCATGCAATAGTATTGAGGTATGAAATGAAATGCCAGATATAATAAAAGAAAGCAGGCATGTAAATCTATTTAAGAAGGGGAACATATTTCTGGAAGGGAAGGAGGAGGGAAATTATGCAGCTATGCACTAAGTATTTGGAGTGAATACAAAGAAGTAGAAAATCACTTGTGATTTCCACTCAGAATAATGTAAGTCAAGCCCTGATGGATAATGTCTCTCATCTTTTGATCTTGATTATTCATGAGTTTCTCTAGGTGGACTACAGAAATGTGATATAGTATTGTGGGATGCTGTTCAAAACAAAAGAAAAGGGGATTGCTGAGTGCTGTAGTTGTTAGATTATTTTTATCTGCTTTTGTGTTATGCTTTGTTTTGTTTTCTCCCTTGTCTCATATAAAATACTGCAGTCTTCTTTGAATCATAGACCTGCACCATCAAAAACACTAGAGTGTTCTTATTGCTCCTGCATTCTTTATAATTTAAATTATCTTACTAGTTTGTAATTCTGAAAAACAATAGCAAGTGACTCTAAAATCTCCTTCAACTTTGTCCTAGGAGTGGATTGTCATACCTGTAGATTTGGTCCAGGCAAAGACAGTAACTGACACTGGTGATTCTTGGGTAAACTGTAAGGATAAGCAAGGTTGATAAGACATTTAGATACTTAAAACTGTTTGGACTCTTTCAGAAATCCTAGCAGACACACAACTGCCACTGAAATCCCACTCTTCATTTTCATTTTGATGTTTAAACATCTTGAAAGTTTTCTCTTTCGTCTGATCCAAAGCGTGTTAAGCTCTGTAGATATTTCTGTGAGCTTTAGATATTGTCCTGAACTGAGATCACAACATTCATGTGATGTCAGCATAGCATCATTTCACAGCTGAATTTTTAAAATAGGGTTTTGGAACTGCAAATGCTTGTAAAGATTTAGCGACAACCACCTAATTCTTCACTTTCATATTCTGTTTAGGACTTCAAAGCAAAAATAATATCTGGTGCTAATACAGCCTTGATCCCACTTCCAGTTGCACAAAGCTCTGAGCGGTTCCTATTGATAGGCCACCAGATCGCTCTCTCTGCTGCTGCAGAGTGGTTCTTGCTGATAACTTCATAGCCTTCTTTTTCTTGCCAGCTTATGCAATAAGAGATGTACTACTGAATCATGAACTTGCACTGAAGCAAGGCTAGGATAACAACTGACAGTAAGAAGTGCAGTGAAATCACTAACTATACGATAAAAATTAAAAAAAAAGAGAAGAAAAAGAACAAAAAAACACCTTAAAGACTGTCAGTAGAGAACAATCTCGGTTATTTCAGGATTAATACTCTTTTGCAGGCTGGGGCTTCTCATAGTTGATATCTGCAGGCGTGCTGTCAGTCAACTGTTGTGAGAATGTAAATTAGAGTTTCCAAAAAAATATTGATGCCCTTGGAATATTTTTGTTTAAGAAAAAGAAAGTTGCAGTTTGTATGGCAGTATTTTCCTAATACTACAAAATCTGATTTCTCATAATAAGCTTGTTGGAGTGTAATGGCAAAATAGCTCATTTAAACTTGCCTGCAGGGATTTGTGGTGCAGATAATCTGTAAGGATTATGTACATTTCATTACCTGAATTCTTAGTCAAGCAGTGAATTAATTCTTGCCTAAGACATTTTTAGGTGTGAGAACATTCTCAGCTGAACGTATGTGTAGGAGCAGACTTTCAAGATGTGCACCAATCTAGTGTAGTTCTTTTTACTCAAGCAAAATGCCACCACCATTTTATCCCAGCCAAGACTCCATGTCATGTTTTTCTAAATGCTAACTAATCAGTTTTTCTGTGTGTAAACCAGTACATTTTTAATACTCGTTCTTTCCTGTTTTGCAATAGGGCCCCCACAGAGAACTGTTTCCCCCAAACAAGACCATGAGGAGAGGAAGCACGACAAAGTCTTGGACAAGGGAAGTGAAAGTGGGACTTCCTGTAATGAATTATCCACTTCGAGCTGCGACAGCCACTCAGATGCAAGCACTCCTCAAGAAAATGCCTCTGGCACTCAACAATCCACAGCCCACCAGCCAAACACTCTAACTTTGGATCGCCCATCTAAGAAGGCTCCTGTGCAGTGGATGCCACAACCAGACAAACGCAGAAACAGTGAACTATTTCAAACTCTCATTAGCAAGTCCAGAGAAACAAATCTTTCCAAAAAGAAGGTATGCGAGAAGCTGAGCGTTGAAGAAGAAATGAGAAAATGCATCCAAGATTTTAAAAAAATCCACATTCCAGATTACTTCCCAGAGCGCAAACGTCCTTGGCAGTCTGAACTCTTACAGAAATATGGGTTATAGTACTCAGCTCTTTCGTGACATATTTCTGGGACATTTGTTGTTTATTAAGTTGCTACTAACTTACTGATGTCCTTCTTCCGGCCAGTGCTGCCACCAGAGCTATTCCTGCTGCTTATTTCTTTTTGTGAACAGTGGATGTTGGATAGTACATCGTTTCTTTAAAATATATATGTAAAAAGATAGAAACTTAAAAATACAAGAAGCGTCTCATCTAAACCACCTCATGATAGCAAAGAAGAATGTGCATGGTGAAGAAAGATGGTTCTCAAACTGTAGTCATTTGAGCTTCAT
Organism: Centrocercus urophasianus; assembly: GCF_019232065.1. Lineage (NCBI taxonomy): Eukaryota > Metazoa > Chordata > Aves > Galliformes > Phasianidae > Centrocercus > Centrocercus urophasianus. The sequence continues at coordinate 22,525,148 of NW_024884475.1, read as the reverse complement.
GATCATTTTGGAACTTGTCAAATAAAAATCTCAATCATCAGTTAATGCCTTGTTTTATGTCACAAATATAAATGGCTCAGACTTGCTATGGATGAAGAGAAACAGGGTTGAAAATTTGATTGAACTGGTTTCAGAACTAAATCCCAATATTTTTTCAATGTCAGCGCAATAAAGCAAATACCTATTTTGCATGAGCACAATGTTACAAATAAATCACACAAGAACAAGAGTTGTCTGTTGCTTGGAGAATTATTTGTTTGACTCCCAAGTCTATAAGCGTAAAATGTCTAAGGGATTAAATTTGCTTTGTTCTGGGTCTGTGATTTCTCTGTGTGTAAAATGTTCTGTACGTAAGGATGGTGTAAATATGCCTTATACTGTTTTATTATTGCACCAACAACATTCATCTATTAGTGCTTGTCAGGATTATTTCTGTGAAATTCAAACTTATGGCAGATTTTGAAAACTGGTTTGATGGTCTGAAAGTTTCTGTTATGTTAGTTGCTAAAACTGGAGAAAAATAAAAGAGACCTTGATGTATTTATTGAAAGAACCATCTAGTGGATTTTCTTGGCTGTTGGTATCTCCTATCTCTTGTCAGTTGTTATTTTTTGTTAATGTTTTCATACCACTTTGCTGGAAAAAAAAAAAAAAACAAAACAAAGTGAACCAAAAAAGTATATTTTTCAGGAGTGGGTGAACAATGTTTAGTGTAGTGCTATTTAATTGCAATCACCATGCAGACTCTCCAGAAGGAAGAGTGATATGCTAGGAAGCAGAGAGGATATGACCTAAAAACTAAGCATTTTCACAAACACAACTAGTCTAGTCTAGTCTACTCTATTCTAATCAGTATCTGCAAAAAAAAAAAAAAAAAAAAAAAAAATTATTATTGCTCATGTTTACTCACTATAAAAATTAATTTAGGCCATGATGGATGTTGTATTTGCCTATTTTTACATTATTATTGTCCTAACTGAACAGATGGGGAATAGTGGTACATGCAATTGAGTTGGTACCTTTAAAATGTGTGAAAAAAGGTCATAATCAGACGGTGGGCTAATTAATTATGAAGAATTATTTCTGAACTTTTCTTCCACCAACCTAAATTTACAAGAATTGGATTTGATTTTTCAGTTTATCTACTGAAAGAAAAATCTATGAAAAATATCAGATGAGCAAAAGTGTTTTGACAGAAATCACTAGTGTTCATAATAGTATCACTAAGCATATGATTTGAAATTAATTTGAAGTGTACTTCAGAATTCAGTTTGATGTCATTTTGTGTCCACCTTTAAAAATTGTGCTTGTGCAAAATCATTTGACTTTCTAATGCTGTCTTTACGGTTCCAGTAAAGATATTCAAAATTACACTTCCTTCTGGAGGTGGAAGACTCAATTTAGTATACTTGGTAACAAGAGGGCAATGTTAGGTTCACTCTACAAGTGAACCAAGATGCTTGGGAGTGCTCAGAAATTCTCAAGAAGTCTTTAGCTTTTAGCAGGATGACACCACTGGTGTGGCTATAAAAATAGCATTCACACTTTACTTCAGCTTATATATTGCAGGCCATCAAATAGTTTTATTTTTTCCAGGCACTGTTACCTAGAAGTAATTTTCATCCCATTTCATATTTTTTTACTCTGCTTCTCTCTTTTCTCCATTGTTTTCCTATGGACTTTCTTACAATTACTTTTATTTAGGAAATTATGTATTCTTTACTTGAAGTCACATAACCAAATTTGAAAGGGACTACAGCAAGTTTTGTATGAGAAAGTGGTGAGGGAAACTGAGTGCACCAGGGAATGTTGCTGGTTCGAAGAACCTTAAGCATTGCTGGCATAACATTTCTCATTTCTAGTGGGGATGAGAAATCCCTCCTAGACTGCTAGTTTGACCTAGCACAAGCTGGAAGGTTAAATCAGGGGCATCACTCTACATCTTTTTAGTGCTGTCTGATCATTAAATGAAGCAATAAAAAAATGCGTTATCCACACATAAGGAGTCCAATACTGTCAACATTCAGTTTACCATACATACATGCCTTGTGTTGGTACTGCAGCTGAGATAATCCAAGTTCACGTTGTACAAAGCAGATAAGAGCTACTACTCATGCAGTATGTCTCTTTGTGGAGGTACACCATCTACTGTAGGCTGTGGTGGGTATCTGCCTTCTCAGAGGCAAGCCCTTGATCATCTGAATTGGGACTGCTGGTTAATCCTGCTGGATCAGCACTATTTGCACTGAAGACAATTGTTCCATGGGACCATATCTTTGTGTGCAGCTCCAAAGCAGAAGATGGAGATCGATGGAGATCTCTGCTGCACTGGCACATTCATCCATCTTTGAAGCTGACCTCACAGTGATGCACTGTGGATGCTGAGAAAATAGAGTGCAGATGGTGCCCAGAACAGAAATATAGCACTGACTGTGGTCTTATCTTTTTGGAGCCTGGCACCCTAGCATCCCTCAATTACATACACCATATTCTGTAAAATGGGGAAAAGAACAAATTGAGTACAGTGAGACTGTATATAATATACATATAATATATGTAGGAGAATAAGCGTTTGAAAATTTTCTCCTGATAAGTTCTCCAGTTTTTGCTGGGCCATCTCTTTTCCTCAGATAGAAAAGAAAGGGAAAGAGAGTGAGAAGCAGTAATAAACATGACAGAGGTAGCGGGAATATCTCAGTTTCTTGTTGTATTGCCTTTTAAAAATCATAGAATCATAAAATTGTTCAGGTTGGAAAAGAGCTTAAAGATCTTCAAGTCCAACTGCAATCTAACCATACTACCCTAACAACCCTCTGCTAAATCACGTCCCTGAGCACCACATCCAAATGGTTTTTAAACACATCCAAGTGACTCAACCACCTCCCTGGGGAGCCTATTCCAGTGCTTAACAACCCTTTCAGTAAAGAAGTTTTCCCTGATATCCAACCTAAACATACCCTGGTGCTACTTAAGGCCATTTCCCCTTGTCCTGTCACCAGTGAGAAGAGACCAACCGTGGTCTTGCTGTAAGCACCTTTCAGATATTGGAAGAGAGCAGTAAGGTTTTCCCTCAGCCTCCCCTTCCCCAGACTATACATCCCCAGTTCCTTCAGTTGCTCCTCTGTATATGTAGGGCATATTCTCCAAGGCCTTCACAAGCCTTGTTGCCCTTCTTTGGACCTGCTCCCACACATCAGTGTTCGTTCTGTATTGAGGTTCCCAAAGAAAATCCCATGCTTATTTAAAATGTTGCTTTATCCTATTACAGATAGAAGGAGTGTAGTAATACTTAATGAGTTTGGTTTTGAGATACTAGACTGTGTAATCTTTCATACGTATATTGGATGAAGTTCTAATAATGAACGTAGTAAGCATTTTGATTTAAATACTGTGTAATTCTTAGCAAGAATTCACCCAATAATAAAGGACAGTAACAGGAAGAAAATTAAATTAACATAAAAATAAGGGAGGTCACAGTAGGTAATAAATAATCTTTCTAGATTCTGAAGCAACATTTAATTCTGAAATGCCATCACTTTATCTACTATCTGCTTATCACGCATGCAATTCATTAATTTAATATTGATCAATTCATAATGTGCCCAGCATCTCATGCTAAAATTCTGACAGGCTGTTTAGTTCATAAATGTATACTGAGAATAGTAAATGTAAATTTTGATGGCAGGCCACACCTGTGGAATATTTCTCATCCCTACTAGATTGCTAGTTTGGCCTAGGATGAAGTGTAGGAACTATCAATCAGTGGCCAAAATGCTTTTTTTTTTCCTTCTGTTTTTGTTCCTATTTAGGTGATGTTCATTTGATGTTATTTATCTGTTGACTGTAGTATAAGATTCAGTGCAGTACAGTACAGTCACTGGCACATTGGTCCTGAATTATTTTGATTTATACCTACCTTTGATTTAAATTACATTCGTAAGCTTCTGACAACAGCAATTGAGATGACTGTTGAGTGGTGAAAAAATTGCCATGCAGTCTGCCCTGGAGACCTTGCACAGGGAAATGGGTTTTTAAGAAGACAGTTTTAAAAATAATCCTCCATGCTGTTGTGGATGTGGAATGCAGGCTGTGATGCTTCTCTCTCGAGGCAGGGAGAGATGTGAAGCCTCTGGATTCCCTTCCCCATCGAAAGCCTGGTTTCACCATTTCACGGAACTAAGCCTAGTCGTTGCAGAAGAAAATGTTGCTCTTTCACAGGTTTTATGATGCTGATCCAGAATGTCCTCCTGGTCCCTAAATAGAAAGAAATTTTGGCTCTTGTTTTTATGACCAGTCACTAAATTATGCAAATAGTTGTCCAGAATTTCCCTGGCAATTATCTCTGCTGACACTGGGATTTATTCCATCTCTTTAAACGTGTCTTCTTACTTTCATTGAACATTTTCCAATTGTTCAATACTCTTTTGGGAAATAAGTACCCACAGATGCACAAATTCTTGTTTTGGTTAGTAATGGATGGGCAGAGGCAAAAAAAAGATATTTCATTCCTGCACCATAAAAGGTTGTTCACATTTATAAAATTCATTATTTTATGGTCACATTTTTACTTTCTTTGTATTGCAGACTCATGTCTGGCCTGAAGTTTGGTTGGAATCACTTTCTTTCTCTCCTTTGTTTTTCTTTCCTTTGTTTTTCTTTCCTTTTTTTTTCTCTCCTTCTTTTTCTTCCTTCCTTCCTTCCTTCCTTCCTTCCTTCCTTCCTTCCTTCCTTCCTTCCTTCCTTCTTTCTTTCTTTCTTTCTTTCTTTCTTTCTTTCTTTCTTTCTTTCTTTCTTTCTTTCTTTCTTTCTTTCTTTCTTTCTTTCTTTCTTTCTTTCTTTCTTTCTTTCTTT
>NW_024884475.1:22432246-22520197 GCF_019232065.1 Centrocercus urophasianus | reverse complement strand
TCTCTCTCTCTCTCTCTCTCTCTCTTTCTTTCTCTCTCTCTCTCTCTCTTTCTTTCTCTTTCTCTCTCTTTCTCTCTTGTTCTCTCTTTCAGTTGGTATTCCTGGTTACTTCAGCCCCCTGCAAATACACCAGTTTTCAATTGTTTCTGACCAGATCACTTTCTTCACAGTCAGATACATTTGATCTTTCTTTCCGATTCTAATTATTCATGAGTATTCCTGTCTTCGTTATTTTTTAATTTTATGAACATCTCACTTACTTTATCTTAGATAATTAGAGAAGATGGCAAATAAAAATATGAGAGATTTTCAAAGTCACACTGGTGAGAAAGACCTGATTCTCCATGGCTTTACTGAGACTTGAGTACCTAACTTTCTTTCTACCTCTGAAAAACTCCTATCATCTATGCCTTTCCCCTCATCTCAGTAGGACTTGTCAATCATTTTTAACTACAGCTTTCCTCTTCCACTCCAAGGCAATTTAAATTTATCATACCAGCAAGGTTTCTTAACATTAAAATCAGACATGATTATATCCTTACATTCCCTTCATTCACTTACTCTACAGTGCTTACTAAAAGGAATAATCAAGTTTGTCTGACAAGAGCTATGTTTTAATACTCTTTGTGAGTCTGTCTCATTCTCACACTGCTGTAAACAGCAATTGCCTGAGCAGCCTGTGATCGGCATCTCAGCAGGAGGGAGGCCACCATCTTGCTCTCTGGGGTACAGAAATGAGAAGTCATACATACAAGCTACTAATACATTAGATGTATATCAGTGTTTCTGAAAACTTGCAGAAGCTTTTTGAAGGTTTCTGTCTCCCTTTCTAAGTCTACACACAGTGAAGATGATGTGGGGAGGGAAGAGTGGAAAAATAGAGCAAAAAACAAACAAAAAGGACAAAAATGTTCTGCATGGCTTTGCTTTGAAAGTGATTTGAGACCTTTCTTCCACTCTTAGTATCTGGGAAGCACAGAGATCTTTAGGTCTTTTGAATGTATTTCTGCATATGACTGGTTACCTTGATTATCCACTGATGAACAACCTGTGAGCTGGAGCCTCGCTTATTGTTTCTTGTTTATAGTTGGTTCTTGGTTTATAGCTGGTACTCAGGAGATGAGATCCTGCCTGACTTCTAAATAGCCATCACGGACTTCATCTCCCTAAAACTTTCAATACACCACCATAGAAATCAGAGAGGTAAGTTCATAGATTGTACTTGTAATAATGGTGGGAAAGGCGTATACTACCCACAGGAATTATGTTCTTGGATGCACGCCACATCCCATCATAGTCTGAACTCAAATCTCAGCAAAACAGCAGGACTCATGTCCAGAATTGCTATATATTGTTCTTACTCTAGCTGTTAAGGGATTATTTTCAGCTGTTATGTGATCAGGGTTGGAAACTGTATGCATGCTTGTGCAATTATCTGCTTGATGCTTCCTCCCACTTCTGAAAATATGTTATTTATTTTTCCCCTTCCCTGATGGCACCTCATTCACCAAAGGATATTCGGTAGAAATAATTATGGATGCAGTAGGTGTGTGCTGATTTACTTAATAACACAGAATGCCTATCATGATTCTTTCACTTTTTATTTATTTTGCATGAGATACATGGTTAGTGCTTTTCAGCTAAGGATACAAACTTGTCTCCTGTCTTAAAACAATTGAAAATGACAAAACAGGAACTGGGACTGTTGAAATGAACATAACATAAATGCAATGAGATTGTTTATTTCCATGTCATTTCCATTAGTATTCCCTCGAATGGGTATTTTAACTTTATTACAGTGTGGAGTGCAATCACAATCCCTTCATAAATCTTTTGTTTTTAAGTCAATGAAAATCATTGTCAATTAGGCTGTTCCAACTGTGTGATCAGCTAACTTTAGAAGTTACGTCATATGAACGCAACATAGAGGAAAAAAGCTTCACATACAACCTATTCCAGCATCGAACATTCTGGTTGGAGTGTGATATCTGAGAAATTTTGTGTTGTGTCAACAGGTAAGCTTTAAGAAGGTTTCTAATGATAGCTGAAAGAGCATCAAGGTTTTTCAAAAGAATAATAATAATAAAAAACAACAACAACAAAAAGTGAACATTTAGAAGTTCTATGAGTTCAACTGCCTGTAAAAACAGAGGTTCAGATCATTCCTGTGACTCTGATTAGGATCTCTTGATCTGGATGCCACACAACAGAGTTCTTCAATTACTGGGGCATCTTTCTGCTCACTTTCATATAGGATACTCCACTTTCCTCAAAAATGCCTCTGAAAATAGGCTGCTTCAGCTCTGTGGAACACACTGTCCAAAACAATTTTCTTGGTCCATCACTATTTTCAGCTGTTGCAATGCTTACATCTGCTTAAATTACCCAAGCACGATGCTGAATGGTAGAAAAGAGCTGTATTTCCTCCTTGCAGAATATCCCTTTCTTTACCTTCTGACTGCTGTTTTATGTACAGTTCAGGAGGGAAAACAATCTGCTTTTTAAATATATATATATATATTTTTCAAGACAACAATTTATTTCTGGCAATGGCGGTATTTTATGACAGAAGCTCATTGTATTCTCTGCAAGTCATGGTCAGCAAATCCCCATTTTTTCTTTCTTCTTTCTTAGACTGTAATTCCTGGACAGCACAGAAAAGCCATGTAAGTAAAAGCACTGCTTCCCCTGGGATTCTCAACTTATTGATCAGAGGAAAAATGTGGCTACTGCTACTCTTTGCTTAGCTTAAGCCTTAACCTTCTTCTACATCTCCAGTATCTTACATGGCTGCATTGCCTGCAAATTCAGCATGGAATTTGGGTTATTTTGTTTATTGGTTTGTAATTCTTTTCCTTCTGTAAGCTCTCTTCTGGAGACACCAGCTGCAAATCTGGGCCTGAAGCCAACTTTGTCTCTCCTTGAATAAAAATAAGAGCAGAGAGGGCAGCGGAAGACTGCACAGCTTGCTTGTATCAACCAAGTGATGCTTGTGCAGGCTGTGGTAAGTTGATTTGGTGCTACCCACAGAAGGATCATTGAGTAAGTGCTACTTGGAGAGTCAGCCACTTGCAGAAGGGAAGCTTCTGGCCAAGCAGAGCCCCAGGAAGTTGTTCTGATGAACTGATCTCAGTTCTCCCCAGGCACACAGAGCTGAAGTGCTGTCGTGGCATCACCACTAAGTGGTCCTAGGGGGCCTGGAAGAGGCTGAAACAGGTGTGACGTGTTCAGCCAGTGTGGATTGTGCATGCTGAAGTGGAAATAGTGAATTTACTGTGAGGAAGCCATCAGAAGCTCTGGGGAGTATGAGAGAAGTTGTGTGAGGGGCTGAGGCTAGAATAGGGGACATTATAAAATAAACAGTGTCTGGTCAGATGGTGAGTGTGAAATGAGAAACAAAACACTATTCTTTCCTTATCCCTTGCAAGCCACAGAGAGTAAAAACATGCCCCCAGAGGTAAATGTAGTGCCCCCCTTAGCCATTTGCTGATGGGATATTCTTCCTCACATGCCTTCTGAAGGACTGCTTAGCAGAAGGGCTAACTGTGAGACATGGTTCTGTGATGGAGATTGACTACTCAGCTTCAGCTTGACTGCATGATGGGTCCCATCTTTTCCTCACTGTGAAGAAAACAGTCTTCCTGAGAAATCTGGAGCAGCAAGGAGATTCCAAGAGGCAGCAGATGTGACTGTCCAGGTGCTCATTTGCTGGATAAGCTGGGGACTGCTGCTGGGTACAGGCCTGGAGTGTGACCATTTGATGTGTGCTCAGGTTGCAGCCACGTTGGCATGTATGTGATGATGAAAAAGCAGATACCTGGAGGGTTAGGCTGAAGATGAATTACAGTTTAAACAATGTTTGGGATGCCCAGACTGCAAACAAAGCTGCCATTCTGCTTCTTAAGATATTCTACTTGGGGTCTGACATCTGGCTTCTCCATTCCCAATCCCAGAGAAGGACCCCATACCTAGGACTGTGGCTGCTCCAGGCTGCCCTTTGCTTGCCTTGGTCCTAGGTGAGGAGTTGAGATGGCCTCAGTTTCCCCCTGCTTCAAGTTCCTGATCACATATATGTGTACAAGAGCTGTTTAACTAGGTCTATTTTTAGGAACAAAAATTAGACTGGAACACTAAAATAGTACTGAAAAAGAAAAAAACCCCACCAACAATTCAGTAACAGCAATAATGCAAGGTCATAATGCAATTTTGGTTGCTTAAAAATAATCTCTTTCCTCCAATTTTATTATATTTTTCAGATCAGAGAATAGAAGCTGTGCAAATACCTGCCTTGGACAGATTCGCTCCCTGTTCATCCCCTCTTCCTTGCATTCTAAACAACTCATAATTATTTTATTCAGGACAAAGAGGTTATGTGCTTATACTAATACAGGACAGGAATGAAGCTGTTACTTTCTGGATCAGAAGCAATCGCACACAAAATATAGCTCTCCTTCCAGACCAGAGAAGACCTAGGGATGATAAACTGTCAGCATGTTTCTGCAAATAACCGTTTGTCAGAGAAACAAAAAAATAACCCCATTCTCTGCCCTCCCACTCCCACTCCAATCTCTTCGATTTATAAAACTGCTCAGGCTGGCTTTTAAAAACAATGAAGCTGGTAGAAGAAAACATATGAACCTTAAAAAGACTTGTCAACAGGGAGAGAGTTAGGCATGCCCCTGGGAATACTGAGAAAAGATCTCTTCCTGTACCAGTATACAACATTATATCAAACAAAAGGGAGTGTACACATATATATAATATTTATATATATATATACACAAAAATGGGCTCTAAATCCTAGAACTAGCATATTTTATTTTTTGCCTCTTTGCCTCTGCACTCACAAAATCTTAGATCTTTCCTTCTTTAGATACTATAAAAAACCTGTCCATTATGTCAGTAGAGAATTATTTTTAAAACTAGAGACATTGCATCTTACATCCCTTATAAGGCCTCTTCTACTGTCATTTTTTGGAGTGCCTTGGTGAAAATAAGAATCTGGCAAATTCTTTTTCATAAACACTGCCATTTATTAACAGATTAAGATAGGAGCAGATTACTGCTTTTGATGCAAAGTGCAGAGGATAATTAATTAGAGCTGTAATTCAGCTGAAAAGTACTAAATTTAAACGTCAGAAGAATTATAAAACTTAATGAAATGACCTGAGATGTCCTGAAATTTCTAGCAGCTTACTTAATTGCCCTAAATTAAATGACCTAAAATCATGATTGGACAGTAAAAAATTAAATTACTTGACCTAACCAGTGAGCAAGCAGTAAATAGCAGTGTGAGGTGGAAATAGTAATAATCTAAGGAGAAGAAAATGCACTAATTTGTGAAAACACAAAACATTTATATAATTTAATCCCTGGCCCATAAAGATTACCATTATAAATATGTTTCTACGCATTTCTAGGAACACCCATAGACTTCAGCACAGGGACTTCAAGTAATATTATGAATGAAGGAATTCCCAAAATGAGCATTTAAAGCAGGAATTGAGAACAGGAGAGCTTGCTTTCTGCTTCTGTTTTGCTGCCTTCCTAAACTCCTGATTCTCTTGTGCTACAAGTGCCCAGCAAGCTCTGGGCTTTCCAGATGTGTGAAGGCATAGATTGATGAACATGCTCTATATACAGTATATGTAGTCTTCAGATGATAATGTGTTTGCAAGATAATTAGCAGAATTGCCCAACCCATACACCACGTCTATAAAATTAGTGAGAATAGTAGGGATGTTTAACTTAATGGGCTATGAAGCTGGTGCAGCTGAACTCACGGGCAGAATTCTTACACATCATTTGCAATAAATAAATAAATAAATAAATTGAAAGGATCACAAATATTAAAGTAAAAAAGAAGTTCTGCAGTCTGGCTTTTGAGGAGCTCAACCTCACTGCCACTTATACTGACTGAAGCTAGCGCACAGCATAAAAGGCTTTGGGCCAAGTGTAAGAACTATGGCAGATTTAATCATGCCAAATATTTGTTTATTTTACCAGTTCCCCCACCATGTATGACTAAGGCATGATATTCAGGCCATCCAGGAACTGAAGAAAGCAGCCACAGCATCACACCAGCAGTTGCCATTTGCACTGGATCTGACACAACCACTTGATTTAATCTTTTGGCCTGCTATGACCCATGCTGGGAAGCACCTGAAGCACTTGGATGTACACGTAGACTGTATTTACTGAAATAATTTTCAGCAGCTGTTTCCTCACACTTATGAAAATGAAGACAAGTGCATCCGAAATGCCAGCATTTTCCCTTTTCATTGCTTTTCATTCTGCTGGAATCATGCAATTTGTTCATTTGGCAGGTGATGCCAAATGGCATAAAATAATTTGCACTACAGGAATAAAGCTGTGTGCAAATCTGAGGGATTTGAGAAGCTACTTGGAGACTCAGGTGGCTGTATTCAATCAAAGCTAAAGCAAATGGCCTCTAAAAAACTACTGGGCAGGTAACTTGTGTGATGTAAGGTAGAAAACTGCAAAAAATTTGAATCAGTACTGAAGTTCTGGGCAAGTGTCAGTATTTCTCAGAATCAGAAAGTCACTCACCTAATTAAGGATTGATTTTAAACTTATATTTCCCCTTCATTATTATGCACTGCCAGGGTGCACTACAAACATTAGTATCCCATTACTCCTTCATAATGCGGTGCTATTACTCTGTCCCTGCTCAAATTACCATTGTAATGGCTACTGGCTTCCCATCACCAATCCAATGTGAAATTTCACAAGGGAGACACAGTTTATTTGAGGCACCGCTATAAAAGTCTCATAATATGCATAAAAGTCTGAATTGTGCATAAAAGCTCAAATGTCTCCTAAATGCAAAGCCTCTGCATTCTCTGCAACAGATGTTTTCTTTCATTCTGCCCAGGAAGAATGTAACTTGGGAATTGTGTTAATACAAATATCTGTCACTGACTCTATGAGCACTTGTTGGTGTCACTTGTGGCGTCTACTTCCCTTCTACACTCCTTTAAAAGTGCAAAAACCTGTGGGTGTCATCTATGGAGCTGCTCCCTGCTCTTCCGCCACGCTCTGCTCATCGGTGTGATTTCAGCTACCTGCAGCAGCACTGCAGTTTAACCTGTTTCCCTGATACCCCAAATTTCTCATCTATCTACCTTGCCACATTTTGGAGTTCCTTCCTATTCAGTACTCACATCACTCCATATGACAGATGTGCTCTGCCAAATAAATACAGTCCCTTCCACTCTAACTCCTTCAAGATAATCATTATGCAGTTATTTCTATCTTTGGAGTTTTTTGGTTTTTTTTTTCCAAAAAGCTTCAATTAAAATTCTCTGTTCCTATTTTTTTCTGTATATGGTTGCCATCATATATTGCCTAAAGTTCTGTTGAAGAATCTTTGAAATATATCGTTAAGATAACACCATATTTTAAAACTAAGGATAACATATCACTCTAACAGAGGTGTACAATTCAGACAACCTCTTCTTTATGTGTATGTAAAATGTAGGTAACTACACAATCTATCAGGGAAAATTCTCCATTTAGTTTTTCTTTCATCTCTCTCCCTCTGTGATCTGCAGCTCATACTCCATAATTCTTTTCCTCTCACATCATATACTCTGTCAGATTTATTTTCTATAACTGTAAATGAAAGGAGTAGCCTTTTAAAATGAAAAAAAATCCATGCACAATTTTTCATGTTTGTTGTTGCAAGAGCCTATGGCATTTTTAATTTTACTTTTTAGAACACTAGTTCTTTTAAATAATTAAAGTTCTTGTAAATAATTAAATTCCACTTCTTAGCCATCTATCATATTAGCAAAACTTACATACTTCACAGCATTAAATAATAGGTTTTCCTTTCACAGCAGTGACCTGCAGTAAGAAGTTCTTCTTTTTTTTTTTTTTTTTTTATTTTTTTGCTTATTCATAAAGAAGGAAAGATTGAAAAGTATTATATTATAAGTCTGTAGTTGGGGGGACAATTGCAGCTAAATTTACTGACAATAACAGACTATGGACAAACAAATTAAAAGTATAAACTATGAAATGTGCAAACCTGGAGCAAGTGCTCCACAGCAGCTGCCATAGATGAGGAGACTATGCAGGTATTAGTACAAATGTTGGATAATGAAGTTATTTGTCCCTTCCCAGAAGTGAACTGAACATTACTGAGAAGCAGAAGCCATATTATGTTCAATTGTTTTTGAAACTTAATACAGTCTTTGAAAGCCTACTGATGCAAATTGAGTTATCTGATTCTTAAAGACGGAGATTCAGTTGCATTTGAATCCATCTCAATACACTGAAGATATCAAGTATTTTTGACAGAGTCCTCTTGAGTTTTCATTAACTTGGAGGCTCTGATTAGAAAACTATCTAAGATATTTCTTTGATTAGAAAATTATCTAAGATATTTGTGTTGAAGTTTTGGTTTTCCTCTTTTTTTTTTTTTACTATTAACATTTTAACTTAGCAGTGTTCTTACTTGAAAAATTTGCCATTATAAAAATTTAATGCCCCTCTGTTTTCGACAGATTTCTAATGATTTAGTATGACACTGCTCTGAAGTAAAAGTTTTACACTATTTCATTCAAGAAGCACTGGGGAAAGGAAGTTATGTATATCTAATTATATATGATTATATATATATAATTTAGATATGTATATATAATTAACAGGCATTAATCTTTTTGATGTATAGAGCAATTCTGATTGGAATAACAATTTCTGTTTCAGCGAATAATCACTTAATTTGCATCATATTAAAATCGTAAGAATAGAAATTGAATACTAATACAGTGAAACACAAATCATTATCTTAGTAAAAATATCTTATTGTTTTACAAAAACTTTTATCTAGAATCATAGCATATTATATTAAAATTAAATTATATTTCTGGTGAAGTGGAGCGTATTTATTTTAGAAATAATCTAACTTGCAAAAATCTGTAAAGGAATCTCTCTGGAAGAGAACAAAACAGTTGAGGGATATGTTTGTTTATTTGTAAATTGTAATTACCAGTCATTAATGACTAAGATTCAATCTGATTAATGGAGCTTTGCCTTTGCAAATTTGTTTTCTCTAGTGTAAGAAAGAACTGTAAGATTTTTAAGACAGCTCCAGCTGCCTTAATAATCTAAACAAACTTTCTATCAATTCTGATGGAACAAATTATAATGATCAGAACAAGGAAAATTACCAAGTCAATATACCAAAAGTAGACAGTAGACTACAGTTTCAAACTAAGATGTTTAAGAATTAAATTTAACCTCTAGCCATCATGCATCACCCAGAGATCCTGGAATCCCTCTCTTCCTAATCAGAGGTACATTTTTATTTATATTTCTTGCAGCCAGTTAAAATTAGCAAGGTCATTCACAGCAATGTTAATACGTTTTAGATAAGGTCTTTGTCTCCCAATGAGACTCAGCTGTTTAGTAACAGTTTTAAACTGGAAAGTCCCAGTTTCTACTTTAATAAGAATTTGCAACACAAAGCCAGTTGAATTTTCATCTTTATTAGTGTTCTTTATATTAAGGTGTGCAGAGTGAAACTGGTGTCCCAATTTAATATGACAGTACTTGAAATCATCCTTTCTCTATAAAATTTAAACCTATAAGTATATTCAGAAAACAAAATAATGGAATCATTATAACAGTGGATGTGCATTTGTACTACTGGCTTCAAGTAGCAAGTTAATTGGCTAGGTCTCTACAGCTACAACTGCAACCAAGCATCTATCATTTGTACTGATTTCTATCTACTCACAACTTGAAAGATCAGTTTCTGGAAACGGGCATTCTCGAGAGCTGAGGCCTCTTTGATCATTTCAGCTTTTTGAAATTCTTCATCTTCTGTCTTTGTCTTCTCTTCACCTTCTTCCAAGTAGGAAAAGAGTTCTAAGGAGAATATTTCATAAGGAGCAGTTGACTGTAATCGATTTTTTCTCAGAGATGAAGAAGAAAATACTTATCTCACCTAACCTGTCTTCACTAAGTACTATGAATATTATCAGTATTATCCAAAAATTTCCATCTCACATGATGCAGAAAAGCCTTTGCGACTTAATGCACAAGATGAGTATATGCCACGTTGCCAACTGTTCCTAGTATTAAATAATTTTAAAAATTTAGATTTGAGAAATTGTCATTTTCTTAATCATAAATGCTTCTAAAAGTTGCAGAAAAGTTGTCTTCCCCACTCCCTCTGTCGTGCAGCTGTACACTCAATTGCAGCAGAGGACTCTCTTTTTTGTGATTTTTGTTTTTCTTAAATTAATTTATTTCAAAGTACTTGAAAATACTATGTATAAATCTCTGAATGCTTTTCATCATCTCTTGAATTTATCCTGGGGTTTGTACTTTCATTTATTATTTTGAACATCATCTGAAAGAATAACACAGGCTCAGGTGCTTTCAGGAGCTCAAGTTCTCTGGTGTAGAACTTAATATAGTGGTAAAAAAAAAAAAAAAAAAAAAAAAAAAGGAAGAAAGCAAAGAAAGCAAATTGTTTTGACATCCATAACATTTATGGAAATGGACTTTAACCATTCTAGAATGAGTGTTAGGAAGAATATCATTTGCTGAGCTTAGGACATGAAGAGATACTCTGAAGATAGGCTTTTCCAAGCCTAAAGGTATTCAGAGACCTGAAGGATTCAAATCACCCTGTGCTAACAGCTGAGGGTCTGGAGTAGTGATTGCTCTCAGTTCCCAGAACATGATTTTTCTCAGAGAGGTGCTACAGTAGCTGCTATGAAGGATCGTGCACCATTAATTGGCAGGTGGGTACTTGTTGGAGTGCAGCTCATTGCTTCTCTGATTGGAGTTGCTGGGCTGTTTGAATCAGAAGTACTCCCATTAGATAAAAATGTTTTAGGCAGGGAATCCAGTGAACAATGGAATCACTGTAGGGATGTGAAATGTTCCTGGCAAAACATCCATTGACCTTAAGCTCTGCCCAGGAGAGCAACACAGTGCAAACCTCACAGTTGTCTTGAAAGTGTCACACTGGAAAAAGGGATAAGAGGATGCATTCTTGCCTGTGGCAATTCCTGAATTCTCACTAGATCTGATCTGAGAGAGAAAAATTTCTCATTATATTCATACAAGTTAACATGGAGAAATGATATACTGATTGTTATTCTTCTGCTCCTATCCTAATAACTGATGTAACTGTAAGGGATGCCAAAAGAGGGGCACAATGTGGAGGCTGAGAAAAATGTACAAGGGATAGCAAAGTATCAGCAGAGGAATGTCCTGTTGTAAAAATGATGGAGCATCCAGATTTCCAGACCAAATTCCCAGACAAACATGCAGCCATCCAGGCCACCAGATGTGGCATGCCAGAGCCTTTCACTCACTTTGTGTGGCAACCACATAAACAGCCTCTCAGTATCTAAAGAAGGGCTATAAGAAAGAAGAGGACAAGATCTGTGGTAGGACAAGGGGAAATGGCTTCAAACGAAAAGATGGAGATTTAAACTGGATATAAGGAGAAAAAAAAAATACGTAAGTATAGTGAAGCAGTGGAACAGGCTGCTCAGAGATGCTGCTGAAGGACAGTTTTGGGCTTTGGCTGCTCAGCAGACTGACAGATTACCAGCAGACCTCCTTGAGATATTGTCTTGTAAATATGGGAGAACTTTGAACACACCCTGTGAAGAGAGCAATGCTACTCTTCTGGATTCTTTGTCAGTGAGGCTTGAAAATTCTGCTGTAGACCTAGTTCAAAGAAGATATGGAAGAATAAATTTGAATGAGATATAGATAAATCATATATTTTGCTGTACATTTTGTCAATCATACACCCCAATCATTCATATTGCTGCTTTTTGAAGTTATGATTTGCAAATTCTCTTTTTTTCATATTGTTCCTCCTTCAGATGGCCTGTGTGTCTCCATTGGCTTGGACCACTTCCTTCCCACACCTTCATCTTGCTGAAAAGGAAAAGGGAAAGATCTGTTCACGAACACAGATTTGGCAAAGTTAACACCAGCTGGAAAAGAGCCACTCTCAACAGGTTGTAAAAGCTTACTTAGTCATGTATAATTCTTCCTTGCACATGGATAAAGGGCTACTGTTGGTTATTCTGGTTTTTTGGGGGTTTTTTTTGTTTGTTTGTTTGTTTGTTTTTGTATTTGTCTTTGGTTTTGGTTTTGGTTTTTTTTTTTTCTTTTTTTTTTCTGGGATGTGTGTCTGCTCTGCCAAAATACATTTTGAAATCCTCTTAGAGAAAACTTTCTACTAAGTAGATTTTTGAAAAATAATGCATGTCATTTTTGTCAATCCATGAATTGTTTTCACTTTTATTTTACTAGCTTGAACAAATCTAACAGTTTGGAACTCAGGACGTGGACCATCCATCAGAAGAACACTTCCTGATCACTATTTCTACAACATATTTAAGAACTGGTGGCCTAACATTTGCAAGCAATGAGATAGAAACACAGCTGCTGAGAATACCCCCATTTTTGGAAAGGCTCTGGCATTACAACGGTAATCAAATGTGAATTGAGGCTATTAAAATGTCAGGAAAGTAACTGTCTTTGGAGGGTTGTAAGGGTAGATTTACTCTATCTATCAGTTTGCTATACAAAGAATCAGAGAAAACAGTTCAAAAATCTACTATCTTTAAGAGGGTTCATGGGACAAAAGTGGCTTAACGTATTCACAGAATTCCTAATATTGTCAGTGTACCTTTTAAAGCTACTATTTAAAGAGTGCAGTTTTTTCTATTGTTTCTACTTCTTGTCAATATATCCTTAACATCAGCACTTTGTGTCTTAATATTTTACAGTTAAAATCAGCAGAAATCCACCTGCATGTACGTATGTACATATAATTTTCAGTTGTTATTTACGATACTGCTAAGTTAAGATTTTTAATGCACAGTTCACTGGGACAAAAAGAACTACATTAAGGAAGAAACCTTATAATTAAGGAATCTTTAACCTTATACTGAAGGAACTTTGTTATCTGAGGAATTCATCATTAATTTTGCCTTTTGCTTGAGGATAACATTTCTAACAAAATTCAATCTCTCCAGTGCTGACAATTCTATTTTCAGATATCTATGACTCAATCTGAATTTATTCTGGCAACCTAAGTACCTTAAATCAAACTATATCTTAATCTAGATGTCTAAACATCTGTATATGACTTGTATTGTAATACAATTTATAATAGGCATCTCTGGAAACAGCATGGACAGAGCCTCCTTATCTTCACACCCAATCCTACACCCAATCCTCCAGCAGCTGGGGGTTTCCTGACATAAAAAAAGGTCACTGTGTTTGATAGGTATCTATTGTAGAAAAATGTCTATGAACACATTTATACTTCTACAGAATCACAGAATCATTTGAGGTGGAAGGAATACTAAAAGGTCATCTAGTCCAACCCCTTTGCAATGAACAGGGACACCTACAGCTAAATCAGATTTTCCAGAGCACTGTCCAGCCTGCCCTTGAATGTCTCCAAGGATGGGGAAACACCTTTGACATAGTGGGCCAACATAACAGAATATGAGGAATTATTTTCCTAGCAGCCCTCATAGAAGCAGGATCCACAGCCTTGATTTACAGATCTTGGCTTCTTTATGCAAAATATGAAGAAAGTACTGCAACACAGAGACTACTGAAATTGACACTGAGCACTGAGGGCCTGAAATTACTAGAAGGAAAACTGAGCAAAGGATTTATGTGAAGTTTTCCTTGGGATTCAGCTTAGTATTCATCTAAACCTCTCTGAGTGTCATGTAAATGTGTAGATCTATGCTTTTATACTTCGATAGCTAACTCCTTCTTCCATTAAACTTGGATGATTAGCATATTCAACACTGATGTGGGACATTCGGGTTCAGCTAACTTAGCCCTCAGTTTCATGCTTATAATAGAAAACCATATGTGCTGTACCCACCAAGTAATAGAATTGTTAGGGAAGCACGTCTGTTTTAACTCTACCTTGTTCAAGTTATTTTCTTAAGTTTTCAATATAATTAAATATTTCAGAAGAGTTAAAGAGGAAACTAGAGATTTTGACCCTCAGCAAGAGCAAATTGTCTTGGGTCCTTGAACTCACAATAGTTCACACCTTCTGTTATCTTTTAATGAAAAGTAAACTATGTGGAGCACTTCCCAACACTGTAATTTCCTTTTCTCCCATTCTACCACTGGAAGACAGGACCACAGCTGTTTCACACTTCATTTATCAGGAAGACTTCAGGTACGTTGTATGAACTGGAATGACAGGGGAAAGAGCCCCTTATGCTAGTATAGCCCACAGAAGAAGAGATGTTAGTTTGAAATCCTTGAGGCAGAAAAAGACACAAAACCCAGCTCAGAGCAGTAATCCAGTCATTGAGCCACTGCTAAAAAACAACGTACTAGCATCCTTCTTGGAAGCAGATTTGGAAGATGAGCCAGTACGTATATATTCTGTTGTGTTTTCTTATAGTACCCGTGACTTGAGTCACTAGCTTGTTATTCAAAGGAGGCTATGCTATGGGAGAGGTGTGTGAGTACTTACTCCTATTGTAGCACATACATGAGAAAGTGAAAAGCTGGGACATTGGTGGTTGGTGTGTGTTCAGAATGTTGGTCTAAGATGTGGGCATTGTCATGAGGCTCCTGTTTAAGGAATGGGCTTTTCTGGGAGGAAAAACTGGAGAGTGTAAATGAATCCCTTATTATTCATCCATCTTCTCATCAAGTTTCATATAAACAAACAACAAAACAACAATTAAATCCAGTGTAAATCTTACATAGAATAGTACCTTTGTCATTCAAGCTGCAAAAGAAAATAATTGAGTTGAAGATGTGAAAGAGGAGGGTAATTAAATTGAACTGGAGATGTGGCTTCTAATTAAGATGTATAGCATCTTAGTGACTTCATGTCTCAAGGTATTAATTGCTATAAAATAAATGTCTATGTGACTCAACCTTTCAAACTTCTGACTTTTATGGCAATTCAAAGCCCTTGACATTTCCATTATGTGTTTAGCGTGATGGTAGATCAAGCTCCTAAAAGAAAAAGATGCTTTTTTCCCCTTTCTACTTGGGGGCAAAGTCATGAACATTCAACTCCTCAGAGACATGCTAAACATACATATGGATGCATAAAACCTTCATATGATCTTCCACTATGGTTAAACCAATGGTGCAGAAAAACTGTAGATACCTATTGCTTTGTATTGAACTTTGTACCTGTTAGTCTATGGAGGTAATCTTGTAGAAATTAAATTGCTTATTTTATTGAACAAGAATTACTGCATTGAACAAGAATTACTAAGTGAAGCTTCACGTGACCTATTTTAATCTCTGGATGGGACCACTTGTTTTAAATGTCAATGTACATTTGGAGAAGCTCCAGTGATACTGACAGACTTACACGCATAAAAGTTGGTATAAAGGATTCTGGAATCTAGCCACTGTATCTTCATGCTTTATGACTTTTAATCCTGAATTTCTTGTAGTCTAAACTAGTGTTATTAATGGAAATATTTCTTTGACCTCATCTAGAACAGGACTGGACTGTTTAAACTAAAAGCTGCTAGTACATTCCCTGATGATGTTGATACTCTGGTGAACTCCATTAGAAAAAAATATTTTATTCTAAAAACTTAGAGTATTAGGTAAGTAAAAAGTATCATCAATAACTTAGGGATATCCCACAGACAACACTACACACATCAGTGATGTGCTTAGAAGGCAAGAAAACCCAGAAGAATTGGTACAATTTGTCTTTTTTTCTTTTCATTTTATAAACTAAAATGTTGCATAGATATAAAACACTATACAGTTGTCATTTTTGTTGTTAAGTACGCAAAAAAAGAATTTAAAAAAAAAAAAAACAAAAAACCTCTTAGGAAAACAGCAAGATTAAACAACAAAATACAAACTTACACAATTTTACTCAGAAATATAGGTGAGACCAATATTAAAAAACTAAAATAAAATTTAATGTGATAGTTATGATTACCAGCTAGCCTCTAAACATTATTGTAGGTATTTTGCCTATAGAATGATGTTGCCAATCAAAGCCTGTAATTTCTTTAGTACATTAGACGGACCTGACTATCTTAAAATAAATATATCTTAAAATAAATCATCAGAAAACAATTCTCTTCTGAATTATTCTCAGACATCAGAATCTTTGGCCACTCAGTTAAGATTAATTGATTAAAATGGATTATGTCAAGTCACAGTGAAATGGCTAAAACATTTATGAAGACAATGGGAGTTGTGCAAAATAGTGTATGGCAATAGACAAAATAAGAGACTGATTGAAAAGAAAGCTAGAAAAATTAAGAATTACAGCAAATTTTTCAATTTAATCTGTTAAGAACTTTTAATCTAGCTTTTGAAAACAAGAAAACATCTTTATTTTAACGAGTTACCATGTAAGCAATGTTGAATGTGCTGCTTATGTGTGATACTAATGTTCTAAATAATAAGAGTAATGCTATAAAAGGTAATATTATTAGCTCTAAAACTAAGAGAGACCATTATATTGCTCTGTTTAACAAAAGCAGTAGAATTTTACCGAAAGTTTTTGCATCCAGATCAGAAAATGACAGTTGAATATCTTTAGAGAGAAATTTAATACAGATCTAAGCACTTGAAGTAAAGATGAAGGTGTCTTATTTCTTGGAAAAAATGCAATTACTTTAGGTAGGAAAAAGCTTTTGGAATCTTTATTTTTAAAAAATAACATGTTTTTTTCATTACTACGTATGTAGCTAAGAGCTATTTAAGCCACTGTGTTGAGCTGAGGCATTTATAGACTGTTCATTATCACTTGCCAGATAGAATATCTTTTTTGCTGTAATGACAACAGATCTAAATATACCTGCTGTCTATAATGCATAGCATTGTGTTGGTGATTTTTCTCAATTTTATCATCCAAATTTAATGAAGTAACAAGAACAAAATCTGATTCTATTCAGTTGGCATCCATGTCATAAAAGCAGGAATCAACCCATCAGAATCAACTCCCCTACATACTTTTCTGCATATTTTCTGCAGTGCAGTTAGTCTTGACAAGGCAGATGTAAGTAAAAGAAAATTGAGTTCCTCTTTTTCTGTTATTATTGTTATGATATTCAGCCAAAGCTAAAGATTATATAGATCTGAAATAACAGCAGAAATATCCTTATATCTTCAGTACAATTACTCTTTTCATGCAATAAAAATAACATCACACTTCCTTTCTCCTGTTCAGGCTTTGCCTGTTCACCAGTTAATTATCAGCTGTAATTTAAGCTATGGTATTGTTCTAACGGTCATGCAATTAAATAGATTTCCACAGGCTTCTAATCTGGTGCAAAGAACACTGGGCACTGCAAAGCGAGTTACCACAGTGCGGGAGCTGTAAGAAGGCATCCCACGTGTATGTTTGTAACACCGTACTATGGGCTGTGCATCTGCAATATATTATTGATCAAACAGTTGTTAAAAATAGGAGCATCTAGTTTTGCTACTAGCACAATCCTCAGATCTCTGAAAGCTGAGATGTAATTAGTGCATCCATATAGAATACATAAATGAGCACTCGAAGACTGTCTGAAAACAACCGAAAGAAACAAAAAAGACACAACTTAATAAGAATTATAATATTCATTAAATTAGATCGTTTTTATGACCCGTGCCTCTCCCTACCATGCCCTTCTTCTGTCAACATTCAAAACCTCATTACAGATTTGCCAAGACAAGGAGCTTCCCAGTTTGATCAGAGAAGGAATAATCATACAATTCCACTAAGTCTTCTGACAGCTCTGCTATCAGGGCTGTCAGTCCGGGATGCATATTTTATATCAAATGAAGCAGAATACAGTAGTATAGAAGGGACTGTAAAAGGCTGTTCACAACACTGATTTATTTATTTTTGCATTAAATATGCCTTTGAGCTGCCAGATGATGCAAGGTTATTGCTGTTGTTTATCATTTATTATTGATATTCTTATTGTGCCTCAGAGTAGCCATGGACTCCAATGGTTCTCACTAGAGTACACAATTTTGCCAAGGAACTTATAATTGAAAGTATGCTTAATGAGCAATCAGAGGCAGGAACACAGCATAACAGGCATGCCTGAGTCAGCTCATTCTACCGTGGGTAACATGACAGTGAAATCACTGTAGCATACACAGCTAGCTCAGCTGTCTCAGCCCATTCCTGCAATCCTGGATGGTCTTACAGTGCTCCCACTGAAGTCTGTGGTGCAACAGTGATGGTGGTGGTGACCAAGCTAGGCAGCTAAACATTTGTTGAACATCATTATGGACAAGTGATGATGTATATCAAGGTGTAATAATGCCAGTATGGCCAGTGTAGTGAAGTAGTAGAATGAGGCTTGGTATTTCACACAGTAGTCACAGAACACCAGCTGCCTATCTAGTAAAGTTTTATTCAAGTCTTCTAAAGAGAGGAGGTTTGGGAAATAACTCACTGAATATTTTTGTAGAGTTCTTTCAAGCCTCAGGCATAATAGTGGAAAAAAAACAGCTGTATTTGGTAAGAGATAGCAAATGGGGTTGATAAGAGAGAAAACTTCATAAGAAGAAAAAAAGAACACGTGAGATGAAGGAGAAACTAAAGATGACCTGTTCAAAGAAATGTCCTGGAAACATGCCCTTTGTGAAAAATATGAGTTCATAGCTTTACATTAAAAAAAGAAGAGAGCAATTGCAAATACTGCTATCAGAACTCAGCCTATAAACAACAGGGGTTTTTGACTTCGTACTTCAGATGGACAACATGTCCACTTCGTATCTTCTATTTAATGGATCTATTTAATTTTATGGTTACAAGTTGCCTCTTCAGTTCACCACATTTGCAGAGAAACTGACATTTGGACTCCCCAAACGTCTTTCTGATCTTGTTGCAGAACTCAGACTGAACTTTATAACAGAAACTAAGTCTCCCAGGAACAAGTAGGTGTGCAAAGAAGAGTTTTTAGACTTCCAATATTTTTGCATTACCACTGGAAGTATTTTTTTAGACACTGGAAGCATCTATACTTAATGTAAAATTTCCTGTGTAATCCAATCATAATTGCTAGTCATTTTTCTTTCCAGATAGTTAATACACTTTCAAAAGTAAGGCTATAGTTTTTCAACTGCTCTGTATAAATGAGGGTTACAGTGCTCTTAGTATTCTAGAATATATTCAGTCACAGAAGATTGAGTTCAAAAGAAAAAAGAATTAAAAATTATGGTTCTAAGAGAGCTACTTGGAAGAAGTTGAGAATTGTACGTGTATGATAAAGCAAAAGCCAGTCTCAGAAAAATGTGAATGAAATCCAGCAGATAAAGAAGAAAAACAAATGAAAAATGGAAAACTGACTTGAGATACAGTAATAAAATATGCTGAATTAATATATTATACCATATTAATACTATATTAATTACTATATTACTATATTAATATAGTACTGTGCTATATATCACAAGAATATTAATAAACTTACGATTTGTTTAATTTTTTTGCTTTATTAGCAAAATTATAAGATTAGATAAAAACAGATGCAAGATGCTGATATTTTGTCTGAATCACTGAATCACAGAGTTGTAGGGGCTGGAAGGGACCTCTGGAGGTCATCCAGTCCAAGCCCCTGCTAAAGCAGGTTGCATAGAAAAGCATGCAGGTGAGTTTAGAACATATGCAGAGAAGTATACTTCACAGCGTGTCCGGGCAGCTTGTTCCAGTGATCTGTTACCCCCAAAGCTTTTCCCCATGTTTGTATGAAACTTCCAGTGTTCCAGCTTGTGCCCATTACTCCTTGTCTTGCTGCTGTGCAACACTGAAATAAGCTTGGCCCCATCGTCTTGAAACCCATCCCTTAGATATTTGCAAGCATTCTGAAGTTCTCCTCTCAGTCTTCTCTTCTTGAGGCTGAACAGTCCCAGGTCTCTCACCCTTTCCTCATATGGGAGATGATTAGCCTTGAGAAAGAAGACTGAGAGGGGACCTGATCCAGGTCTATAAATATCTAAGGTGTGGGGAGCAGAGTGGCGAGGCCGGGCTGTTTTCAGCAGTGTGTGGAGACAGGACAAGGGAAACAGCCAGAAAGTGCAGCATAGGAAGTACTCACATAGGAAATGAGTGCAGGAACTTCTTTACAGTGAGAGTGACGGAGCACTAGAACAGGCTGCCCAGGGAGGCTGTGGAATCTCCTTCTCTGGAGATACTCAAGACCTGCCTGGACACTTGTATGACATGGTGTAGGGAACCTACTTTGGCAGGGGGGATGCACTCGATGATCTCTGGAGGTCCCTTCCAACCCCTACAGTTCTGTGATTCTTTGATTCTGTGATTCAGGCCCCTCATCATCTCTGTGGCCTTCTGCTGCACTCTCCCTAGAAGGTCCCTATTTTTCTCCAACTAGGAGACCAGAACTGGGCATAGTAGCCCGTACCATAAGGAAATGCAGAATTTAAAGAAGATGCTGTACTGTAAGACATCTGTCTTTGAGGATATCAGGCTGAGATAAAGGAAGAATAAATAAATAAATAAATAAATAAATAAATAAATAAATAATTAAATGAACGAACGAACGAACGAACGAACGAATGAATGAATAAATACCTTACAGAGCCAATGAGATGATAGGGAAGATATCTCAGTTCAATGACTGAAGGGCCTTTGAAGGAACTATCCAAGAGCAATTTGAAAGAGATTCAAACAGAACTTTAAAAGTCATTAGAAAGGGGACAGCAAAATTACACTGGGTTTCATACAGAAGTGACACAAAGATCCTTCTAAAGAAATTTCTCCCTTCATTATTACTGTTGTTTTTGAACAAACTAAAATTTATCTCATTAAGGGACACTGAATTCTAGCCTATATCAATTGCTAAGTTTATTAGGTAAGGCATAAGGGCAACCTCTTTACATAGCATGTAAAAATGCAGAAATTACAGAGCTCAATGGAAGCTAGAAATGATTTAATTGATCAAGCAGTAGTTATCTTTGCCTCGGACACCATTATTTCATTACAAACCATATTACATAAGGTTATTGATAATTAAAGCATATTTTTTTCACCTACATTGGAGACTTGATGGAAAAGTTGATCTTTTTCTTTCTCCTAAAGCAGAAATTATCTGCTTTAGGGAATGCCTTTAAATATATTGAAGTGGAGGGATCATTGCCTTGTCTGTGGCTCATTTGCAGTATAATCGCATTTTGGCATCATCAGTGAATGGTAATGGATATTGATCAGTTTTTTTTAGAAGTGGAATAACAGCTTCAATTTAATGACTATGTAATAACATTATAATGGCCAAGGCTGTGAGCAGAACATGTTCATTATTTCACAAGCCATACAAGGCAGCATTAGAGCCCTTAATGTATTCTCTGTATGATTTAATTGTGCATGAGGTTGTACTTTTATATGTGAAACAATAAAAGCACACAGAGGATTACAGAGTTTTAAAATGTAAATTATGTACAACTTACACATATACAGGTGATCACATTTCCATTTTTATGTTAACAAACCTGTTTGCTTTTAAATAAACTTGGAAAATTTCATTTCTCTTCTAAGGTAAAGGGTACCACAAAAGTTGTCCTAACAGGAGCAAAAGTGGCTGTGTTCTTTCAGCTGACGCGAGAGTGTCCAGACAAAAGCAAGCTAAAAATTGGATTAATAAGAACTGGAGAGAGTTATCTGATATGTTTAGCTGTGATTTATGAATTTAGCAGATCAGAGATTATGACAAGAAGTACATCTTCTATTTTCAGTACAGCAGTACACCAAGCTCCATTAATTACACTGAAGTTGTTATACAAGGTATATTTGTGTGGCTTTTTTTTACTTCTAAACATGTATTTCTTTCTACTTCTAAATAACATTTTTTTAAATCTCATCCTCTCCTTGTTCTAAGTCTTGAATCCACTTGCCTTAGTATTTTTAACTCTGAAAAATGCCATCATTTATAATAAGGCTTCAACTTTGATTTTACCTTGAAGCGCAATAAATTAGAATTTCATTGAAATTGGGACTGTCTACTTTCTTTTGCACAAATTTACACTTCAGAAAATGTTTCCATCCAACATTAGAAAAAAAAAAAAAAAATTGACTGATTGCTTGAAATAATCACAAATAAACAATAGTGAATTTAAAGCCAATATTCTGATTTCTATCATGTATGTATTTCTAAATGAAACAAAATATTAATTTTCAAAATGCATATACAAATCTCATCTTCCAAAATATCAAAATGCTACTGTGCAGCATTCTTGAAAGAAAATTTGTTTAAGTAGATCTGTGAAAACCTTTTATGTCAATATAATTTCATTTTTAGGATGCTGACCTGAAAAGAAGATGCTAAGAAAATTCAATAGTTAATTAAGC
This sequence comes from Centrocercus urophasianus, assembly GCF_019232065.1. Lineage (NCBI taxonomy): Eukaryota > Metazoa > Chordata > Aves > Galliformes > Phasianidae > Centrocercus > Centrocercus urophasianus. The sequence continues at coordinate 22,497,843 of NW_024884475.1, read as the reverse complement.
AAAAATAGTTTAATCTTGATTTGCTCAAATGTTTAAGGAAACATACAGTTTTCTGGGAATCATATTCTTATGTATTCATGAAATTTGTGAGGACGCTTTTATCAAGTTTGTGTTTCAAGCATTTAAACTTTGTAAAGCTCTCAGTAGAACATAGTTTTTATTCTAGTTTCAGTCAAAAGTGTATTAATAGCACAGAATTCTTCTGGTTGTTAGTGAGTAATGGGCACACGCTTGGGCAAGAGCCACTGCCTTTATGGCAGGGTGGAGCCAGGACAGGTGTCCTGAATTAGACACAGGGCTATTCCATACCAGGTGACAAGCAGAAGTTCATAAGGCTGTGAGGAGGAGGGCAGGTATTGGTCTGTAGGTTGTTTGTCCAAAGACAGGTGAATTGCTAGCTGGGTATTGGATGGTAAGTAATTTTGTTGTGGATCGTTATTATCTCATTTTTATTTCTGTTTCTCCTTTGCTGCCTTTTAAATAGGTTTTATCTTATCAGTGTTCTAGTGTATTATTAATTCTCTCCCTCATCCCACTTGGGTGGTAAATATATGCTTGTGTGGGACAAGTTGTACAATTATTTCTTTTCCCCTTATTATTTTTATTATTCATCATATCCACAGAATTCCACGTAATACTTCTTACCAAGTGCTGTAGAGTACCTATATATTACTCTGTCAAAGCCCATCACTTCATTGAAAAGTGGAGCATAAGATCTCAGTCAAGTCCGATGTAACTGTGCTAGGTATCCCATCTCCAGCAAAATTGGTTTGGCATGTACAATTGTCTCTCTAGATGTCTCCAGTGCACAGGAACTTTCTACCAGTGCAAGTTAGGTTACTTTCTTATTGTCTTCCTATCAGTACACTGTCTATGGCTTAAATCTTTCCCAGAGACTTTAAGATTCCATAGGATTTAATGTCTAATGGAGCATTTAGCTACAACGTTTTTGCATGCTGTTATGTTTTTCATTTCATTGTGTTACTGGTTCCACATGTGGCTCGCAGTCTCTTTGAGAGCTAACTGTATGAAAGTGATACAGTTTATTTAGGCATACCAGGCTAACTTAAGCTGGTATGTCCAATTATGGCTTCAAAATAGCTTTAAGGAGGTAAAGTACTAGTATTCCTAATGCACAGATAATATAACTACATATAGAAGCACTGATTTCAATAACTTAAGTAGAAAACTGCAGTTTATATGTAAGCAATTTCAGCAGATAAAAATATTGTCTTTAAGCTATACATCTTTACAGTAAAAACAGAGCTTCTATGAACTCACTTTTCATGTTTCAAGATATGATTTAATATCAGCCACCCTAACAAAATGAAATTAATTTTCCTTATTAAATAACTTGCTAATATCTGCCTGGCATAACTGAATACCAGCCAGTATACACTTTCAGTCATTCCTGTTTCTGCTGTCAGTGAGGTTGTAGCTCATTTAAGCAGGCTGCGCAGTCAGTCTTAAATGTGTTCAGCATCCCTGTTATAATTAACTCTAGGAACCTCACTTTTGCATCCTGATCAGTTCATGCTGTAATTTCACACACTGATGAGCACTGTGTGAACAAATGCAAGAGGATTCTAAAACTAGGTAGGGAGGCTTTTGCAGGATAAGAAAGCCTCTGCTTAACTCCAAGGAAGCACCACAGCTTCACTGCAGCTAAAAATCTTGTGTCTGCCAGGTTAAACCAACAGCTCACATGCAACTGAAAGAATTTCAGTACTTTTTCTGTAATTTTTGTTTGTTGATGGGTTATGAAGTCCAAGAACAATCATATAATCACTGATTTATTAAATTGGCTTTTGATGGAGATGGTGACTGCTTTCTGTCCCTGATACTCTTGTTTAATATGATACATATGACCTTCTCATCCTCTGGTGGTTGTAGGTTTTTATTGCCTAGCTATGCTTAAGCTATGTAACTGTGTGGGTGTATGGGAGGTCCTGCCACAGGGGTACGTGCATTCACCAACGTATTGTCATAATCTAGTGGCGCGTGACCTGGTTGATAGGACAAAACCTGATGATGTTAACCTATATCATTATATTGATGATCTCCTGCTGACATCTGACTCACTGGAGGCAGTAGAACAGGCGGCAAATTCATTAACCACCTATTTACAACAGAGGGGATGGGCTATAAATCCCCAAAAGGTGTAAGTTCCAGGCCTGTCCATAAAATTCCTGGGGGTGGTTTGGTCAGGAAAGACCAAAATGCTACCCAGTGCTGTCATAGATAAGGTTCAGGCATTCCCAGTTCCTACAACATCAAAGCAGCTGCAAGAGTTTCTAGGTATATTGGGTTACTGGCGTTCCTTTATACCTCACCTCACACAGCTGCGAAGGCCACTATACAGACTCACAAAAAAGGGGCAGCTATGGGACTGGAGGAAAACTGAACAGGATGCTTTCCAACAAGCGAAACTGGCAGTTAAACAAGCCCAGGCATTGGGTATATTCGATCCTACCCTCCCAGCCGAGTTGGACGTTCATGTTACTCAAGACTGCATCGGTTGGGGCCTGTGGCAACGCCGGAGCTCTGTTCGGACCCCCATTGGTTTCTGGTCTCAGGTTTGGCACGGAGCAGAAGAAAGATACAGTATGATTGAAAAACAGTTATTGGCTGTGTATTCGGCATTGCAGGCAGTAGAGCCAATAACTCAAACAGCTGCAGTTATAGTCAAGACCACTCTGCCAATTCAGGGGTGGGTGGAAGATCTGACCCACCTTCCTAAGACAGGGGTGGCCCAAGCACAAACAGTGGCACGATGGGTCGCCTATCTCAGCCAAAGGAGCAGTCTGTCTTCATCACCCTTGATCCTAGAAGAATCCTAGGCCCAGTTACGTATCACAGTGATGCACCTAAAGAAGTACTGGTTGCTCCACCAGAGAAGAGTCCCATTCAGGAGGGAAAATATCCTACCCCTGAAGATGCCTGGTACACAGATGGGTCCAGCAAGGGCAACCCAAGCAAGTGGAGAGCAATAGCGTACCATCCTTCCACCGAGACAATCTGGTTCGATGAGGGGGATGGTCAGAGCAGCCAATGGGCAGAACTGCGAGCCATGTGGATGGTTATAACCAAGGAACCCGGTGATGATATCCTGAACATCTGCACAGATAGTTGGGCTGTGTACCGGGGGCTCACTCTTTGGATTGCACAGTGGGCCACCCAGGAATGGACTATCCATGCCCAACCGATCTGGGGCAAAGATGTGGTTAGATATATGGAATACGGTCAAACACAGGACTGTACGTGTCTACCATGTTTCTGGTCATCAGCCCCTACAGTCACCGGGAAACGATGAAGCCGACACACTGGCCTGAGTTTGATGGATTGAGAATTCACCATCTGAGAACATTGCCTGCTGGTTACATCAGAAGCTACGGCATGCTGGACAAAAGACAACGTGGGCAGCTGCTAAAGCATGGGGACTGCCCATACAACTATCTGATATCGTCCAGGCATGCCAGGATTGCGATGCTTGCTCCAAGATGAGACCGAGATCGTTGCCCGAAACAACAGCCCATCTTGCTAGGGGACACAATCCTCTCCAGCGATGGCAGGTCAATTACATCGGGCCCCTTCCTCACTCTGAAGGGGCAAGATACGCCCTGACCTGTGTCGACACTGCAAGTGGGCTGCTGCAGGCCTATCCAGTACTGAAAGCAAACCAGGCATATACCATCAAGGCACTCACTAAACTGATGTCTGCCAACGGGACACCTCAAGTCATCGAGAGCGACCAAGGGACTCATTTTACTGGTGCAACGATACAGCGCTGCGCAGAAGAAAATAACATTGAATGGTGATTCCACCTGCCATATAATCCAACGGGGGCAGGCCTCATTGAACATTATAACGGTATTCTTAAGGCTGCCCTGAACACAGACTCCCAGTCCCTGCACGGGTGGACAAAAAGACTGTATGAAACCCTGCGGGACCTGAATGAAAGACCTCGAGATGGCAGACCCAGTGCCCTGAGAATGTTGCAGACGACATGGGCCACAATGCTTAGGATCCAAATTACGGGCACTGATCATCAGGTACGACCCCAAATTGGTAACGAAAATAATCTTCTGCTCCCTGCCCCTGAGAATTTAGATCCAGGTACCCATAAAATAAAATGGCCCTGGAAGGTGCAGGTAGGACCCAAGTGGTGTGGCCTACTTGCATCTTGGGGGAGACTATTGGAGGTGGGAGGCTCAGTAGTCCCTCCAGTAATAGGTACATGGCCTACTGATATTGTGGTCAACACTCCGATCTTTATCACTAAAGGGACCCCCATCATGTCCCTGTGGCAGATCAGCACACCTCCTTTGGTGCCTGATATCGTTATGCACCGCAGACATCTGGCCAGAAGGTGTGGTACAGGCGGCCAGGACGTGCCCCAGTACAGGCGGAAGTGTTGACCCAGGATAGAAATGCAGCCTGTATCTTGCCCTGGAGAGCAGACCTTCCCCTCCTGGTACCTCTGAAACATCTGTATTACTCCCCATGAGTCTGTGAGCCTTCAGGACCACTGGAAGGAACAAAATGCCATCAAGCGTTCCAGTGTTGCTGTCAGATCACGTACAACACCCGGTGATGGTCTGCATGGGACTGATGGAACATAGAATGGACCTGCACCTCAGGACCTCATGCCTCCAGTCACATCATCGAGCACTGGCCCATAGAAGAATACGGACATCCACTGATCATCACTCGTATTGAACTGTACCAACACACGTTGCGATAAAATTGTATAAGCCTCTGTATTAGGGAAAGCTTACCCTTTAGTTAACCTGATCATTGGTTCACGCCATGAAGGGCTGGAGAGTATGGGAACTACTGAGTTACGGCCTGAATCTCTGACTGATCACCTGAGGCGAGCCATGAGTCAGCCAGAGGAGCACAGGTGAAGGCAATTCAGCTGTGCTGCTGGAAGGGGTGGAGCCAGGCTCCACCCCTCCTAGACCTATTTAAGAGCTGGCTACCAGAGGGGAAGGATCTCATCTGGAGATCCCTCCTTCTGGTGTTTTGTGGGTGAGCCCAGCATAAGGGTAAGCCTTCCATTTATTCTCTTTTGTTATCATAGTCTACTTCGCCTAACTCTCTTGTTTATTTGTGATTGTAACATCTTAATATCCATTGATTATACAGTGGGAACAGGTTATGAGTACTATTAAGCCAATTATAAACCACTGATCAGCACTATGACTGACCTGTGGCATTTTATATTTAACGCATTTATTACATCTTAATATAATATTGTAGACTAAAGTGAAGGCTACAGCTCTTACCTTCCTGCTTAGCTCTGCTGATCCCTTGTTCTATGAACAAGAGAACCATCTGAATTCAGAATGATCAGTTACATGGTTGAATGAGTAGCCAAGCCCTTACCTTCATTGCACAGCAGTAATTTATCTTCCAAGCAACCAAGCAACACAAAAATTTTTTTATGAATAAAATGCATATAGGACAAAATTCTAAGCAGAAAGTGGTTCCAGGAATGACTTGTTTTGGAGAAAATATTCAGTCTTTGCAAGCATAGTTTTCATTTTGAAATTAATAATTTGTTACATTTTATTTGATATGAATTAAAAACTACATGTAACACAAGGAATTATGTATTTGTATACATAAAATAAATAAAAATAGAAAATAAAAAATAGAAAATAAAGCAAATAGGGATGAAATCTGTCACTAGGAATATGAAAACTCTACCACCGTGAGCCTTGTATTTTGTATATTTTATTTTGACTTCTTATATAAATAATTAGACAAAAATGTATCCAGACTGGTTCTCATTCTGGTTCATTTCCTAATTTTCATTTCTGGAAAACAATTTTTACTCATTTATTTTGCACAAAACATATGGTTTCAGTAACACAGTTCTGAAAAGCTGTCTTTGAAATCACTCTCAGCATCTGAACTGAGATGCACATAGATCTCAAAATACATTAATTCTGTGATTACTATACAGCATAATGGAACCAGCGTTGAATAAAAGAGTAACCTCATGCAGAACTTTCCACTGGAGCACGTTGCTTCCAACCCTGGGATGTGCTGGGAGCCCCAGAGGAGGATGTTTAATTATTTTTTACATCATGCACTTCAACTTGAACTCCACTAAGCCCAATAGAAAATATTTTATTTTGTAAGGAGGGGACCTTAGGATTCCTTATCACTTTTAGAAGTTTTGAAAATGTTATGAATGATCCCCTTTTTTTTTTTTTTTTTTTATTTATTTTTTTTTTTTTTTTTTTTTTTTTTCCCCCTACTCAGACGAGTTAGACACAGTGACTTTCCAATGTTGTGTGTCATCTTTTGTAGTTTTGAGTGGGAATTTTATTTACAGTTGTAAATGTGCAGATCTCAGTCACCCTTTCTCAAACAAGTCCTTACTCCTTAGTAATATTTTCTTTACAGTTTCCTGCATAAAAAGATATTCTTTTTATTTCTTTTTGTTTCCTGATCTGTTTTTCTCCCTTCTCAAAATAATGCGTTGTTTCTCTTTAAAGCAATAACAAAACTGATTTGTCTTAATCAGTAGCTGACAAATAGGTTCTGAACCACAAGAACCTACTGTAGTTAACATGTTTTCCAATATTTATTCATCTTAACATCTAAAGTGAATTTTCTGGTTTTCTAAGAATAGCGAAGTTCTGTTTTTGTTGTATCTACTGTAGGGAATCAAACTATCATTTTCAAGTCAGTAGAAAGTTATATATCAGGATCTTGTGTACCCCTTGCTCATGTCTGTGAATATTTCCTCATTCAGATTATCTTTAGCATTGCAGTGTTACTGTTTGTATGAAATATCTATATTAAAGCATGAGGCATCATTGATCATATCATCCATTATATACCATGCATAATCTAATGACTCTTCACTTTGCATTTTTCAGACAGTTTGAAGGAGTATCGAATACAAATTGATTGTAACTGCCGAGAAGCAGACATAAATATTTGTGAGGTAAGCTCCTGTGTGTAGAAGTGTTTCCCTCTGCTCTCTGCTTTCAGCAAAATGTTATTTAGATTCTCTTTTTATATCCTTTTATAATTGTCTGTTGCGCTTGGAATAAGGTATACCTAAGAAGCAGCTGTGAGTTTCTTATATGTTTAACCATCTTGACTATTGTGAAACCAGTTGTTACACTTCTAAAGATGTTCAGAAGTCAGCATTTCTTTTATGCTTTTCATTGCTTACAACAGTAGTGGAAGTACAAGAAAATCATAACAGATAAGCAACAGATTTCTAATAACAAGCAAGCTCAGAGGTTAAGTCTAGAGCTGCTGGAATCACATGCTACTGCAACAGTAGTCAAAAATGGAACACATTCTGAATATGCTTCTACATTTCTGATGTTATGCCACAAGAACTACAGAGCACAAACTTTTTTTTTTTTTTTTCTTGTGTGTCCAAGCATTTGGTATTTCTTTATCACATAACAAACTAATCAGTTAAGTAGCTGAGGATAAACATAGTATACTTTTGTACTACGTGATATCATAAAAGGTCTGGAAAACTTGAAAGATTTTTGTAGTCATACTATGGAGTTGACTCCTTTTGTTCTTTTTTTTTTATGTGGGTAGGAGCAAAATTTAGATTTCAATGAGCCTGCACATTCACTCTTTAAAAATAAATAAATAAATCACAACCAGAATACTGGAAGCAACCAAGGGCTATGATGCAACGTTCAAGCACTGTGAACATTCTTTTTTTTCCAAGTATTTTAAAGTTGCATGGAACATTGTCAGCTGTTTGTCACTTTCGAATGATGAGAAACAGTTGGACCTAATTCTGTAAACTGTTCTCAAGCATCCATATATGCTTCTGTAGGCAATGAAGTGATCACCAAAATATTTTTTTTCTGATCCTGACAAAAGTTTTTGGAGTTAGTAGCAAGTGATAGAAAACTATGAAGAGCTGATATATTTCATTTCTGAACTTGTGAAGCTTTGAAATAGTCAAATGGCTGAATGGAAATATTGCAACAGACTTTATTGTGTACTGACTGAATCTAATAGGATTATATGACTTCAAGGCTATTTAGGCATTGCAACCTGAAATATCATTATTTTTAATGTTATTTTAAAGGTGTTTTGAGGGAGAACAGGACATTATGAAGAACTTTTAAATGGCTAGTTAGAGGTAGGGGAGGAAAAAAAACTTTTTATCAAAACCTCCAAAATGACTTTTTTTTTTTTTTTTTTTTTTTTGCAAAGAATAGCAGTAATGTACAACAAATGGATTGAATGACACCCTTGCAGCACCACATTATTTTTTAACAGCACATTTTAGATCTTCATTACTACTTGTATTGGCTGTGAATGTGCCTATGATTGTTTGACAGCTGCGATGAGGATATAATCTGAGATTTAACCGTGGAGGCTGCATGAGCATCTCTAATGAAAGTGAAGCAAGAGTCCAAAAACACTGGACTTGGTATTTCAATTGGCAACAAGGGAATAATAGTTTCAATAAAGAACAGGTTACATCCTGTGCAGAGTGATGCCTTGTGAGCATGTATACTACATAAAAAGGGATGCAGCAAATTATTTTAATAGATTTGAGAGTGCTTTGATACTTTACAATTTTAAGGAGGAAAAGTTCAATTTTTCAGTAACTAATCCAAAATTGATATATGTTGAAATAGTTTCTCTAAACTGGTGGCACTTGCCAAGTGAAGGCATTGTTATAATTTTTGCTCAGGATTTATAATCTCATTCTTCTGTTTTGATGGGTTCTTCATTCTGACTCCTTCTCACATTATTCATTTCTTTATCACCTCTTAATGAAGATGTGGAACATGTTGCATGATTTATGAGCTAGAATTCAGTTAAATAGTATAATTCACAGCAGAAAAATTCCGACCTTGTTTTTCCTTTTTCTCTTGGAAGATACAGAGTTCTCAAAACCTCAAAGGTTTCATTTCTCCAGCACTTGGTTTTCTAATATAATATCAACATTTCTTTTAAAAACAGTTATTTTTGAAAAAAAAAAAAAAAAAAAAAAAGTGCTGGTTAATCTGATTGAGTTTAATAGGAGTGAAATGTTTGACCTGACATGACTATTAAGTATCATGCTTGCTTCCTTAGTTTGTGATGGAAGAGAAATAATTTCATTTTCTTATGTAACAGAAAATCTATTTTTTTTTTGTTTTAGTTCTTCCATTTTGAGTTTTTCCCCAGTGAAACAAAGCTCCCAGAGAAATCTATGAAATTTATTTTACATGCAGAACATGAGCTAAAAGTGGCTCTGAATATCTATTGAGATAGTTCTCCACTTCATAATACAGAGTGAAGTTCAATTTATGAATATTTATGAAATTTAAAACTGCTGGTTTTGTACGTTCTTATTCATGAATTCCAAAATATATTTTTAAAAAGTTAAGATCAGTGATGGATCTCAGCTCATCGTGTTTAGGTGTCTTTCCTTCTACTCTTGTGCTTACAACACTCAGCAGCTCCCTTTCTCAGACCTAGTGCTATAAAGCTGACAGTGAGCCACAATCACTTATCTTCTGCTTTCTCAGATGAACAAAGAGAACAGAAAGATGAATTGTGCCTGTAATTGCAGCACTTAGTTCCTTTGGTAGCAGTAAAGGGGAGGAAAAAAAAGCAATGAAGCCTCCCTTGATACACAAGAAAGTACTGCACTGTGCCTACTCGGTGGTGTCCCAATCATAAGTGAAGCCAAAGTGGACCAATATTTTCTCTTAAAATAAGAGAACTGCTAATAGACGCTCATCTCAGACATCAGGTGATCATCTTGGAAAAGAATTGGAAACAGAAAAGTTAACTTTGTTCTCGTGAGGTACATATGTATATAATGAGAACACAGACAAATTGGGTGCATTTTGATTCAGCAATGTTTATTTTTCTCTAATGCAAAGTTTGAATGTGAGTGGTCTAATTATTGTGTTTCTCAGTCTTTTAGAAACTTTTTAGACACTGAATAATTTGGTTACTTTACCAAAAGGCAAGTAAATGTGACAACAAACCTAGAAAAATATCGTTGTCACTCATAGAAGAGCACGAGAGGGGCTCCCACAGTAGCTGTTATGTACGTGCACTCCTTTTATAACTTTAATTATTTCACCACTGGAAATTCAGTTGCTGTGTATCTAAACTCATTTGCACACGTTGTTTTTTTCTTTGGGGTGGAGGGTATATAACTACATCTATAAAACTAAAACAGTGAAATTTGTCATGACAGTGTTTATTTTGTTTTAAAATTGACTTTCAACAAGCAATCCAATATCTAGTAAAAGGCTCCAGTCAGGATGGGTTATAATGTCATGAAACAGTGCCTTTGTTAATAGCTGCGAATATTGTCTTTCCAAGTACTTATGGCTGCTGAAAAGCTTGTTAGTGGGAGCGGAAATGAGCTGCAAATGAGCATATACATATCCTAGTGAAGTAGTTCAACAACTGTGCCTATTTTAACTGAAAGAAAAATGTCAGCAAAGGAAAAAGTGCCGAAAAACTCCTTCTACCCTGGTGGATTATGGTCTCTAGAATAGTTTCCTGACGTTGATGCAAGCTAGATCTTTGAATCCTGTATAAAAAAAAAAAAAAAAAAAAAAAAAAAAAAAAAAAAAAAAACGTTGAAGAAGTAAAGAATATAATAAATATGGGAAAGGCTTGAGACCCCTTAATATAAGTCATTAGGTGTTGGTAGCCATAAAACAAGTCTGTACTGAATGAAGAACCCCAAGAAAGGACAAATTTAGCTGTCCTATTCAGTGGCTCTTTCTAGTCCTTTTTCCTACAAGGAGCAGTTGAACTGCACAAGCATTTCAAGCATGGTGAAGCAGAAGGAAATTTGGATAAATGTTAAGAGTAGGTATGGAGAATGCAATGAGAGCACAAGTAAAGATAACAGTTGTTTAGAAATACGTCATTTTTCAGTGGGAAATATTTTTTTTTTTTTCCTGGCTTGTATTTGTTATCCTTCTCCTACACTAAATATTGAACAATTTGCCTCAAGCATCAGATATTTAACTATCAGATAAGTAGTAGAAATATAAAATATAACACAAAATGTTATGTTTCTGCCACATGATTTTTTTCCTTTCTATGTAAAGACTTGTATATTGACAGTGAACTATGAAAACCCTAGGTACAGCTGTAGCTAAAATGTTTTCAAAGCTCACACTAGCAGAAATTATAGTAGAAAAGTGCTAATCTCTTGTAAAGCCGCAGAAATCCTTTCACAGAAATTATTTGGAAAACAAAGCCTCCTTAATGGTTCTGTGTCTTCCCAGAGCATGAATGTGAGCAGTAGCTTATTTATGCTTGAATGGCTACCTAAAAATAAGAAATGCAAATGTTTGCATTTGTAAATGTTAATATGACAAGATAGGGAACTCAGTCTTATCTTGATGTTTACAATCTAATGGAGGGGACAGAAATAAGTGGCTTCAGAAGCAGAGCGAGGCACAGAATCAACATGTAGCAAATCTATAAGGAGATCATGAAGAATGTGGAAGTTAAGAAGGTAGATTTAATTTTCTTTCACGATAATATAATTACATGTTCTTACAGATTACTTGGTAAAATGCTCAGTAGGGCAAGGAATAATTGCTGTGTAAACTATGCTGGCTTTATTTCTTTTGTAATGTCTACAGTAATCATCATATAATTACATTGCCACTACCTGAAATTTAGTGTGCAGTCTAATGACAAGACCTACCATGAAATGCGGTTTGGAGGAAGAGGAGTATGGTAACAGGGATCTATAACTTTAACCATTACCCGAGTAACAATTCAATACATCAGTACAGTTCTGAATAAATTTTTTCAGAACGGTACATGTACAAACCAGAAAGAAAAAGAAAATGTTTTTAAGGAGCTTGAATTTTAGATTCAGCATATTTACTTCAATTTTGCTTTAGGCCATGTCTGAGCTTGGACAAACTCGCACTTTTTCACTGAAATAATTCCACTGCAGTAAAGCGCAGGAGTTAGGGATATTGTCCCCTTGGAGTCTTCCCAGTGCTAGGAAGACAGCGGAATGAGCCTCTTTAAACTAAAACTGAGAAGTCTGATGAACTAGGATGCCTAAAGGTGTTTATTTTCTCCACTGACTATTAAATAAACCTAGGGTGGTTGTAATTTTAACATAAACACTTCTGTTAATTGCATGAAATTAGGCACATTGCAGTCAGGTCTGAATTAAAAAGCCAAATAGATTGAAAGTAAATGCACCAGAAGCTTGCCTAAAATGGTGAGGCTCTGATAGGAAGATCTCTTGTGTATGTCACATCTTTGTAAAACAATCTGCATCCCACCTCTACGCGATAGAGGCTCAATATAAACTCAATATAAAAAATATAAAATACTCAATATAAGCATAATTTTCATTGCCTTCATGCATTTTACATTTGACTACAACACTAAAATAATTAACTGTAAGCTTATCTTATATCTGAAAACAAGGAAAATGAGATAAGAAAATGTTACAGTACTAACCATATATATTTCAATAAATTTGAGGTAGGATTATTTCTTCTGACTATATGAGAAATGTGTCAACGTATAAGGAAGATAGCTATAGAGATCAAAATACACCCTAAACAATTGAAGTACATCAATGTTATTGGAGATGAATTTGTATCTTGCAGGCTAGTTACCAGAAAGCAGAAGTCTTTGTCCCTTCAAAAATTCAAATGACTTTGAGATAAGTCAAGTGAACATCCATTATTGAACTGGGTTCTTAGATCCTTGTTTTAATAAATATTTAATGAAAAGCTGTGACCTAAACAAAAAAGGACAAATATTTATGCTTTCCAAAATGTATAGAAAAATGTGTTCACTGGCATATGTACTTCAGCTTCATGGAGCCTTGAATTAATTTATAGATATATTTACATGAATATCACATACAATATTTGTTCCTTGTTACATGCCCCTTTTCTAGAGGTATTCAAGGCCAAGCTGGATGGGCAACCTGGTTTAGTAGGAAGTGTCCCTGTCTACAGCAGGGAGATTGGGACTAGATGATCTTGAAAGTCCTGTCCAACCCAAAACATTATATCACGCTTTCTTGGGAAAGAACAGGGCAGGCCTTATCTTACTTCTCTCATTCTCTAGAATAAGAATACTTCTGTTGTGGGAATACAATCTGAAAAGAGTTTTGATCTAGTAATGGAAGAATAAAAAAATTAAAAAAAAAAAAAAAAAAAAAGTTACTGATCCCTCAGAAAACTTATATAAAATAGTTGTTAACTGATGTTTTAAATTAATGTATCTTTCTTCCCATTCTAACTAGGTAATATTGATGTATTAGAGTTAATAAATATGACAACTGACAAAGCATCAAATTCCAGCTTTGTAGGTTTTTGTACAATGGTATAATCCTTCTGCGCAGTCTTTTTTCGTCTTGTACACCTAAAGGTTTTCTATTATCAAACCTTCATTACCTTTTGCATTGAAAAGGCCTCACTGCAGGGAAATTTTTATTTTGTTAATTTTTATAAACCACCCTGTTTGCATGATTCAGGAAGTTACAGATGGTAATTTGCTGCACCTGTACAGAGAATATCTGTTTTAATTGCACTAATGTTTTGCAAGCAGTTCTGACTTGTATAAGTAAAGAATTTCATTTTGAAGGATGATTTTACTTTTACAGCTTTATCAATATTTTTAGCATGGTACAGCCAACAATGTCTGCCCTTATGTGAGTCAGACTAGTCCTCACTATCTATCCTCCCTTCAGGCTGAGGTGATATAAAGGAGAAGCACAAGGAGCCTATTTCTGGTTGGGTTTCAGAGCTGCCTTTCATCATGCTTTAATGTGCATTCCCAGAAGACCACTGGGAAACAAGTTTAGCTTCTTGCAGTATGTTCTTCTTGTTCAATATACGCTATCTTCCCAGAACATATCTAATATATGTCATTTTTCTTCTGCAGTCACCTTATGTAGGGGGGGTTTATTCACACACTGCCAGCTCTACTGCAATGACCTTTCCTGGTTCTTCCTCCTGGAATAGGATGCAGAGCTAAATCAGAGAGATTTTTGTGTGACTTGCTTGGAGAATTCAGATTGTCAGCACAATGGTGATACCTTTTCTGATAGATGCTCTCTAAGGTTGCTAGTCAGCAAAGCTAGAACATGCTTTTTCAAAGAATGGGACTATGCCTTCAGTTCAAAGAATAGAGCAGGATCACACCAACTCTGAAACCAAGGATAATCAAGATAATTCTGAATTTTAATGCTTAATACTCAGCCCCAGTAGCAGTTAGAGTACATGGAAACCTCTTTGAGTTTTATCTCTGTTATCTCCTGTTAAAGTCAGGTGTGCTTCATGGAAAATTACAAAAGCAATTCAGGAACTCTTTCCTCTGGGCTTCTTGCTGCAAACAAAAGTATATTTTGAATTATTCATGGAATTTTGAACAATGGTTTCATAACCACCAGCTATCAAACCCAGAATTCATCTGTGCAAGACAAAAGGCTTAGCTTTAACTTTAGCTTTGCCAGTCAGGACTGTATGTCTAGCACAGTGGAGACCTGATAATTGAGTGACATCCTTCCACAATTCAATATTAAATTCTAAAATGGATTAGCAGTTGCTAGTAAGGAATATTCTGATTTCCCTTTCACTGACTAAAATAATGCCTTTGGTGACACCACTGGCAGGACTGCTCTGCTCTTATTAATGTGCTCTGGCGCTAAGCTTGGAGTGTTCTTCTTAGGCACAATTTAACTTCCTTGCTTTTCACTGAAGGAGAAGTTATTCATTTTTAGCATCAGTATGCATTAATGAGAGAGGTATCAGTAGAACACCGTGCCAAAAGACAGCAGTTTGAATGATTTATCCTTAAACATAGCCATTGCAGAAATTCATCTACAGTATACAGGGAGAGAATGTGGATACAAGACAAAGTCCTGTCTCTTTATCCCACTCGAGTTGAGATATGAACCAACTTGTGATGGCAGCTATATATTTCCAAAACAACTTAGAAAAATCCATTGTGTTCAACTGTTTTTTTTTTTAAAAAAAAAAAAAAAAAAAAAAAGTGGTACCACTTTGATTTATTAGCCATATTTTGACTGGTAGTTCAGGTACAACATCTGTGTAATCTCTCATTCCAGTTAGAATGAATCATGAAATCATGGAGTATTCAATTGAATCTCTATTCCTCTATCAGAGTTTGGAAGGGCCTCGTAAGGACCATTAAGTCCATCTCCTGGCTCTGCAATTCCATGTTAGCTAATACTAAATGCTGCAAACAGACGTGCACAAGGCTATTTATTGGCTTTTATAGGACATATTCAGTGACCAGAAACATTCTAAATATCAAGTACTGCCAATACTTCAAATTTTTCTGCTAGCATCAATTGGATGGAAGAAAAATAGGGACTACATTGTTTTCAAGTAAAGTTACTACAGCTAAGATTATGTTGTATTTAGAGAATTTGATAAAGTGAAAAAGGATATTTACAACTAATGTCTAATGATAATGTATGATTTTATAGAGGCTACTTCGTTATAGAAATCAAATTCATCCAATGTGACTTGAAGTAAAAAACCACTCCATGTTTTCTTTAGAGATATTTGCTATTTTTAATTCACCAGTAAGGAAAGAAAAATTGAGAACATCCTTTCTTAAACTGATAATGGCATTGTTTTCCAGGAAAAGAAGGTACAAAACTGAAAGAATTGACAAAACAATTGCTTTTCATGTCTGCAATTTTCCTAATTTCAATTTTACTCTCTTCCTTCCTCCAAAATAAAAAAACCCTAAATGTTAGTGTTAGGAAACATTAAATATCTAAGTGAATCTTTTCTCTTCATAGTGAGAATGTGAGTCATGGTGGGGGGGGGAGAATTCCCACATCCTGTTGAAATAAAATATTGTAGTACAAATTCTATCATAAGAAGTTACTGTGATTTCTCTCTTTCTAAGCATACTTCTGAATAACATTTTTATGCTGTCTGTAACTCGAAGACTTTCTGCTGCAATGCTGAGCTGTATAAGCAAAATCCTGGTGTCACAGCAGTTAACAGATACCATTAACTTCAGTAAGGTATAGACTTGGTCACATGCTAGATAAAAATAAACCCAGATGACCGGTTTCTCTTTGGATGTCCTCAGACGAATTCAAGTACATGATGAACGTATTTTTATACACTTTGATGCTTTCTTTGGATATGTTCTTCTTGGGAAAAGTCCAGGAGGTTCTTTGAGTTTCAAATAACATGTAAGAAACTATAGCTGCTGCCCATACTAAGGGAAGTAGGAAAAAAAAATAAAAAAATTTGTGGTAAGAGATTCCTCAAAATATAATCTTGTATACCACAATATATAAGAGATGAAGGAACAGCTCAGTACAGAATAAGTTACAACATTTTAAAATGTAACACCGATAATTTATCTCAGGGGTTTTGCATCGAAAAAGAATGCATTTAAACCAAGTAAGCAGGCAATGTGTTAGATTCAGAACTCTATTTTTGTGTTTCTATCCTCTTTAGGACTGGGACAGGGCTTTTGTGGAGTTTTTAGAAAGATTGTCCCAAATCCAAAAAGATGCTTAAAAAAAAAAATTAAAAAAAAAAATTGCAGAATGGCCAAGGTTGGAAGGGACCTCAAGGATCATGAATCTCCAACCCCCCTACCACAGGCAGGGCCACCAACTTCCCCATTTAATACTAGACCAGGCTTTCCAGCGCTCTATCACCTGGCCTTGAAGACCTCCACAGTGTTCAAAGCTAAATATGGGTATATCTGCCTCACTCTGTCTTAGAAGTTTTTATTTTCATATAGATAATATTCACTGAAACTTGGACAGAAGTTCCATGTTCTTACCAGAGGAACTTCGTTCCTTGTTAGATTTCATATTTTTATCCAGTAATCTTCCAATGAAAGACAGAAATGGAAATGCATCTCCCTTAGCTTTATCTACCAAAAAAATTCTCATCTAAGATAGCTATCCATTATCTAACAACTATGTTCCCTCAGTCAATGGAGACAGATCTTGTATATCTGTCTTCACAACCTGAACAATTTCCTGACTCAAGCTCACCTCCTTCCACTGTCTTCAAGAGAACTATATAACTAGCACAGATAGGTTATTAACTTTCATATAGTCAAAATGAGGTTTAATAAATCCCACTCTTCACAAATAAATATGAAGTGACTCTGAGATACAAAGTGAATTTGATTTAAAAAAAAAAAAAAAAAAAGATTGTAAACATTCAAAACAATGAGATATTCTGCAGAAATAGCATTGCTTTGATAAAAAGATGATAAAAAATAGTTTTTACTGAACTCCTGGAGACAGAAAAGGATGAGTCAAGGATGTAAAAGAAAATACTGAGTCAGGATGGATTCGTGTTATGCCTTGCTGATGAATATTTGATTATTCTTGTGGGTCCCTTCCAACTCAGGATATTCTATGGTTTGTACAACAGAGTGCAAGGGCAAGAAGCATTGGACCAAGAAGATTGTGTGGTTTTCGTTTTGTGTATGGCTAATTAAAAGGATGTAACAGCTATAACAAACAAACTGCTCAGTGTGCATGTAGATAAAATCTTTTTGCTTTTTAAGTCCCTATTAAAACGTTTTTCTATGATGTATGTATGTGCTATAGATCCTAATAATTTTTATTTCTTCATCTTTGTTTATGGTCTGCAAAGGAAATAACTGTTTGTACAGTTCAAAGCTTCTTCACTACTTTTGAAGTTATGACAGCACTGTTTCTAAGAAAAGCTGTGGTGTAGGCAGCTGTCCCCCAGGTCTAAAAGTAAATTAATGAAAAAAAAAATCAGAGATACAAAATGGTGCTTTCAGCAATAGTGCTTTTCGGTTTTCCTTTATGTTATGTCATCTGGTGTGGGAGGGAAAGAAAAGTCACTTGTACTTTGAAGTGGTAGCATGTTCTAAAGCAGTTATTAAGGTAATTCATATCTCTTCTTAGGAAACTAAATCAGAGGTCCCCATTCATTGAGGTGTTCTATGAAGCCAGGATGTTTTTCATACCCCAGGCCTGTGTAAGAAACCTGCATGGCTGGAGTCTGGCGAAGAAAAGCTATTAACTGAAGACCTTTGGGGTTGAAAACATGAAATATTTTTTCACTAAAGATATTATAGTTTTTCAGCTTTTTTAAAAAAGACCTTACAGCTAATCTAGCTTTTAGAAGGGTATCTTACATAAAATTATTTACAACTAAGAATAGTATTTTCTTTAGCTTCTTTTAGTTTGAAGTTTGAAAGATATGATTTAACTTTCACTTTTAAATGACTAAGACATACTATCTTTTCATATTATATTACAAGTGCATGAGCACATTCTTTTAATTTTCTTAAGTTTGCACACACTTTCATAACATGTTAATACCTGTCACATACATTCATTTTTAATCTTACTAGGGAATTTTAATGTCTCCTTCTATGGCATAAGCATCCCCTTAGTCACTTCACAAATTATTATAAGCATTGTTTTTGTGAAATTTATTGAGAAATTATTTCTCCTACGATGAGCATATCATTTTTCTTCTCTTTATTTCCTTTACTTGTCAGGTCGAAGAAAGTAGAAAACACATATTAATTCTTCTGATCAATTGTAGCTAATTACTTAATTATTTCAGTTGATATATAACTATTGTATTGCACTACTTTAGCTGATAATGGATAGTGTAATTTAGCTTAAATATGAAACTACATAAAAGTAAGCTCAGTAGCATCATATTTTTGTACGCTCTGAAAGGGCAGTTTTTGGCTAAGATTTCCTGGAAAGGATATAAAGACCTGAGGAGCTCTAATGCTCAGAGCTTTGGTTGAGTGCTCTCTCCCATAGATTCTGCTTTGAATTTCTGTAAGTTATGGGAGTGGGGGAGCTTTATGGAATTCCTTGGTATGTCAGTGGTATATCTGTATATAGTAATTATGGATTTTTCTTTAAAATCTTTGTCCAGTGAATTTTGGTTCACCTGTTAGAAACTAGAAATCTACATTTTCCAGTGCTTAGATACTTATCATAAGAAGTAATTATGTGATTTATTTATTTGTTTATTTTTGCTTTGGGAATTACCTTCTCATTTCATTTGGTGGCCTGTTAGTACTGAATTAGAGAAGACAGTGAATATCTGATCAGATTCACTCTATTTGCTATTCTCTCTCATGCTATTCACCCTCTTTATATAACTTAATGATTTAAAGAACTGTCTCATATCTTCCCTTTTATTTGTTTCTTTTTCAGGACACTCCCAAGTCTATTAATGTACTTCTCATAACAAAGTCATCTTATAATTTAAGTCATCCTTGATGTCCTTTACAGGAAATGTTACCATCTGACTAATTTTTTACATTAGTATGTAGAAAGCAAATATTAAATTGGATCTTCTGATGTCATTGGTGCATTAAAACACTGAGGATTGTAGAGTATAATACAAGGTTTGTTTTTTTTTTTTTAATATTTAACTTTCCATTTTCTTCTTAAGGCACATTTCAGCCTCCATTACATGAGGAGCAAAATATGTTGCTGTACTTTTTTGCTAATCGCACTTTCCAGACATTAAATACTAAAAAAGTGAGCATTCATTAATGAAATTATGTATTGTGCACGCTACAAAATCAAACACATTGGAGGAAAAATGAAAAATGTAAACTCTATTATGGGAGGGGGGTGGAGGGGAGCAAGTAATCCAAGACTGATGACCAAAAAAGGTAACAGTTCAAAGGTGGGTTTCCTATTGCATTTGTGTTACATTTAGGTATCCTAAGTACCTCTGCTTAACGTACTAATTCATCCATATCGTCTTTATTTAAATATTATTTCAAGGAACTAGAGGAGAGTGAAGTTCTAGTAATAAAGATATTTTTACCTGTATTAAATAGTTTACTGTTGATGAAGAGCAATCTAATTAGGAGGAATTAGAATCCAAGACTTCTTAGGGCTACAGTTTTCTTTCCATGATATAGGTACATTTTTTATATATATATAAAATATAAATATATATAAATATAAAATATATATTTATATTTTTTATATTTTTATATATTCCATGATATAAGTACATTTTGTGGATCTATTTGGTGTGTGAAGTCCTCAAGCTTCTGTTCTAGATTCAAAACTTCCTTTGTGTTGTTTTGAATCTACCTTTTAAACTACTCTGTCAAGTGAATCTGCAATTTGACAATGCAATAAAATAGTGCTTTTTCTGATTTGGATCTATTACAACTTGAGCGCTGACTACCAGAGATAACACCCCCCCCCCCCCCCCCCAAAAAAAAAAAAAAAAAAAGCCCAACCTCAAAACAAAAAAGCATAGGTCAGATATCATTTTAGAGGATTAAACTGTCAAATGTAATATTTCATTTGAGCTGGAATGCATCATTTGTTTGTATTTTTTAAATGGTTTTAGAATTCCAAATACAGTTTGTAATGAAATGGAATCTGTAAATGTAATCACATGATCAACAACAACTGACTATTTTGTACCCTTGTGTATCCAGTGGAAAATGGAATTTCAATTATTATGCTTGGCATCTTATTAAAATTTTCTGTTCCAATACATTTTTTTCAATCTTTCTGTCCTAAAACTCTGAAGAGAAAATTTTTCTTCTGAACACTTATTTTATTCCTGACAGGATAGAATTCACTTATAAATTCTTATAAAACTTATACTTTCTTACATTAAATTACTACATCGTTTTAAGTTACCTTCTTATTTTTATGATCAACTTCCTATTTAGAAGAAAGTTTGCATCTTTCAAATATATTTTCCCGATAATTTACACTTGTTTGGCAATATAGCACTATCAATTAAAATTTTTGAGTCACTGAACAACTGTAAGTTCAGAAAATGCGAATGTCAGAAGAAGCAATAGGGCATTATTGCAGGCTGATAATTGATATAATTAATTCTTTTCTTCAGTTATTCTGTTTTCTGGACACATATTTTGAATCAAATCTCATTCAAAGTATGCTATGAAAAAATAGAGTACTGCTTATGATGTCAGCAAAGTAAGTCATCCTTATAGAGTACTTCTGAATACACATTTAGGAAGACAGAGGAATTTAGAAAACAGAATGATGTCTAAATATACTGCTGTAGTTGTTCACCAAATAAGATTTTAATGTGCTCTTCGAACAGCTTTCATCTTTCACCCTGTTTTTCAAATTCTTGTAAATAGAGAAAAACAAAATATCTTCTGTACAGCTGTGTTTTGGTATAACTGGCAGTGCCACAGCCCTTTAAGTGAAACTCATAAGAAATGGTGATTGTTTCATACAGGAGGGTACTGAGGTCTTTGAACTACTCTATGGAAATCTTTCTGATTTTTCTTCTTACTCTCTGGCAGGGTGTTTTGACAGCATCAGAATTCATGGAAATAGGAGACAGCCCCTAAAAAGAGAGAATCAGCTCTCATCTGCTAAAGGATTGAAGAGCTATTAAAATAAGTGTTGAGTTTCCTGCCTGGAATGCAGCTGTTTACACACTCCTTCCACTGCAGGGTACAGGAAAGAGTTGGAAATATGAAAATGCAAGAACACATGAGTTGAGATAGAGACAGTTTACTAGATAAAGCAAAAGCCTCATGCTCAATGAAAATGAAATAGGCAGGTGTTCAGCTATTTCCAGGAAAGCCATTTCCCTGACAAATAATGGTTCCTGGAAGAAATGTCTTAAATGTGGCTCAGTTCCTGTTCCAGCCTCCTTTAAGTGGGCAGCAACACCAGTAGTATTTAAAATAGTCTTTCATGCAAGAGGACATGCTGAACTCAAGGAAAATATGCTGTCCAACTGCACTTTATAAGGAGAGAAGACATGACACTTTCTACACTTACTATGTTAATCTACAGAACCTGTGATGACAAACCCAGCTTGTCTGTAGAAAAATAAGAGTAACAAAGCTGTTGAGGGATTTGGAACAAAAGTCCAAAGGTAATGGCTGAGGGAATTGGGATTGTTCAATCTGGAGAAGAGGAGGTGTAGGGTAGACCTTATTGCTCTCTATAATTGCCTGAAAAAGAGATTGTGGCAAAGTGGGGGTCAGCCTTTTCTTCCAGGTAACAGTGATAAGACTAGAGGGAGTAGCCTCAAGCTGAACCAACGGAGGTTCAGATTGGATATTAGGAAGAATTCCTTCTCATAAGGAATGGCAAGGCATTGGAACAGGCTGTCTGGGGAGATGATGGGATCACCATTCCTGGAGACGTTTAAGGAAATGTTAGATGTGGTACTTAGGAATGTGGTTTAGTGGGCACTGCTGATGGTAGGTGGACAGTTGGAATAGATGATCTTAGATGATTCAACCTCAGTGATTCCTGAAAAATAAGACTTTACTGTTTGAATTGAAAAAATATATATATATTGAAAAGGCTGGGATTTTAAAAGTGATTGCACTATCTTTTGTTTTGAAAAATTGTCCTTCACATTCCAACTCTACTGCCACACAACTATGTGTGTGAAAAAGCACATTTTTGATTGATATAACAGTAGTCAGAGCTGAAATAGAAAAAAGATTTGATCATCACTGAATTTTCTTCAAAAACTAAAGACTCACACATTATTTTATTTTGAATTTTATTTCACATTATATACCTAAAGCAAAAGACTGCAAAGGATGTACTTTTGGATAATCTCCAAAGTGTATGAGAGTGCAGCAGTGAGCATTGGCAAACTGGCACAAATGGTTAATCCTTTAAATTCCCCTTTATTTGCATTTTAATAAGTTTGGTTTTCATCTGAATTTTGCTCAGGAATATGACCCATTTGGATGTTTTCTTAAGAATATACCAAGTTAACTGAAAGAGAAGAAAGAACAGAGAAAAATACAGGATGTTATAGAACTCTAAAGTATAACAACATTAAACTATTGCGTGTTATGCTTTGAATAAGCATTACAAGAAAATTAGGTCCTATACCTACAATAGTGCAAGATACCAGGCAAGGCTGTTAAAATTCCCATTTTGACCTGAATATATTCAGGAATCAAATTATCTGCTATTAACACTCCCACTTTCTGTCCCACACTTCCCAAACAAATTTGGCTTAGTGAGAATGTAGGATGGGGTAATTTGACTTTTGCAATCATAGCAGACAGCTGTGAGTGATACATGACACAAAAATGAATTATCCTCATCCTTGCTCATTGAGAACGGATAGTGCTCTGCTGTTACTGGACTGTGTTGTCGTCAGTGCTTGACAGGTACAGAAAATGGGAAGATAAAATACGCCTTTATTCCTAGTTTTATTAATTATTCCTACATGTACTGAAAAAGAGCATTATACGAATGTCATATTTCTTAATTTGCTTTCTGCCTCTCCATTTCCCTTTTCTTCATCACTGTAAGATAACTCTACCATGGTCTCAGACTCTCGAGTTTGATGGAAGAATGTTAAATCAGACTCCCCTTTTCCCTTCCCACCCACTGGCTGTTGCTAAATTTCTCCAGTTATTCAGCAGAAAGATGAGCAAGGTATAAAATGTGCTTTCTATTTCAGCTGCTAAAGTTTAGATAATTTATCAAAACAGATATCCTCTTTCATCTATTTCCATTTTTTTCATTTTCCCCTTAGGCTGTATGTGTCAAGCCTCCTGTCCAACTCATCAGTGTTGCAGTTTTTGTTGCATGAACTTCTGCACCTTCTTTTTTTCTCAGTCCAACCTCATCAT
This sequence comes from Centrocercus urophasianus, assembly GCF_019232065.1. Lineage (NCBI taxonomy): Eukaryota > Metazoa > Chordata > Aves > Galliformes > Phasianidae > Centrocercus > Centrocercus urophasianus. The sequence continues at coordinate 22,474,218 of NW_024884475.1, read as the reverse complement.
GCACCTCCCTATTTTGATCTCACGTTTGGATCATGCATGTGATGCATTTGTCCAGTGTTGAACTCCTCTGGTCAGCCAGGTCATGTTTTGGAAACTGCCTTCTTTGTGAACAGCTGCAACACCTCATCACTTCCAGGTGTTCTATCCTAAGCTGCATATGGTTGCTTGGAGTTCAGTTGTTTCTGCTCTGAGTTCTCTCTGTATCTTTCTCCTCACTGGAAGCAAGAACAATTTTGCAATTCAGCACATTCTCAGTTTGCTTTTCTTTCCTCTTTGAGCCCTTCAAGACTTGGCTCTGTGGCACCAAAAGTATTTTAATTATTTTCTGATACATTTTACTTATTCTGAATGCAGTTTGAACTCAGTCTCAGCGGTGCAAATTTGAACAGAGCTTGTGAGATTTGTCCTTCATCATGAACTCAAAACAGAAATAAGAGTGAGCAAGAGAAATTTTGGGGAGTTATGTGCTAGCTTCTGAGTCACTGAGCCATGTTTGGCAGATCTGGTTTGAATAAATCATTTGAATTACAGCATAATGAGACCATAATCTTTCTTTTCCTGATACTTTTTGACAACTAGTTTTGGGGAAAAAAATAAACCGCTTGCATAATACAGAAAATATAATAAATGATCCTTACTAGCATAAGTGTTTAAAATCTGAGTGCCTATAGTTAGGCTCCTATGACCTACTATGAGGTGCTAAGTAGTTCCATTGCACAGTGACAGCTGTGGCTGTCCTGCCTGGCTTCCTTGTAGGTGCACTCCAGGGAGCTTCCATGATTTGGCAGCCACCAGGGAGCCGCCTTCCATGCACTCTACTGCCACCTGCAGCTGACCCGGAATGCCTGGGCAGTGGCTGACCTCTGGCCAGGTCTGTTTGTCATACCCTGTGCTGAAGGAGGTTTTAGCAACTGCATATGGGTGCCTCTGCTGTGGTGTTGTATATTAGCTCTGTTGCGAATTTCCTATGCATGTCTCTCAATGTTCAGCCACATAGGAAGCCTTGTGGTCCTTTATTACCACTTCTGTACAGGTCCATGGAACTTGAGAGAGGGAAAGGCTATGTTTCACCTTTAATTTTTCTATTTTGTTGCCTGGACCACAGTGATGTTGTTTCTGGCTTATTTTTCTATTTATTGAGCTCTGTGTCTTCTCCAAGTATACCTGAGAAAGGGAAAGTCCTTCTTCCTGTGTCCAACCACATGACCAGTAGAGGGATTGCAATAGCTGCCGGGGATACTCCACGGGCAGTGTAGGAGAAATGCAGCAGTCATACTGGAGTAATGTTTTTACTTTCTCACAAGGCAAACAAATGACAGATCTAGCTGTGCCTGACACTTCCCCAGCACCGCAGAGTTTTTCTCCCCTTAGGGAACCTCAGGTTAATGAGATGGAAAATGCAGTCAGCAAATTCTGTGCCATCAGAAACCACCAAACTTGCACAAGCTGCCCTTGCACTTCTGAACTGTGCCTTGTTTTTACAGCTAAATGACTATTAATACCAGATTCTTAGTTCAGTTTTGATCTTTAATATCTTGCCTTGGCCCTTCATACTAATCCTTTACAGAGGAAAATAAAGGAGATTGCCTCACAGATACTGAAGTCTCTTCAGTAATTTTCAGGCAGAAAATCAAATTGCCTGAGGGCTGTAGATTTTCATAGAGTGCATGCATAGCAGAGGTCACCTTTAACATGAAGGGCATGAATCTCATTTTCCCTACATCATTTGACCTTTGGTGTGATGTCATTAATAACTTCAGCAAATTCACTCTGACTGTACTGTGGGGTAAGGGAAGCCATTACTTTGGCCCAGATCTTGTAGTTAAAGTGTAACTAATGACAATCAAAACTCTTAACTGTTTTTTAGAGAGAAAATATATTAGTGAAAAGCTTCATAGGACCCACATCAGACTGTTTACCTAATTTGATATACAGCTCTCCACATGATCCCACATTTTTCTTTTGTTGGAAAGTAAATAAACCCATTACCCATATTGCAGACAGAAGTGAGGATCTGAGATATAAAAAAGCTGTCAAAAATCATTCAAAATTGCAGTCTGTTTTTTTTCCTTACAGTCCATTACAGTCAAAATTTGAGTGACGGGTTGGATCATGTGAAGGAGAGTAGGCAGAACAGCAGTACTACAGGACAACCAGACAGGAAACAGAATGAAGTCTGGCTTTGGAGATTGTTACAATTTTGTTAAAGAAGGATAATAAGGCTTAGCAAGCTTGTTTTTAGACAAATCTATCTGCTTGAAAGGGTAGTCCATGCTAGAACTAAAGGAGGTCATTTCTTCACAAATTTTGGCTTACAAATAAATTACAGGGAAAAGAACAGTCAGCAAAGGAAGGCAAGGGACATGTCATTACATGAGTTGTTTACCGATTCTTATCTTTTGATACAAAGCTTCTTCTATCTGGTATCTTCAAACACTAAAGAGACTCTCACTCCTGCTCACAAACCGTGCTTTTGATGTCACATATTTTACGAGCCAGCAGCCTCACACTTTCTCTGTCTCCTCGCTATTTACAGAGTGAGGCTGTAACACGAAACTGCCAGAACCTGAAATTTCCACTATAAACATAAAAATAAGGGTGCCAAACGTAATAACCACTGGAATCCTAAAGTCATAATGTGCCCAGTTTTACCTATTGTAGGCCCACACAAAGAAGGGTTAGACTTGCAGAGTGAGGATTTGTGTTTCAATGAAGGGCTGTGAGATGGTCTCTGTTACAAAAATGCAGTCATACAGCCCTGGAGTTCACCACAGCACAAGTCAAATCTACTGCTGGTAGAAGCTTTCTGTTAGTGTGTGAGCTTGTAAATAAAAAGAGCTTGACATAGCTATGCCAAAAATTGTCACAATGAGTCATTCCCAAATTATGACCCATTTTCTGTGATTAGCTACTCCAGTATCTAAGTGAGCCAGCTGTGATATATGGTGTGTTAGTCTAGCTGCTATTCATTGTGCTCTGTAACAGATCTAGGTTTTTGTGTGTGTTTGTTTTTTTATTTAAATAAAAAAGCTGCTAGTCCACCACTCAGTGCTATTCTCTCCTCTTTAATTCAAGTATATCTGTACTGTACTACCCTTACCTCAGTAATTTCTGTTCTTAATCGTGCTTTTCCTCCATCTTGAAACCTCTCAACAGTCAAATTCTGCTTCAGAAATGGCAGTGCCTAAATTGATGTCATATTACTCTTTCTACAAGATACTTTCTTCCACAAATTAGAGGCACTACTTTTTAGCAATCTCATAGTGTCACATCTTTAATACATCAGATGTCTCAATTTGGATGTATTCTTTATGCACTTCTATGACTAGGTCCTTTGTATCATTTTCTTTGCCTATGGTTCTTCAGATCCAGAAATATTTCAAAAAAGATTTCAGCTCCAAAAGGATTTCCTTCGCTACTCTAAGGTGCTTCCTTTTCTTGGCTCCTATGTGGATGTCTTTCAAAGCAGTGCAGTGATTTGAAAGGTCCTGTAGACCAAGGTTAAATCACAGAGCTAATTATCTGGGTGTAGCACTGGGGTGCCTGGATGCCTGCAGTAAGGAGAGCAGGGGATGTAAATCTGTGACAGTTTGGTTAATGGATTTCTGTCACAAGTTATCTTTCCTTCAAACAGAGCAATAAAAATGAATCTAATTGATATTTATGGTTTGTGTGATATGGCAATATATCTGTGTGAAGTAATCTTTGAATATGGAGAGGGTCCAGAGGAGGGCCATGAAGCTAATCAAAGTGCTTAAGCACCTCCCTTATGAAGACTGAGGGAACCAGGCTTGGAGAAGACTGCAAGGAGACCTCATTACAGCCTTTCAGTATTTAAAAGCTGATTACAAAAAGAAGGGGAATTAACTTTTTACAAGAGTAGATTGTGATAGGACAAGGGGGAGTGGTTTTCAAGTCAAGGAGGAAAGGTTTAGATTTTACATCAGGGGAAGTTCTTACAGAGAGAATGGTGAGGTGCTGAAACAGGGTCCCCTGAGAAGCTGTGGATGCTCCATCCCTGGAGGTGTTCAAGACGAGATTGGATGGGGCCTTGGGCAACCTGGTACCACATCTGGAGGTCGGTGGCCCTGCCTGTGGCAATGGGGTTGGAACCTTAGGATCCTTGAGGTCCCTTGCAACTCAAGCCATTCTATGATTCTATGTAGAAGACTGGTATATGTGGTATATTATATGATCATGTTTCTGTTTGTATTAGATCATGAGACTGGCACGACCAATTACAAACAATTATCTGTATTCTTTCTTAACATTTTGATAAATCTGATTTTGAGCAACACAAGTTCCTGAATAATCCTTTCAGCAAATAATATTCCATAATGCACTTAATGTATTTATATGCTGGCATAAGAAGCTATTTTATTTTAAAGTTAAATTTCATTTAATTCTTATTAATTGTTCCAACAGTAGTGTTTCTGACATAGAGAAGAAAAACCTTAAACATGGATTTCCCTTTTTGGTATTTCACCTCTAAATTAAATCTGAACCTTATGTCCTTGTCTATTTTAGTGTTAGATTTTTCAGTTAGGAGAAATTTGCTTATCAGTGCATTAAAATTTTAGAGAAAATATATAAAAATATGATGAGTATTTTTAAGAATGTATCTGGGACCACTTAAGCATTAATTAATGCTGGTTTTGAACTACAGTGTAGACAGATTTTTTAGAAAATATTTTTACACTTAAAATATTAAAGCAAAGAATATATACTACTTTGTAATTCTGAATTTATTTCTGAGTTACCTGAACACAGACAAGTTATAGTCATATGACTTCTATTTCTAAGGTTTCCAGTGATTCAGGTCATCATTTATAATAGTAATAATTTTCTACAGAAACAAAGTGTGTTCAATTGTTCAGACTATATTTGAGTTTACTGAATGTGCAATATATATCTACCTGTTTTTCAAGAGTGTTGTCTTCACAGCATGGAAGATTAGAAAAATACCCAGTGAATGTGCAGAGATTTTATTTTCTTGTGAATACTTTAGCCTTTACTGTGGTTCATTTACTACATTTTTTCCCTCAATGAAAATATTAAAAGATTGGGGTTGGGGTTATCTAGAACCTAATTCACTCTTTTGGGTGAATAAGTGTATCAATTAATCCTATCATAACATATTTATTTTTACATATTTTTAATGATTGACCATGAAGATTGCTGCAAGGAACACATTTTGTAAGTATTCATCCTAAAAAGAATCTTAGTTTCATTAGTGCTGGACAGGACTTTCCATTTTCTTTTATTTTCTTTCCCCAAAGTAAAAATTTTAGTATTTCCTAGGATATGAAATTACTAAAAGAACATTTGTTCAGTCAACAACATTTTGTAATTCTAAAGAGGAAACAATTTTATTGAACACTTCCTCTGAACTGTACTTTGAAAGTCTCAATTTTAAGGGATGTTTTGAAATATTTCAAAATGGTAACATATAGTTTTATATTGTTGAAAAAAAGCTTTTTCAGTAAGCAGGTGCTGCAATACTGAGTGCTGCTCTGTTATTTTAATGATAGTTCTCTGCTAGGAGCTTCCTGACTGCATCAGTTTATTGAAATGGGCACTTTAGCAGATCCTTTGTACCCACAAGGTTGAGTGTTCTGAAAGTAGTTTAGATTAAGTACAGACTGTGCAGGAAAAGGAAAAGGGCAACCAAGTTGGGAGGAAGTGTGGGTGATAGGAGGCCCTACAGAGGGTTATGGACTGGCTGAGACCAGTTGGATGAAGTTCAACAAGACCAATTGCCAGGTCCTGCACTTTGGCCACAACAACCGCAGGCAGCACTACAGGCTTGGGTCAGAGTGACTGGAAAACTGAGTAGAAGAAACTGACTTGGGAGTGTCAGTGCTCATGAACAACTGGTCAATAGTGTGGCTAAGGCAGCCAAAGGCATCTTGGCTTATATCAGAAATAGTGTAGCCAGCAGGAGCAAGGAAGTGGTCATCCCTCTGTACTCAGCAATGGTGGGGCTACACCTTGAGTACTGTGTGCAGTTTTGGGCCCCTCACTGCAGGAAAGGCATCGAGGCCGTGCAGCATGTCCAGAGAAGGGCAACAAAGGTGGTGAGGGGTGGAGCACGACACTCTTATGAGGAGTGACTGAGGGAACTGGGATTGTCCAGTCTGGAGAAGATGAAGTTCTGGGAAGACCTTATCATTCTCGATAACTACCTGAATGGAAGTTGTGGCAAGGTGGGGGTTGACCTCTTTTCCCACGTAACTAGCTATAGGACTAGAGGGAATAGCCTCAAATTGCACTAGGGAAGATTCAGATTGGACATTATTCAAAAAAGTAGTTAGGCGCTGGAACAGGCTGCCCAGGAAGGTGGTGGTATCACTCTCTCTTGAGTCGTTCAAGAAACGTTTAGATGTTCTACCTGGGGACATGATCTAGTGGGAGATATTGGTGATAAGTGGACAGACTAGATGATCTTGGAGGTTTTTTCCAACTTTGGATATACTGTGATTCTATAAAGATGATTAGGAGCCTGGAACATCTCCTTTATGCAGAAAGGCTGAGAGAGTTGGGTCTGTTCAGCCTGGAGGAGACTGAAGGATTCTTATCAGTGCTTATAACTCTCTAACAGTAGGCCTATTCAATGATGTCCAGCTATAGAATAAGGGGAAATAGGCCCAAACTGGAACATAGGAGTTTCCATTCAAACACAAAGAAAAAATTCTTTACTATGTGAGTGGATGAGCACTGGAATAGGCTGCCAAGAGAGGTTGTGGAGTCTGTTTTCCTGGAGATATTCAGAAGCCTTCTGGACACAGTCCTGGTGTTAATGAGTTGTAGGGACTCAGACTGTATGAGCACAGGGGTTGGACTAGATAATGTGTAGAAGTGCCTTCCAACATCAGCAATTCTGTGAAAGTTGCATAAAGTATTTGATTTCTTACTTATCCTTTTCATTCTAACCGTACTGACCTTAGAATTTGCCAAGAATGTAGACTTACACCTACGTTTTATCTAAAGCCCATCTTATAGTCACTGTTTCTGAATGCCAGGAGACAATAGCTACACTGCTCTGTACTCTTTTCAGTTTTCCTTACCGGGTTAATGTAGCTTTTCTGCTTTCTCTTAGTAAAATCTGGAAGCAATTACTAGGGAATATTCATTCTTTCTGGTTGGTAGGGAAGATAAACTGTATTATCCTGCCTATACAGTTGTTTGAAATGCATTTTGATTTTTTGGATATTGCTAACTGTCTATGTACTATTCCACAGGTATAATGGTATACATTTTCTAGTCTCAGTACTCTGGCTATTGAAGAGTAGCTTCAAATATGTGATGACTGACTGAATAAAGAATACTATTTGCCCATTTCCTCTACCTGAAATATTCCTCTGTGTCACTTTTTCTTTTTAAATCCTGATGTACATAGACCAAAGCAGCTTTATCAATGGTGCAAATAAAGATTTGTAGTAGTGACTGTAGGAATTCTCCAATATTTCACTTGTAAATGTAATCTAGTAAATTCAGACATGTTTTTAAAATCTAGACAAGACTACATAGAAAGTCAAGGAAAAGAAGGATAAATTCACTAGATATTAGGTAAATATACATGTATATGTTTTCTTCTCTGTATGGAAGAGTGTTTTGTTCCTTTGATTTATTTCTTTTCCTCCATTGGCGATTTGCATTAAGAAATCAGACTACAAATTCAGCTTGGATTTTGATCTAGTGCCTACTTTTGCTCTTACTGCCATAAATTAATCAGAAATAAATTGTATTAATGCAAACAGAAGCAGGTTAGAAAAAGAAACAACAAAGAAGAAACAAAACAAGCCCTAAGAGATGACTGTTCAAGTAGAATCCACTCACAGGTCCTTTCAGCTGAAAGCATAATCTCATATGTCTTTTTACTTTCAAGTGCAATTCTGCTTCTAATGTGGTACTTGTTGATTTTCAAACTCTTTGGGAGGCTGTCCTTGGTGGAAGAACTAGTATTAAATAGACAGCAATACTTTATTTTATACAGTTGAAGGTAAGGCAACTGGAGTCGGTCCTATAAAGGGCAATCCAGCCCGTGCTATGAAACAGGTCCCATGCTAACTGCAGAACATCTCCAGGGCTACTTTTCACACATGTATTGCAACCTGCTTCTGGTCTTGAGCCATACCACTGTGTCTTTGGATAAAAAAGAAAGTTTTAATCTTCATAGCTGTCAATGCGCACTAAATTACAGGAAGAGAAGAGGATTCATCTCACAATAATGAAAACAGATTTGCTACAGACATAATTTAGGGATTAACAGCAGCTGAACCTGAGGCCATCATCTTCTCTCTTTTGATTGTTAATCATCAGAAAATGTCATAATCATTAATGCTCAGTTTAATCAAAAGTATGCTCAGGGCATAAAAATAAAACATTCAGTCACTATCTTACCAAGCTTTGACTACAAAATCACTTATGCCTAGGAATCTTTATTCTGTAACACCTTATGTGATCTATGGAGAACAATAACATATGCTCATCGTTTGCCTTATTCTGAATTTCCATGTTTACAGTTTCCTGAAATTCTGTAAAATGCCATATAACATAAACATACAGAGTGTAGCCTCCATAGAAGAGCAATTTTTCGTTATGGATCTGTCTTGTCAGTTGTCTCCACTTGTGAAAGTAAATGTGTTCTATCTGTATTGAAAGATAACTTTAATTATACAAATTATAGTGTAGCTGTTTCCAGGAACTGTTGTAAAACAGATTGTAATTCATTTGTTCACTATCTGCCTGCCTGTCTACATACCCTTTTCACTAGACAAAATATCCAGAACATGGCGCTCATTTCTTCTACAATGACAATGTGAGCCTTTATGTGAAATCTAGTACTGGAAAACTTTTGGTGTATAAACAGACTTATTTCCTAAATTGCTTTAAACTATGTTGGATGGATTAGTTTTCAGCCTTTAGGGGAAATGTAAGAGTTTTCGTATTATTCTCAGAGGCTAGTATATCACTAAACAGGAGGAAATTTTTTTCTGACACAATAACTTTAAGAAGCTGAGTGAGATCACTTGAAGTTAATAAAGAAGTAGCAAAGTCTACGATCCATTTTCTTTATAATTCTCCTTTTCCCTAGAAAAATAATATATCAGAGGAAATAGCTAGAGTTGATGACAAAAAAGTCAATATGAAAGAAAAGCAGATCAGTTGCATAAAACAGTAAGAAAGAAACAACCAGTATTTTTGTTTACTGCATGATAGCTATCAGTAATCTCTGCATAAGTCATAATGTGAGAAACTAATATGCAACAGAAGACAAAGGTCGCTTACTATGGTAAACCAGGAAATGTTTAGGTTATACATTAGGATGACAATTGTGAGCACTGTACCTGTTCCATGGATGAGCAGTGAGGCAATGAAGTTTCATTAAAAACAGAGTGATGTTATTAAACTTTTATAATTTGACTGGGATACATGCAACAGCATTTTTCATAAGCTTAAGTCTGTGCAACATGCAGTGAGGGAGCTGATAAGTAGTGAATTACAATAATCAATATCTCAAGTGACAAAAGTATTAATCAACATTGTGTCACTGTTCTGACCTAAGAAGAAATGAGTTTTGTATGGATCACATAAATATGAGATAAATTACACGCTGGGCCAAATGAATGGCTCATGTAACTCAATTGCTGATATATGCAGCTGGTGACACATTTGGATCTAGTGATGAATTTGGATGATTACATTTTGACATGGTATCATACTGAGTCAAGCAATTAGCATAACAATGTTTTTACAAGGACTTATTCTGATGTAAAATTTGCATGGATTTAGCTGTGCTCATGCATTTTTCTAGCTTGCATGGGATATTATATTGCTCCACAAGGAAAAGTCATTTTTTTTACTGTCATGGGAATCCACAGATGAGTAGGGTTAGGAGTGCCTTTTCTGTTACGGGAAATAGGAAAATTATGCAATCTTTTTTGCAATGCAATCTTTTTCATTTGAGTCTTTTGGTCAATGGAATGTGAAAACTGGAGAGAGAGCATCTTTCTTGCTTCAACTTCGATAGCCTCTTTCCAAGTACCTAGAAATATGTACCTGATTTTGCAGTTACATATTTGCCCTACTTCAAAGCTTAGGAGATATGTTAGAAGATATATTTTGAGTGTTTAAGTGAATGCAGCCTTTAGAATATCTATCTCTATATTAAAAATAGTGTAGACTAGCATCAGTGCTAACTGTACATGCATGACCATCCTAATTTTTCTTAGTTCACATTTAGAAGGATGTTTCAAGGTATACATTCCCCTTCAAGAGATATAAAGAGATCCACTTGCTAGTCTCTAGTATAAGTGGCTAGGCACATGTACTGCTAGTGTGAAATTCTTGCCAAAATGAATGGAAGAGTTGAAAATGAATAAAAACAGGCTGCATTCTATTGGTGTATCTCTATCAGGGAATACAAATGTCTGTGAAAGAGAAGCAAGAGAACAAACATAAAAAATAAGCAAATGAAAACAATCTGGGTAATAAACAGAAATAGTGATTAAAACAGAGAGAGACTTACCTAGAATTTGGCTATTTTTACTAGCCAGAAGAAAAGCTCTGCACAAAACCCAAGGAATTCTTCCAGTGTTTAGAAACAAAAAGGTAAAAAAGGTGATTTTGAGGCATCTTTAATATTCTGCTATTAAGTCCTCACATTTTTCTGTTCTGTATATTAAAAAGTGTATGAAAAATAAATGAAAATGACAGTTTGTAGACACTATGTTGGCTGACATGGTGGTGATGTGTATTGATCCTGTCAATGTCTCAGAGTTGTTCACTTGCAATAATTGCTTTTTTACTGTTCACTCAATTCTTGTTAAGAGGAAAATCATAGTAAGATCCATTACACTTCTCAATAGCTAGTGACTGTCAATGAAGAATTTGGTTTTAGTTGGGCTAACTCTAACTTTGCTAGATGAAAAAGAATACCCTTGAGGTCACTGAATAATTCAGGAGTGACTCTGAGACTTGCTGACAGCATTAAACTGAATTTATTCAACAATTTAGGCAGAGCCATAATAACAGAATTTGATTTAATATTCAAGTAAAAGTTTGAAAGAATAATGTTTTTCCAAGGATGCTGGAGGTAGATTGAGCAGAGTCCTTTACTTCGTTTCTAACCAGAAAAAAATATGATTCTCACTTGTAAAGGAGGAGACACAAGGTGGACCCTAAAATACAGGAGAGAGTATAGAGCAACAAAAAGTCATTATCTTTCAATCCCAGTAGCAGAGCCCTGTTTTTCAGGGGAACCAGGGCATTTTATTTCTATATTGTTTATTCTCTCACCTTTTTTAGTGCTTACTAACACACTGAAAGAACTTTGCATTATTTGTAGTTATTTGTAGTTATACTTCTGCATAGGTTGGGATTGCCCTTGTTTTCATAACTAAAACTGAAATAAAATGCCACGTGTGAATGAAATAAAATGCATAATGATCCAAAAATAAAGGACTTGGATAGCAAATCTGGTCTGCCGGGAAAAAAATAAATAAAGGTTTGAATTAGAAAGCTGATAGATCAAATGAGTTACACTCAACACTTCCAGATTCATTAGTTTTATGTTTCCACCACTGTGATTATTGTGAACACTAAAGTGTTAATAGATGAAACTGTTACACATGAGAACAGATTGGGATGCACTTTAGATAATTGTGCAGGCATATATAATAAAGGACAATATTAGTCCCAAAACACCAACAATTAAAGCTCTGTCACAGAGTTTGTATAGAATTTTATGCATGATTATTAAAGTATCATTGATAGATAATCTGTCCTTATTCCATTATCATTGAATTATTTTCCCATTTTCTTTCAGTTATGGGAAAATACCTCAAGAACAATAAGGCTGAGTGAAATGTTCTTTTCAAGTATTATGAAAGGCATTGTTGACAAAATTATATGCTACTAAAACGATTGTTCTTTAGGGTAATTTTAAATACCCTATTGCTTTTTCCTGGGTGAGCACACGGTATGCTGAAGTCTATCATTATAAATAATGCTTCCCAACCACGAGAAAAATGAATTTTGGCCCATCTCTATTGTTGTTAACTCCGTAATTCTGTGATTCTGTGCTAATTACTTCTTGTATTTTATCAGAAAATATTGTGTGGCTATCGTTTCTAAGAAAATATAGTTGTCCTGGTTTTACATCTTAAAAACTGAAAGCAGTGAAATATACTATCCTTTGGCAGTTTAATTTATTTTTCAAAAGTGCAAACAGGGTAAAGTGGATATGCAATGAATGTAGCAAAATTAATGCGAGTTTTGCCAGCTCTTGGTTTACAAGCTTACACTAAAAAGCATGCTGGTGTGGAACATTTTCTTATTTTTCAACCTTTTAAAATTTTCTAAATAGTTTATAGGTTCAGTCTATCACCAGTATGTACGTCAAAAACTTCACAGTATTACTGAGAAGTGGAAATAGATTTTTTGACAAGTTCATGCATGAATTACAGAATGATCAACATTGTCATATAAATAACCATTTCAGAAAGTAAACTAAATGAAGCCTGAGAGATTTTAGCTTCCATGCTCCAGTATTTAACATTTGCTAATCTTTAAATGCTGGTGAAAATTTTTACTTTACATTAATGATGTAACCTTTACAAAAGAAGAATATAGCATAATTGCTTGAAATCCAAAATAAAAAAAAAATTATTGCATGTGGATGCCTTTTTTTTCTTGTGAACTGACAATAACCCTATCACTCTCCTTTAGAACAAACTTTGTGCAGCTAAGAATAGCCCTTCCATTTGATTAGATACATTCAACAGATTGAAAATCTTCGCATTTTGCTCACTTTAATTGGTCAAATATCAGCACAGTGTAACCTTCCAGGCTACTGTCTTCCATAAGGAGCACTACAAGTTCTCCTTTCCCATTGACTTTCATAAGACTTGAATGATAGAATAATTTCTTAGGATATGTGCCATACCTGGAAGTTCAGTTCTATTATTGCGTTTACATTTCTATAATCTGCTACTAAGCCCTTGTTCTTTCTTTGCAATAGTTTTGTTTGTTTCTTGGGGTTGTTTGTGTTTTTTTTTTAATTGTTTGTTCATTATGCCATTCCTCAGATTTCAAGCCCTTTATAGAAGAAAAAATGACAGCTTTTATTACCAGAAGAGAAAAAACATGGTGCAGCCAGTGAATAGTATTTCTCTAGACTTTAAGAATGGTGATTTAGTTTACAAAGTATGTTACTTTGCTTTATATTTGAATAGAAATGCATTAATATTTTGGAAAATGACATTTTGTGATTAGCTAAGCATGACATCTACACAGTCATTTCAAATAAAAATGCTTATTCTAAGAATTGTTTTATTGTGTCAAAGAAAACACTGGTATCTCTTCTCTCTTGAAAAGCTTTTTAAATCCAAAACCAATTATTTAAATTCACTTTGACTCATAGATCTGACTTTTCAGTAAGGAAGTAAGCTCATTGCTATATTTTCTTTTTCCATAATCAGTATTATATCTTGTTTTCCAAAGACTTTCAACACAGTGTGGATTTGTGAAACAATTTGCTTTACAATAAACATTAAAGTTTCTGCTGAAAAAAATGACTTGAGAACACTGAAAAAGGTAATTGACAAGCGAATCATGGGAAAAATTTTGCTTCTTACATTAAACATGAGTAGAGTTTCGACAGATTAATACAAGCTGAAAAGGGGCCACTTTCAAGGTCTCTTCAATGGTCTTAATGCATTTCAAAAGAAAAGTAACTGAATTGAGGGATGCTTCCAGTGCAGGTCATTATTTAACAGTACCTAAAGAGATTAGAAATGAAAAATAAAAGGAACACTCACTGTGATAAGGTAAGCTAGAAGTTCAACTCTGTTCAAAGTGAAGCTCATTTGCTGAGGGTCTGAGCCCTCACCTGAAGTACATCAGCAGATCTCTGCTGGGTTCAGTGAATTAGTTCACAGCAGTGGGCTGTTTTCCTCACCTCTAGTATCTACTCAGTTTTATGTAGTTGATTACTAGGACTGCAAGCATCAGCCCGTCAGGATAATGGTAGCTGTGATGTCAATTAGAGGGTATCATTTCAGACAGTCAGCTCCTTGCTTTTTGCAGATGATAGCACATTATCATGTGTGCTGCAGTGGTATAACATGAGAATATCCTGAATAATGTTAACTATTTCCTTGGTAGGATGGGCTATCTTTTTTTGCAATTTCAGTTACCAGTTTGGAATACAATATTTGCAATATGCATAAGGAACTAGTGCCAAGAAATGTAGAGGGGTACACTTGGAAGTTTAGTGAATTAGGGGACATACAGCTGAAATATACCACTACAGCATCAGTTTCCAGAGACTAATGTTTGGAATTCTTATCTTTGAACATTTTGTCCAAACAGCTTTAAAAGATTACTTGTTGACGCACATACTGAGGTCAATAAATACATCAAATAACAACATCCATGTATTTACCTATGATCACGATACTAGTGTAATTTTTTTTTTCTTTGTGGAAAATATACAGCTGTATGTGGATAGACTTAAGGGTTTGATTGTAATAGCTAATTCTGTCATATGGGATGTTTAATAAAAGATGAAGGAAAAAAAAAAAAAAAAGAAAGAAAAAACCCATTAAGCATGCTCCAATGACTGTAGAAAGGATTTCAAAGACAGACTATTCAGTCTTCAATGTCAGAAATTCGTTTGTTTCTAAGAGACCTTTGATCTGATTCTGATTTCCCATCTTGCAACTTCAATATGTATAATGTTGCTTCATTATTTCCTGACATCTTGCCTCATGGTGAGCAGGTGTAGCTTGAAAATAGCATATAAAAGCAATCTCTACTGCTGTTTCCAACTCCTGAAATATAATCTATTCCAGAATCACTCATTTAAAATAGAAATATATATACATCTTGAAGTTTGGAACAACTTTATCTCCTGCTTTGGGATTTTGTGTGTGAAGGTGATTGGCTCAGAGGAATGTCAAATCCCAAATCTTTCTCATTTTGATGTACATGGCTGTAAGTGTTGCTAGGGAAACTCCCATACTGGAATCAGCCAGGAAGGAACTGAGAAAGAAAATGTACTTGTCTCCCATTGATGGTCATACAACTTGTAACAGAATACAGCTGTGCACAAAATGTATATAACATAATATTTTTTTGTCCTGTTTCTGTAGCTGTGACAGAGATTCCTCTGTTAATACTAGCTTTAGGTAAGGGACCAGTCCAGACCTGAGGTTACTTGTGTTGGCCAACACATGCCAGTCAGAGAAGGAAGGCAAAGGGCAGTAGAAAGGGAAAAGGGAGAAAGAAAAAGAGAGGGGAAGGGAGAGAGAAAGGGAAAGGGAAGGAGAAGGGAAAAAGAGAAGGGGAAAGAAAGGGGAAAGGAAAAGAAAGAGAAGAGAGAAGAGAAGGGATAGGAAGAGGGAAAGGGAAGAAAAGCAAAAGAAAAAGAGGAGAGGAGAGGAGAGGAGAGGAGAGGAGAGGAGAGGAGAGGAGAGGAGAGGAGAGGAGAGGAGAGGAAAAGGGGAAAAAAGAGGAAACAGAAGAAAAAAGAGAAAAGAAAGAAAGCTGTTTGAAACTAGGTCATATATGGTTATGACAAAAAGAGCTTCTTCTCTGAAGTTGTGGCTTCTGAAATTGAAAACATTTTGACAGCTTTAATGTAGCAGGTCTAAAATATTGAAGGATTATTAATCTCCAGATAAACTGCATCTTCTCTTCAAGAAAAGTCTTTGATCAAAGCACTCTTTTGTTTATTTGTTTTTTTCCCAGTTCACATACCTGCAATATATGAAACATTTTGACTAGCATTTTGCAGATGATAATTAAGAACTGTTGGCAGGGATTTGGGAAAGGGTGATGGAATAGGTTTTCTTCATCTGCTGTACTTTGATCCTAAGAGACATAAAAGATGGTCTTTATGAACAATAGTAAGTGTTTAATCCATATTTTTTTTCTTTTTTAATTTTGAAATGGAACTGGTTTTACATTGTAAATGTAATGATATGGTCTGAGCTGGCATCCTGTCTAAAAAGCTTTTTGACTCAACATCACAGCGATAATGTTGGCATATGCAAAATATCTATATATATTATACTATGAACTGTAATATTCTAAAATTGCAAACATTTTTATTTCAGATTTAGCTCTTCTTTAGTCACACTATAAGCAGAAAAGCCTAAAGAATGAACTCTATGTTCTACAAATCTTCTTTATTTTATTTTATTTTTTAATTTCCTCCCTTCAGGTTTTATGTTTTTGAAGCTGAGTGAGTTCTCCCCAAGCCAAAATTCCCTCTATTTACAAACAAATTTTTGATTTTTTTGATGAAAACCTTCCATGTATTCATTCTGTACCAATATTTTTTCATGCTGGATATATTTACCAAATCTGGAAATAACACTGCATAATATTTGTGAGGAAGTTAGTCCAACTGAATTGCAGAGTTAATAATCAACTTGCCCCTGGAAATGATACAGCTTTAAGCATGAGGCTGCTCTGAAAGTAATGCCTCCTATTTTATTGTGTTGCTCCAAATTGTCAAAGGTGGATGATGGTTGTATGGCAATAGAGGTTGGACTTTACAACCAATATTCTGTTTTGTTGCCATATGAGAGATGACAACAGAGGGACAGTCTGACATGGAAATATGTATGAGAAAAGATGTGTCACTGAATTCCTCTGTACTGAAAAAATTGCACCTATTGACATTTCTTGATGCTTGCTGAAAATTTTTGTAGACCAAAGGATGTGAGTACAGTGAGGCAGCAAGTGGTGCATTTCAGCAGTGGTGACAGCAATGTAAAAGACAAGACAGATGACCATGCAGATTTTTACAAGCATGGCTCATTCACCAGTGGTGAAAATGCACAGATAACGGTAGTGACTATGTTGAAAGATGTTGTTTTGTAGCAGAGAATTTGCTCTATCAGAGAGTCTTGTTATGCTCTCTAAATCTGTTGTAGTTTAAATGGGAATAAATAAGAGGCATTGCTTTTGGAGCAATGTGCATATTTTACTCTGTGCAAAGTAGTTTCTATTTTTTTCCAGTTCAAGTGGAAATGAGGAAAGGAAGGGTTGAAAACTTTTAATGCTAAATAAATACAAATAAAAGTCAAAACAGACATTGACTGTCTGTTTTGAGTTATTTATTTCACATTTATTTATTTATTTTACAGTTACTTATTTACAAAAATTTTAGCCTGGAATAGCTGCAGGTCACAAAAAACAATGTGGTTGCAGTAAATGCTGTTAAAATAACTCTCAGATAATTTATTCAACTTTTTTTCTTTACAGAAATTTACAGTAATTTTAAATTTAAATTTAAAGTAATTTAATCTGCTTTATAAAAGAATTAACTAGTGTTCAGGAAACAAATTATGTTGAGATTTTGTGATTTTTATGTTGGCACAGATACATTCCAAGAATGTTATTTTATTAAAAAATATTAAAACTTTCATTGCAACTCCACAGCATACATAGAAGGCCAGTTCTCAGAACTCATTACTGAAGAGTATTTCAAAGGAAACATGGCCATTTTCTGCAGAAGTAAAAGTTGAAAAAATCCTATTAGAAATGTTTTAATTGAACATTTCAAAGAATATTTTAATATTTCAGATGTAAAATGAATCATTTCAGACTGGTGTAACACTGAGAAGTTTTCTCTGAGAAACAGAGAAATTTTTGTACATGTTGATAGTGGTTTAAAAAAAAAAAAAAGACCTTTGACAAAATCAAAGCTTTTGCATGAAAGGGACTGAATTGATGAAAATAACTGTCAGAAACAAATTAATAAATATCACTATATTAGTCATCTAATTTCGTTATATAACTTAAAAGCAATGTTGTTAATTATTTTTGCTATATAGAAATGCAGAGTTCCATATAAATGATGATCTTTCTGTTGTTCTCTGTGCAGAAGTGATATCATAAATAAAGGAGACAACCTGAAAACAAGGTGGGAAAGAAGCAGAGAATAGGTCGTGGCTTTGTCTGAACTACCAAAGCCCGAAAACACATAAGGAGAAACATGTTCTAATTAATTCATTTTTGAACACAGACTTTTCACATGAAAAAAAAAAAAAAAAAAAAAAGTAGAGATCTAAACTTGACAAGAATCACCTATCTTAAAACTGAGATATGTATTTAAATTGCATCCAGCTGGGGAATATTGAAGAAAAACATTCAGTCGAGGACAAATCTTTGTAATTCTCTAGAGGCAGCCTTTTGCACCTCCCTATGATTTATTTGGCATGAGTCACTGTCAAAGACAGTACGAAAGTCTAAATGGGCAACTGGCCTGATAAAGTATGAACATTTCTGTACCATTGTAACTGCTACTGCTAAGGACGTCTCCAGAAGGACCGAGGATTTAATAAATGTTGCCTGAACAGCCAGAAACTCATCTAAATCAGTGGGTACTATAACCACCTGCAAAGTAAGTTTGAGAATCTGATTTTCTACAGATAGGGCAGCTATTTAAAAGACCTAATTACGCTAATTATAGTAAGTGTTTTGTAATGTTTCATCAAAAACACTGACCCACTCTGCATAGCAGGTGCTCATTAAATCTGGAAGATCTGATATTAATAATCATTTACCCCTTGTGGAAACTCCGTACTGTATGTAATAATGACAAAATTTAACTTCCCTGCATAACTACTCAGGAAAATAATATTTCACTGAAACTGGGTGGAAACCCCTTGTTACTTCTTTACATTCAGTGAACTGAAAAAGAGCAGGGAAGCCTTATGCCCTAATAATCCCTCAGAAACAAAATACTATTTCTCAATAAAACATATTAAAGTAGCAAACTATATACTGCAAATATATAAGCCAATAGGCACTCTGCTGTAATCTACACCCATGCGCAGTATTGTTGTGTGTAAAAAGTGTATACTTACTAACTGTACATGCCTGGTTAATACATACTTACAGTTATATTGAACATGTTAAGCACAAAAATTTGGGAAACTTGGCCAATTCTATGGTAATTTCAGTAAGACACACCCTGTCATGCAGCATGAGGTGGGGGCTTTAGAGCATTCCTGCAGAGAAGGATTTGGGGGTGTTGGTGAATGAAAATTTTGACATGAGCCAGAAGCATGCACTTGCAGCCTAAAGAAAAACAACCCGTAACCTGGGCTGCATCAAATGACAGGTGGCCAGCAGGGAGAGGGACGTGATTGCTCTGCCTTTGTGAAGCCCATCCGGAGTACTGAGTTCAGGAGTGGGGCCTCCAACTAGAAAGACATGGAGATGCTGGAGCATATTCAGAGGACAGAGAGGTCCAGACAGGAAGATGATCAGAACGCTGGAATACTTCTCCTGTGAAGAAAGATGGAGTGGGTTGGGGTTGTTCAGCCTGGAGGAGAGAAGGCTCCGGAGAGACGTTCTAGCAATCTTCCAGTATCCAACAGGGACCTACAAAAAAGTTGGAGAGGGACACTTTTTCAGGGAGTGTAGTGATAGGACAAGAGATAATGGTTTTAAACTGAAATAAGATAGATTCAGATTAGACATTACCAAAAAATGTAAGGTTGGTGAGGAACTGGAACAGGTTGCTCAGAGTTGTGGAGCTTTCATCCTTGGGAATGTTCAAAGGCAGGCTGGATGGGGCCCTCGACAGTCTGATCTAGCAGGTGGCAACACTGCCCGTGGCAGTGGTTAGAATTGGTTGATTTAAGGTCTCTTCATTCTCCCCAGTATTCTGTGATTCTCTATGATTATATTACTGCGCATAAGTATCAATTCACAGAACTTCTCTGGGCTACAATGTTCAAGTGTCAGTACTCTTCCTCATCCAAAAATGATAAAATAACAAATATAGAATTATATATTATAATGTCAGTATTTTTCAAGTTAAATGTTTTATTCAGCAGTAATCAAATAATATCCTAAGATGTAAATTTAGCATATAATTTTCATTTACATAGTTTTCCCTTTGTCCTACTTTTCTCTCTCATCTTTACCTCCATGCCTGAGTTTTTTCATCGTTAAATACGACTTTTCTTTTTAATTTTAATTTTAATGCACTTCTACTCCATTACAAGATCCCTATCAAACCTCTGATTCTGCTTGAATTCTTTACAAAATAGTCTCTTTTCCACAGCAACAGGGTATAAAATAAAAACAAGCTTCTGTGTAGGAATAGTTTTCTCTCTTATATTTACCTCCCAATTTTTTTAACATTTTGGAAACAGTTATAAAACTGGCAGAAGAAACAGACAAAATGGTGAGCGGTGCTGAGGACAGGGCAGGCATGCAGAATAATATAGATAAAGATGAGACCATTCAAAGAAAGTGTCATAATTTTAATACAGTCAAATCTAAGAATTTATACCCAGGGTCTACAAATAAATTCATGCCTGCTAACATGTGTCCTGAACAAGAATGACATTAAAATCACTTCTGTAGCTCCAAGTAAGAGCTTGACAAATCCAAGTTAAAAATATGCTTTTTTGTAGTAATGACTAAACATTTGGAACAAATTAACAAGGAAACTGTCAAATTCTTCATTCTTTTTATCTTGAAGTCAAGACAGAATATTTTACTAATATATAATATTTATCCAAATGCAATCTACTGGATTCAAAAGATGGCTTTTAGACTGCATTATTTATACTAGTCACAATGTATACTTAATATCAAATCTCTTCTATCTTTAGAAACCTATACATCTGCCAGAAAGTTGCAGTAGATAATTGATCTGAGCCCATTCTACCTGCTTTAGGTATGATTAAGTTAGAAGCAGAGTTAGATATTCTAGCAGATCTTTAATGAATGTTATAGTTACACTGTTTTGGCTTTTATTTCTCAGTTTTCAGGTCTTCTTTTTGCTTCTGTTTGATCTTTTTCTTATTTTTTTATAAATATTTCGGCTAGTCCTCTCAATTCATTTAAATGGAAGAAGTTGGAATTCAAAATGAAATAGAACAAAGCTCTTATCTAGGATAAATTAACATACATCCAAAGCCCTTTTTTCTTCTTTCTCAGTAAAATAGATCTCTCTCAGTTATTTTTAACCATTAACAAGTACAGATTCATGAGCCTATTTCCCAGAAAATGAATATGGCTGTAGTCTGCTTATCCCCAGCCACAGAATGAAAAAGCAACAGCTTTTCTTCCTGATGTTCTCATCATGAGTAAGCACTGCCCTGCAACTGTAAGTGCTTCTGAACTTTAAGTTCCTTAAAAGGACTAACAAATCATAGTGCAGTGAAAGCACCTTTTTTCCCCCTCTGTAGCTGGAAACCTTTGCTTTATACCAGAGAAGATCTTACCATGGCAGGAGAAACAGATATTGTCCAGATCTATTTCCTGTAGCTAATAAGTATTGGTGCTCATGATTCCTAGGAATCATTCTATTATTTGTGACCAGCTGAAGGTGAGTAAAATGAGTTTTAAATCTTAAAGATCCACTCTTTTGGAGATTGTATTTTTCAGATAGATTATTTCAAAGAAATGCACTTTCTTGAAATACTTTTAATATCTTTTAAAAAATACTTTCAAAATACTCTTACAAACCCAGGCGGCTAATGTGGCAAACAGATGTGCAAATTTTGTCTGGGAATTCAAAAAAGTACATTTTATTAAATTGTGTAATATGGCAGATGGATAGGAGCTCAGTGGAATATTCGGTTGATTACTCCACAGTTTCAGCAGCCAGAGGAAAAGCCCCAGCCTGTGTTCTTTGTATACCCACACATCCTGGCAATGCCAGTTTGCATTTGTGAAAGAAAGAAGATTGATCTTAAACACCTTGGGGCTTCTCCAAAGGTATCTTATCTGCATCAGTTAATTCCAGACCTAGTTTTCCTATGTATAAGAAATGGAATAAGAAGGCAAGCCCTTTGAGCTGAAAAGCTACTTCCTATAGTAAATAGGGTTTACTATTTACTAGGGTTTTCAGATCTTGCTGTTTCACCTGCTCTACCTAAATAGCCCTTTAAACATTCTCTGTCAGCCATCATTTCAAAACAACAGTTATGTGAAAGCATGGACTATGCTTGCAGTTTTGGAACAGTCTCCAGCACCAAATGGATAAGCACTCATAAATCTATTTTCCTAGTCTTAGTTTACAAAGGTCCCAGTGCTGCTTGGTGACTCATAATCTTCATATGAGTTGCAACAGTCAAGAGACAGAGAAAGCGCTTTTATGTTGAAACAGCAAAACTTATTTTGAAAATAATAGCCCTATTATCCTGCTAACAGAAATTTTCTGCACTGGTGCAGACACATTAGTACATAGGAAACTAAAGGAGACAAAAAGTAGCAAAAGTCTGGATCCTGAATACCAAAAATTACAAATAACCATCATAACTTAAAAAGTTTTCATAACGATGGATGCTGTTGTTTTCAGTCCCCATTGTTATGACATTGTCTGTGAGATCATAGAACTATATAATCATAGAATGGTTTGGGCTGGAAGCACTTTTAAGATCTTCTAGTTCCAACCCTTCCTGCTATAGGCAGGGACACCTCTCTCTAGACCAGGTTGTTCAAAGCCATGTGCAGCCTGGCCTTGAATGCTTCTAGGGAGGGGGCATCCCCAACCATTCTGGGCAACCTGTTCCATTGTCTCACCACCCTCATAGTAAAGAATTTCTTTCTAATATCTAGTTTAAATCTACCCTCTTCCTGTTTAAAGCCATTTCCCCTCATGTTCTACATGCCCTTATAAAAAGTCCCTCCCCAACTTTCCTGTAGGCCCTTCCGGGGTTTGGAATGAACAGAAATATCTAGAAATCACTAGTATGTTTTCTGTGAACAATTTGAAACATTTAATAACTTCATTATTTTATTTATTAATGCAAGCATATGGTGAAAATTGGGTAATTTTTATTTCTACATGTCACTGTAATAATGAGAATAGTTATATAATGAAAGATAGATTACAGGTGGATGAGTACAAAAATGGTTGCCACTTAACACTTTATCTAGAAGATTCTGCATTCAATTACTTATCAATTTGTCAAATTTCAGCTGTTGAAGCTAAAATTTTTCATGTCAGCTAGTTCATTTCAGAAAGAACAACTTTTAGGAAATTTCTTTATTAGAAAATGTATTCCATAGAAAATTATTCCCTTTTCCAACAATGACAGTTAGGACTAATATTTGTTTTATTTGTGTCACATTGAGACCAAGAGACTCTGGAACAGGATTTCCAGTCTACTACTATTTTTGCTCAGGGAATATATATTACACTTAATGCTTACCAAAATACAGTCCATTTATTAACCTGCGCAAAAAGTCATAGCACTTTTCACATTTCTCATTAAAGCATCTCTTCAGTTATAGAAATATGCCCACATGTTCTGGAGAAACATCAGTCATCAAAGCTTGGAAATCCTTTGCTTAGGTTTGGATCTCACACTGTTGGTTCATACAGAGAGTAAAAACTGTCAGCTACTCCAGCAAGAAAAGCTCTTGTCTGAACAATCCATCCTGGCTCGTGTGTAGCTCAATGTGCTTATAGCTTTGTTTTCTTTCATAACAGAAATTTCACTGCCCTTCATGTCCTGGTTAGTACAAGGAGAACAGAACCACACTCCCACCTCACAGGTAGAATGGAAAATCACGTGTTCTCTGCCCTCAGAGCAAAGTCTGAACTGTTGGCAGTAAATAAAGCCAAGGATCACAGGCTGACAGCAAGGCTGGCAGGAAAAAAAACCAACAAAATAATGACAGAAAGTAGGTGATTAATCAGTAAAAATGAAAGAGAGAGAGAGGTATCCACAGAGAATACATGGAATATTTTAACCTCCTGTCCCATAGTCATCTGCCTGAGAGCTCCTCCGGGATAGAATTTGTAAGACTTAAACCTTCTATTCTACTTTTGCTCTCCAGACAAGTTTGCCTCTCTCATTCAGCTGAGGAGGGACATAAGGCAGGTTGTATCTTCAGAATTGAGCTGTGCTGTGTGAATTTCCCTTTCTGCAATACCATAAGAGCATCAACTCATTGTGCAGGAAAAGATTATTAAAAGATTATTAAAAATAAGAGGAAAAAAACCCCACACCAGTAACACTGAAATAAATCTTTTGATGGTTCTTGTGCTGGAAATGCCCTGTGAATGTTAATGATACAAGTTTCAAGTTGCCTCTAAATTTGTTTCTGATCTCAGCTGGGACAAGAGCATGATTTAAAACAGCATGAAAATTTCCTAAAGGATCAATTTCCAACTAAAAGAATAATTAATTTCTTTGCAAAACAAATGCAGTCTCTTCTAAAACTTTGTGTAAAGCAATGGCATTATTTTTATATAATGATATTTGAATCTTACCTGAGATTTGAAAACATTCTGAAATAGAAAGCAATCTGGATTTAGTCTTTAGCCAAGTTTTTCTGCACTGTTAGAACAGCTTCACAGAGAAAGCTGAACAGTGAACTGACATTTTTTACCTGAAAGCATTCTTCATGCAACTTAGTGAAGAAACTGGAGATACATTTGAGAAAGGAGACAAACAGCTGCCCACAAGTTATCATGGCTGACCAGCCACGGGCAAATCCTGCTTCAAGACAGGAGGCAAAAGGCAGAACCACAGCTTTGCAGTTCTGGGCAAAGTGTTGGCACTGAGGATTTGTTAGAGAGGAAAATAGTGGAGTGGCTTTGAAGAAAGTGACATGGTCAGACTCGTAAGTCCACCATGAATTTCAGTGAAGGTATTTAATGCTGTGCTGCTGAGAGGCCCGTCAGTAATGTGCAATGCTATACATTATGTGTGAATGTATAAAATAACTTCTTTTGAATTATTTTTAGTATGAATAATGCTCACAGGAAGTGCAGCAACTAATTTCTCAAATGATCTCTTGTAATGTAAGGATGTTACTCCCAGTTGGCAGATGGGAAACTGCTGTATGAGCACCACAAAGATGAATGCAAAGAGAGGATAACCACTGCTTCTGTGCTTACGGAGTTAGCATCACTAGGAGATTTTCTGAGTGAAGATCCTCTGACTTTGTGTGAATACATGCAGTGCTATATGACAAAATCACTTCACTGGTCTGCCTTCCTGCTTACCCTTTTACTGATCATCATTCCCCAAACGTTTTTATGGCTGAGATGCGAGGAGGAGACTTTCATGCACTGCTCCTCTCTGAAGCACTTTCAAGAAGGAATGCCTCACAGAATGATCTACAGGAACAGCTGAACAGGAGCTCTGGGGAAGAGGATTGTTCTGATTTCCCACAGGGCTCAGCTCCTCTCAGTGTAAACAGCCCAGCTTGTGTAATATACATCTCCTGGAGCATGAGCAGCAGGCTCAGATGCAAGCAGCTCCCCACGTACTCCTCTCTCACCTCCTGTTGTGGCAGTTTGGCATTGACTGAAGCAGCTCTGCAGGCTTTAACCTTTTCTACCAACAGAATCTGAAAGGAACAACAGCAAGCTCAGCTATGGATATCAAGCCAAGGACTCACCATATGGTGTTTTTGTTTCACACAAGGGGAAAGATTGTTTTAAAGACCAAGGGCTGAATTCATGCCTGGTGTAAGACAAGGGTGTTAGATCAAGCATGAATTCAGCAACAAATTAATTCTATATGATGGGGAACAAAAATCATGGTGCTGGGGTTTGAGGTTTTCAAATTTCTTCAGTTTTTCTCGTTTGGTTGTTTTGGGTTGAGTTTTTTTGGTTGGGAGGGTGGATTTTTTTGTTGATTTGTTTGTTTGTTTTGCTTTGGTTTCTTTTTAATATCCCAAGGAATAGGTAAGGTAAACTCAGCTGAGCCAAGTTTATTTATTTATTTTTTTAATGTCTAGCTGACATCTGTTCTCTGAAAGCCTCCAGCACACTGTCAGTATCCCAACCTTTTCCCCCTCTATAACCACTGTGAACTTCTGCAACAGCCAGAGATGGTGAAAAGGCATGTTTTGTATGAAAATGGGCACCACATATGACCCAGCAGACATTACTGTGCTAAAACACTGTCGTAGTAATCCTATACTCACAAAATAAATATGACAGGGAGACTTTCCAACAATAAGGCGTGATTTTTGTTAAAGTTCTCTTAGAGATTTATTAACACTGACAGCAGATGCCTTCTAGCAATGGCTGTCACTATACATATTAAAGAAATGAGACCAGGGACAATAGATGGCGAGCTAGCCAAGCTACTGACATTCTAAGCCCCTCTTTTACATTTCCCAAGCATTTGATGTGTAGATCAATTAGAGAGCTTATTTCAAGTCATCTTCCATAGCACAGCAGTTATGACATGCAGAACCCCTAAAACGCGGACATTCAGAAATGTGCGCATTGGTACACTTTTATCTTTGCAGCATGTTATCTCATTTTTACAGGGAGATGTTATTAGAATGAATTGGTTGAAATGTAAAAAGCAAAAGAGGAACCTGGATTTTAAACTTGATGAGTTAATAAATAGATGGGGAAAAAGTGTTTCTTAGCATGAGTCAGGATGTCTAACTGACTACTTCTATAGGTTATAGCAGAAATACCTGGGCATGATTTTAGAGCTACTCAAAATCCAGGATTATGGCTAGTGAAGCCGTACTCAATGTAATGTAAGACAGCAATGATTCAACCGAAGCCAGTGAAGTTAAACAGCTATAAATCCAATAGAAATGTGATTAGAATTAAATCCAGTATATCTTTTGTTTTATAAAGCAGGAGCTATTATATAGACACCTATATCTAGAACAGAATTAGGGGAAAAACTGAGGAGTAAAATAACATAAAAAAAAAGAGTCTCTGTAACATCAGCGAGGAATAATACTTGCCTGCAAAATTAAATTTTGATTGACAGAGCATGGACAGCTGAGATACATGTTTAAAGAAAAATAGGCTGTCCTATGACTCTGGCTATTGCTAAGTGGCAGAGTGGCTCTACAAAACTGGAAGCTGAGTTCACAAAATAGTTTCATCATTCTCATAAATTCCTATGAGAGACCAGGGAATGGTCCTGGTGGATATAAATTATTCATATACTAATCACATTATTGATTCTGCCCCTGAATTCAGTGTAGCCAGAAAAGGGACGACTGCCACAGAAGTGAAAGGAGATCCCCTGAAGGTGCAGGCTGGTACAGCAGGACATGCTGCTGCTTCAAGAAGTAGGGCCAAAGGAACCAGGGTTTTTATAAACCCTACACTGTCCTGATATTCTGCTGAGAAAATTAAAAGACACACAAAGCATTTTAGCTGTTAGTGACTATTTTACCAGTGTCAGAGATCTCTTTAATTTGGGTTCCAGCTGACCACCCATAGCATGCTCATCAGTCTCTTCAACGGTCTTTTTTTGCCAAGTGAGAATTCAGTGTTAATAGTCCTTGACACTGATCGCATGCAATTATATACTTATACCAAACATAATAACTCATTTACAGAAACATTATTCCACTAGTCTGGGGAGCTGTGTGTTAATTTGGGGGGGCTGCCAGCAGCAATAGCCACACTGCAGTCAGGGAGGGTGTGTGCATGTCCTCTGGTTGCTTTACTCTCTGGCTCTCCATCATTTCCTTCGGCCAGTGCTGCTGCAGAAACTCAGCCAAGAGACCCCAGTCACACAGCCCTGAGAAGTTGTGCTGCTTTCCTCACCACCACCTGTTGATGCTGGTTGAGCTCTTTGGACTTGCTCTTTCCTCCTAGCTCCCTTCCAGGAGATGGCATGGTCAGTGCTGTCTCCCAGTACTCACTGGTCTGTATCACTCAGTTTTTCTTGCACCACCATCATGGAACTTCTTGGCTGGCACATACAGTCTACACTACCACCACTCTCAATGCTGCTGTTCATTCAAAGATGACATAAAAGCATCACCTTCCTCCTATATTTTTTAGTCTAGCAGAGTGCCATGTCTCAGAAAATACCAGTAAGATGCAGAATCCAGAGAGCCAGTGCCATGTTGCTTAATGAGAAAGGATAAGCTGTTGCAGTAGCCTTATGCTGACACAATCAGTCTTTGTTTGAGACTCTTTCCCTAGAGCAGCAATTGTGCAATGAATCCATATTTTGTGTGATTCAAGGACAAGTGAGTTTAATCAGACATGTCATGCACTTTGCTCAAGTAGTTCTTTGCCAAATACCCTAACCTGCAACCAGCAACTCTTTTAAGCTTGCATTCCATTTGCAAACTGTACATTCACAGTTGAAATATCATCTCTGTATTGTTTGGAAGTAGTGAATATATTTGGCAGGCAGAAAAGGCACCATAAATAAAGATATTTGATTTCTTTCACACTCAAGGACTTAGACAACCCTCCTCTTCTGTCTGAACTTATTAGGAGCATGTTTTTGTCAGAACCTCTAACACAGAAAATTGCAGGAAAAAAGGTTGGGCATGGACATCAGAGATAGACTCTTTTTGCTGAGATCTGTCTGTGTTCCTTCCTGTATTATTTTTTCTCCTAGATATGTTTTTTTTTTTTTTTTCCTCAAGCGTTTTATATTTTTGTCTGACTAGCTTTACTTCTAAATCTTTTCCAAAGCTTCTGATTGCTTTCTTGTGCCCTTCTCACTTTTTTCCTCCTATTAGTGTGTTTTCTCTGTATTCTCTATATCTGAAAGATGTTAGAATTGCTGATAAATCATCTCAGGTACTGAGAAGAACCCAGATGGCACTCTGAGAAACAGTTTCTAAACAGGGGAGCTGAGAGCAGTGGGAAAAGAGGAAATGAAGCAAAGGCTTTGGGATTGCAGAACAAATACAAATGTGTGCTCTGCTTCCTTGATGCATCTGCTGAGGCGTAAAAGGAATACAAAACCATAGAAAAAGTTTATGCAGGAAAGCAGATACAAAAAATTATGTTTTAAAGGATTTTCATAGCCTGCAAGGAGACAAAAAGGAAATGATTCAAGAAATATCTTTGTATATCTTTTAATATGTGCTGTCACATTACTTCTTTATTTTTCCTCCTTTTTCTTTTCTTTTACAGTAACACAATAGCAATGTACAACATTAAAGAATACTGCCAGGATTCACTCCATCTCTCCTGTAACTGTATCCAAATAACAATTTGGACGAAATTTTTCATTCAGGAATGTTTTGCAATATACAGAGCTGTGGCTCTAGCTAGCAGTATCTTGTTTAGAGAACATAGAATAATGTGGAATTTATCAAATTATCAAATTGTGCACTTGCAAATTTTCATGATTGTGGTTCAAGCCAGCTGATTTCCATAGAAAAGCTGCAAGTTTCCTATGTTGAGAAATGGCTTCATCTGCATTTCATATACATTTCTCACCACATCTCAGAAATATCCTCATGGAAGTTCTTTCTGGGACAACCAACATTCAGACAAAAATCCTTGCTGCATCATAAACCCTGTGAAACTTATTGGAAATAAAAAGAAAATTCATGGGGTTTGGAAGCCACTTTTTGTTATGTGGGAAGAACCAGCCATGCACTGTACTTCAGCCTTCATGAATGTTGCATACATGCCCCTCAGTGCACTGTAAATATTCTGGGTTTAAATGCCTAGATCTTGTATAAAACAAACAGCCACAAATCCCAAGGACATCCTGGCAGTGAGTTTATTCTTCACTACCGTCTATTTCACTCTATTTCACTCAGATCTAGAACTGCTGAGGCCATATAGCCCAGATTTCATTCCTTTGGTGATGCTAGTGAATATATTTCAGCTCCTTGATGTAATTCTTGAAGATCTAAGGGAAGTGGTTTTTGTATAAGGCAGAACATGATCAGAGCTGTGAGTTCACAGAACCACCCTTCCTAGGATTATTATATATTTAATCCAGCAGCTGTAAAATTTACAAACAATTTAAGGAACTGAACCCACATTTTTCAGCATCCCACACATGAAACTTTGGAGTCGGCTTTTCTTACACCCCTCCTTCCTCTGGCATCATGAATCTTCTGTCCTGGCTTCAGCTATCCAGGGAGAAGTGGAAAATGAATGAAAGGCAGATGAGAAACTATATCCTTACCTGTCTTGTAAGTGCTCCCAAGTATCAGAGTGAAAAAGGTAGCTACATCCAGATTTTCTGACTGAAAGTAGATGCTATATTTTTTTTTTCTACTTGCAGTGCCATCAATATGTTGTCGTGGCTTGAGTACATATACTGGAATTTAAAAGTAGCCTAGGTATTAATATGCTACCTACTGTGCACAGGTGGATCCTTATGAAGAATGTATTTAATTATCTAGAAACTTTTGTATATTTGAAAATGTTATTAATCAGCTTAGATGATTTGCTGTGTATGTTTCATATTTTCATCAAAACTGTGTACATCAGTTGAAAGAATTATGCATTGCTTCTGACACTGAAACAATTGTACCCACTAGTCACATCTGGGTAAATGGTCATTTTGGTTTGTCCTTATGAGTGAAAGAGATTAAGACAGATATTTTATCAGCCTTCATTTAAGCTATGAGCATTTTGTATAATTCATGCCTGTTTCAATTTATTGACAAACCTAACCTAGTTGATCACCTCATCTTTTACTGTGAGAAAATTCTATAAGAAAATAAATGTAATGTAATGCTCTTATTTAATGTTCAATTCAAACAACAAATGCCCCACATACTGCAAATTTAACTGTGTCCTTTTACACTTATGAGCTATAAAGGCTATGCAACTATGCTATTTTCACTAAATGTCCCTAAAAGCAGTGGAATCATATAACCCCATAGTTAACTGTGTAGCGGAGCCCTTTCCATAGGTTTGCATCTGCTTGGTACTAGAGCACTTAATCGTGACCTAAATCTTTTTAGCTTCTTAGCTCTGTCTAGAGAACAAGTTTGCATAACCAAAGAGAAAAGAGAAAGGAAAAAAAAAGAAATGAATGCAGAAGATTATAAGAAGTGTATGTTGGAGTTACTGAAATATTCTCTAGTGGAAAAGAATGTAATATATACTTTCAACAACTTTTTCATCCTTTGCATCATTGCTTTTCTTCCTGTGCCCTATATAAGTAAACCAGCTGCTGGACGAGGAAAAAATAACCAGCACACATCCACATATTCAATCTCTGTTCTTTGTTCCATCAGTTATTCTTTAAAAAGTGATGAAAGTTCTGCTTCAGAGGATTAGACCAATTTAAATTGTTTCTTTAAACAGAAATTTTGGAAGAAGAAGAAACATCTGTGCATTCTCCTCTGTGCAGGAGGAAAAATAGACATATTTTCTTCCTTTGCTTCATTTATTTTAAAAACAAGCGTTGTTGCTCAGATTTTTGTTTGTGCTATGTAAGTGATGAATTTTGTCCACAGTACCTGATCTAAGTCCTGTTTTGTGTATGTCTGTCACAAAATTGTGTTCTTACCATTTTTTTTTTACCCATTCCTTTGTTTTCAGCTTTAATACTGGTGAATATTATGCATGAGATAGATGGGCTATGGGATAAAACCACTTAATGCTGTGCAAATATTA
The DNA here is from genome assembly GCF_019232065.1 of Centrocercus urophasianus. Classification (NCBI taxonomy): domain Eukaryota; kingdom Metazoa; phylum Chordata; class Aves; order Galliformes; family Phasianidae; genus Centrocercus; species Centrocercus urophasianus. Next base: position 22,442,885 of record NW_024884475.1, on the reverse strand, counting down.
CCTAGATTAATTCAAGTTATTAAGAAGAAAATAACTGACATTCATTGTATTATTAGCAAACTGAGTTACCCTCACCTTCAGATTGAGATGAATTGTGTATCACTGTCACTTGATAGTCTACAGAAAACTACAGCTTTTATCTCCATTAATTGGTAGTTCAGTCATTTCTATTATGATTTTCACAACCAGCTATGAATTTTACCTCTGTTAACACTAGTTCCAGTCTTATCTGCTGTATGGGAATTGTTAAATCATGGCCTGAACCACTGATTGACTACCTGAGGCAAGGACGGAGTCAGCCATGGGAGCACAGGTGAAGGCAATTCAGCTGTGTGACTGGAAGTCACAGGTGGAGCCTAGCTGCACCTCTCCTAGACCCCATTTAAGGGCTGACTGCCACCAGGGAAGGATTTCTTTCTGGATATCCTTCCTTTTGGAGTCTTCTACTGTGAACCTTGGATATGGGTGAGCGTTTCATTTTTTTATTGTCTCTTCTCACCACAATAATCTTTCTAGCTCTAAACCTGTAAAATACTGTCCTAACCTTTTCTAACAGTACATTTGTTGATTGTGCATCTGCATTATCATTGTTTTTCTTCCCGTAGGTAGCAGCTTATATACCTGTTTACGTACCTACTAAACAATCTTTATTTCAGATAGCACTTGTTCTCTTGTATCAGTCACAGGTCCCCTACTTTTTGTCTCCTTTGCAGTCTGCACAATCCAACCCCGAATTTCTTCTGATTTGAATCAATGAAATGTGTGGCCCTGGAAAAGACACTTTTCTATGATGTTTTACTATTTTAGTCGCTATTTTTATAAATATACAGAACAATGAATGCATGGCTGAGAAGTACTGTTTTGTGTACTTCAGTATTAATGTTTATGTTGTTCTCATTTGAAGTGTCTCCTTGGCTCCCATAACCCACTAGTGCAATGAAATAACACTTGAAATATGTAAAATTTGGAATATTGCTGTAACTATTTGTCTTCCAACAAAGTTTGATTTGAAAGCTGTTTTAGTATAAGCATCTTGAAAGCTTGCTGAATGTGTGAGCATGCAATGAGTAGTTTACAATGGCTATGTTATCAGCACCATGTTGTGTACAGCATAATAGTATGGCTTCTTCTGTATATTGCTAATCATAAATGGAGACAATGTGAAAAATTCATAGATACTACTTTGCACTTAGAAAAGTTTCATAAAGCAAGAGGATTGAAAGAGTGCTTGGGTATATTTACCTACCTATGTACTCAGCATATTGAGTTTTCATATCTTTATGTACATACATATGCAATGTAAATATTTATATACAGAGAGATTTACATTAAAATATTTAGACATATTTTTATATTACATGTGATAGAAATGCTGTTGAAGTTCTTCTGGATCTTCCTACAATGCCTGTGGTTCAGTGAAGTGAATTTTTTTTTACTATGTTGCTGCTTTTAATTTTTTTTTTTTTTTTTCTGGCAAAAGAGTTAGAAAAGGAATTAATCATTTCAGTAAATGTGTCCTGGGCAATTCAAAACATAACTGTGGAACTTCTGTTTTTCCTAATCCTACCTTACAATTAAAGAAAAACAAACCACTATGAAACAGAAGTTAGAAAATGGCATTTTCTGAGTAGCTCATAAATTTTATAGGATATCTACTTTTAGATACTCGGACTATGGGAATTAATGTGTAATAGAAGCCTGAACACTTCTGTAGAAATATCCACGAATTAAAATTGAATTTTTAACAACAAACTACAAAACAAAGCTATTAAGATATACCAAGGGTATTATCAGTTGTGTAGAGAGTTCTGATATTCCAATATGGTATGCTTCAGATACGCACTTCAAACTGCATCAGGTTTACCACTAGCTAATATACCTTTAAGACGCTGAATGGAGAAATAAACTACTGATATTGTTCAGTCATACAAATTGCACACAGAGTTTTCTAATTTCTAGCAAAAGTTTTGTTTCATAATGTGACTTAATGTCTTACGTATTAAGGTGGATAAAACAAGAATTAATTTTTTAACACTAACTAAACAAACTTGAGAATGAGCATATATGCACAGTGAGGTTTTAGTAGCTGAAATTGAATGTCAAGTATAGCAAACTTGATTCTAGGTTCTTAATTCTGGAGAGAAGATGAGTACACAAGAGTAGTTGCCAACTGGTATTTTACATTAGCACTTATTGCTGAGTATATATCTCCTTATTTCTGAAGCAGATTTATTTTTTATGTGATAAACTTGTCACATGCATACATGTGGAAAATAATTTATTATACATAACATCCACTCATCACTTCAGCTGTATTAATAAATGGCTGAATCAGGGGCAGGTCCAAAAAAAATTCGTCATATGGAAAAATTGATACTGGTACTCCACAGATAATCTCTTAGGAGCATCAGTTGACACTATAGTTCATAACTTTGGGGCAGGCTGTTCTATGATCCAAACATTGTAGGATGACAAATGAGTTAGTTAAAAGTATGGTCAGTTGCTAACATCTGTTCCTTCCAGAGCACAATTACTTAGTTCTCCAACCAGTCTGCAAGGCTGCGGATTTATAACTCTTTTATCTGTGTCTCAGACATGTTTAAGTTGTGCGTGCATATCTCTGGTAAGTTTGCTTATTATCATTAACAAAAACTACTGTAGCAGAAATGCGAAGTCATGGCTTGAAACAGTGATTCTTCTCCTGGCCTTGCCTTCTTACCAGGTGATCTCAGGTTCATGCAGTGCATCTGAGTGGCCAGAATGCTTGCATTTGAGTATCTACCACTTCCTAGGCCTCGTTTAAGGGTTGGTAGGGAAGGCAAGGGTGTCTTGCTGGAGATCAGTGTACCTGAGTCCTTCTGAAGGTAGGACTATGCAGCTTCTTTATTTCTGTGGCTTCTGCATTTGAGCAAATTCTCACTTACTGCAGCGTAGTGCCTTGCCTCTCTTCTGTCATTGCTGTGCTTTCCATTGTGTTACAACTATGTTACATGCCACTGATGTATTTATGGAAGTTGGATGATTTATGAAGAGAAATGGTGCAAAGAATTAATAACATCCAATTCTTTGCATTTGTTTGATTATTTTTCAAAGACAAATTAATTTGACCTGTATTAGTTTTTCCATGCTTTTCCATTTAATAGGCTTATTTTTAATTACTTTTGTATAATCCTGGAAACATGATTTTCTCAAAGCCTATCACTCCCTACCTCTATGAATCATTTTTAAAGGATGTCATTAAATTATTACTTACCCTTTCTAATGCTATTGGAGATGCACAGAAAACAGGTTCTCTTTACATTTTGTTTCTTTATTTTCCTCTGACTTGACAAAGATGAAATACTTCTTTGGAGATCCGTGTCTTCCTTCCTTCTGCTCCCCCTGCTTCTCTCTCTCACATCTGTATTATGTAGATGCTGCTTGCTATACTCTCCACTGGCACAGTCTACTTTTCAAGAGAGGTCAGAGGCTTTATGTCTGGATTTCAAGTGTCTGGATTTAGTTAGATGGTGTAAAATCCACTTTGTCTCACTGCTGTAGGTGACGTACAAAGGTCTCATCAACTCCTGATTTACTTATGGATACTATCATCAGTCTCAATCACGTAATCCTTGGCAGATTGCTGAACCTGTGATTAAAGCAGACTACTTCACTCAACAAACCACTGTTTGCTGCAGGAACTTGAAAAGTACATCTCCAGACACACTGTAAAGTCATCAAAATAGAGTTTGAACATCTGTTGAATAAAAACGCCTTCCTGACTTGTATCAGCCATTGCTGTTTTCTTGAGGAATGCTGCCATCATGGACAAATACACAGTTGTAGAAACCTAGGAACCCAACACAGGAACAATTGTTTTAAGTAAAGTCTTACACAAAACCCTTTTCACCAAAGGGGCTGATAATAGAATATGTATATGTTATGGTGAACTTCTCCCTTGTGCCAGTTTAACCATTTGGCTTCAGCCTACTGATGGCAGTACAAAGCAAGTTAACACTGGTTCATCACATTCACTGTAGTAGTAGTATCTGGGAACATCAACCTTTTCTTCAGTATCTATCACACTATGAACTTCTACCTGAAGACCTTGTTATACTGTTTAAAAACTTTCTAATATATTGACGCTTAGGAAGATTCTATGATCACGTGACACCTAGCTGTAGTTCCAGCATTTTGTATAACTCATTTGCATCATAACTGTATCCACTTAATTCAGTATTTTCCACAGACATGCCCTTATTTTCCTAGATATTTGTGATCTGTGTGTGTAACTTAAGTAGCCATCAAAAATTTCTACATTTTATACTTATTCATGATTTCTGACCATTTTCCTAGGAGAACGGGAAATCCAAATTAAAATTTAACAGTAAAAAATTAATTCTAAATTGTGAGATCTTAGTTTGTTATGACTGGTTGGCAAACGTCTGAATGTTATTTCTTTCCATAACATTCCTACTTTTGAAATATTCCCTAAAGAATAATCTTTCATGTGTTTAAAATTTATAAAGCTTCCTTTATTAAAAAGTTATTCTATCTTTTTTCCAGTATACAATTTATTTCTTGATGCGCAGTATATTTTTATATCTTCTGATGTCTTTTGTGAATGGAAGTTACCAGTCCCAAAAAATTGTGTTCAGGACTTACAGGAGTTTATGCTAGCTCCACTAAAGCTTGTCTTTGATCCTAGCGCTGCATCTGAGAAAACAACTTTTAATTCCAGTTATGTACCTAAGAAACTGGATCTCTTACTCAGGTGTTAATAGCCTTTTTTCCCTTAACCAGACATAAAGAGGCTTGGAAGTCTTGTAGTAGACAAAGCAACAAAACTGACACAGCAAGCTGGAGGAAAAAAAAAAAGATAAGAGAGGTAGTTGGGAATGAAAGAATAATTTCTTATAGTATCTTGTATATGAGAGTTTTAGGTAGGATTAGGATTCATGAACCAAACTGTATCCCTTGTTCCTTCCAAATGAGAACAAGTTCACTCCTATTTCTTGATGGTGCTGCCCCTCAGTGAAGGTGAAGGGCTTATGACTGTGTGAGAGACATGAGAGTAGTAGCAAGGAATGAGTCCTCTCTATTTTGTCCACAAGGTCAGCTGGGTGATCAGATTATACTCTTCTCTAGATGGATCTATGAAAAGAACTATAGGGTGGATTAATAATTTCTATTCTTTCTGCTGCCTTCTCATAGAATATAGTACAGGATTCAGTTAGATCATACATAGGAATTTCACTATGTTTAACCAAAGATTTTGCCATCCCGTTGAAACTAAGACAAGGCAGAAGCTGGAAAGCACTAGATAGTTGATTAGACACATTTTTTAACTGGCTTGTTAAAGACAGGAAAGTACTTACTCCTGTTAAAGCTTGCTACAACCTATTCCTTCAAAAATTGTGTGTCAATTAAGAAAAAATTAGTTATCAATGAAGTCCATCTGGTAAAAACTGTAGTAAATATAGAAGGAAGCTGGTGGATATTCTTTCAATTTCTACTTAAATTTTACTCTGGCTTCATCTTCAAAGCATGGAACTTCAGTTATTTTATTTTTCTAATCACTGGTTAGGACCCTAATCTTTGAAGTCAGTTTATTTGAAGAAAAGCATTTGACTTTCCCCTGATTTCTCTCCATAAAATTTGTACTCCCTGCTAAGACTTCTAAAATTTTTTGCTCATAGTAAGAGAAGGCAAACTGCTCTGTTTTGTTAATTGGTAATTTGTAGAGAGCAGCAGGAAGCTATCACTTACTGGCTTTTCACAACTTAACAGCCACTTGTGCTTTCTCACACCATGATGATTCACCTTGCTGTCTTCCCTGGGATTGATGGTGATATTCCCAACAAATAACAATGATCACTGATTGTCACTTCTGGTTACCAGACGTGAGCCAGTACTTAATTACAAATTCTGGTGCATAATTATTATGTGAATTATGCAATGTGGCACTGTAATATGAACAGCAACTGCCAAATACATCGAAAGATGCATTTACAACACTAATTTTTGGCAGAAGCATATCCTCTTATGGTCTTCTTTTGATATCAGCCCAAATGCTACTATTTACTAGCTGTGTTGAAAAGTTGTATGTGAGACAAATTCACGTCTGTTCTGAAGTAAAATGGAACTCTAAGACAAAATATAAAAAGGCAACTTTGATTAGTGTCTTCCATGAGAATTACAAAGTAAAGACATTTCTGGTCACATTATTATGCAACTGCACAAGATTTTAATTAATATTGCAGGGTCAATACAAAGTGTATAATGTGTATAAGTATATAAGGGAAACTGAAGGTGAATAGAGTTTGTACAAGTGATAGCGTTCAGAAAATTGGGAATTCTTTTGATATTCCACTGAAAAATTCAATGAGCATATGCAGAAACTAGCTTATAATTCCTTTGAAAATTAGAGCATGTTGGGGTTTCAAATGAGATGAGAAATGTCTCCTGGATTTACATAGTAGAATCCTGCTTCTAAGACAGCTGCAGATATCAAGCAGAATATAATTAGGGTGAATTAAATCATTCTAGGGCAATAATACCACATTTCCCCAGTGAAGAAAAAAACTATTTTAAAATAGTTTCTCTAACAAGTTATTTGTCTGTACTGCTTCTTATAGATGCCTATTTGGGGACCATTTGTGTTGCAATATGGTACACTGCTTACCCAGAAATCATTTTAAACACTATTTCTCTGATGAACGTATTTACAGGATCAATAGAGGACAGTTTAACAGGTAAGGGTTTTTATTATTACTATTTTCTTTTCTTTTTATATGTAGACTATTATAGACATTCCCTTGGGATACTCAGCTTAAAAATTACAGAAATATAATATTTTGTTGCGATGCAGCTCTTTTATTCATTTTGCATACATTTAGGACAAAAAAGCTGAAGGGGTTTGTCAGATTCTAAATAACAAAACAATTTTTAAATTTTTGCAGTAGTAATGAAATATGATTTCCAGTAAGGCAGTCCAAAAAGCAGCAGGGAGAGAAAACAGGCTGAAAAAACAGTGAAAAGTCTACCTGTTAGGAACAGCAGTATCCTTTTTATGGTATACTACACTGTTTTTCAAGGCAGTTTCCATACTGCTGAATTCTCTGTTGCTTGTTATACTTTCATAAGAGGTGGTGCTTGATCTTTTCTACTCGTAGTATAATTTGATGTCCTCAGGCTTTTCATTGCTAGTCTTTTCCTGTGGGTGTATCTGTCCTGCAGGTATGAAGGGTAACTGAAGAGTAGGGTCAAACCTGCTGATCTCTCTTGCCAACTCATTCCCTGCAGATGGTTCATTACAGCTCTGATTTGAAATGTACACTTGCACACAGGGCTCAAAACAAGTGCTTGTCAGGTGGGCTGAAGAGCAATCTATCCCACCAGTGTTGGCTCACAGCCCACCGAGGTCCAGCCAAAAGGCAGGCCTAGCGCTAAGAGCTTGTCTCCTTCCAGTGCATGATTACTGGTAGTGAGTATAGACATCTGTGTGGGCTTCAATCCATCTTGAATGACCATGTGAATAGACTCCTACTGAGTTCATAAAGCATTCTGTCCCTGAGGGTCTGGTTTATCTTGTTTCTCACAGCACCTGAACTAGAACTCTGGCATGGACTGCAGTCTGCATCTGCAAGGTTTTTTGAACACTCAAAGGAAGAAAACCTTTTCCTAACACGCAGGATTCTAAGACTGTGAACAAAACAGCCCAGTGTGCTTCTTAAAAAGACTGGCCTTCACTACTGGGTCAGAGTATGTAAACTTAAGATTCGCTATTGTCTCTTCTTATTCAATTCATGTAGGAAGATTAAGAGACATTAAAACACTTCTCCATGCACTGTTAATATAGATAGCTATTCACAGAAATAAAGGATAGTTACTGCAGCTCACTAGAGATCAATCTTGTAAAAACAGTATCTTAAAGAGGCAACTGATTTTGCATAATTTCCTTCCTTTGTTTTGCTTTCTCTTTACTGGATGTTGTGTTTTTATTTTAAAGCAGTGGGAGGAGAATGTTTATGGATGATTATTTTCTAGGAGTTGATAATTCTTCAGCTTTTGCTGTTTCTTCTAAACTGTTTTAATATTAAGTCCTTTGATAGATTCTTAAAACGACTCTGCCCTCGTAAGCTAACCATAATTCCTTCTTTCAGCATTCTTCATGATTCCATTTGTGCAGGCGATAAATTCAAACTGTTAGCTTTCCTTCTTGCTTTTCTTTACATGTGAAACAAACACCAAAGAGCAGTAGATCACTATTTGAAAAATCAGTATTTATTTCTTGTGTCACCACAGGATGCACTGAAGATTGACATCTACTTTTGCCTCATAGCATAATTGTATCGTATTTGAGATTTATTATTTTACAGTGTTACTGTATTGGAATTACTTTGTCATGAAAATCAGTTTCCCAAATAGTTTTCTCATTGTTTCCTCTATGCACATTCTCCTCCATCACTGCCACATCTAGAACTCTCTCCTTAGAGAAATGAGGGCTGCTCCAAAAGTAATGCCTCCTCTTTTATAATGTTGGTCCATTACATTAGAGGTAGATGGTGGTGGTATAGCAATAGATAGATGTTGAACACTTCCACTAATATTCCAGTACATTTTGTTGTTGTGCAAAAGATGGTAACAGAGGGACACTGACATAAATGTGTGTATGAAGCAAAGGTGTTTCACTGACTTAGTCCACCTGGAAAAAATGGCACCCACTGACATTCAGCAACTCTTGCTGAACAATTGTGGAGATCAAACAGTGGATATGAGCATGAGGAGGCACTGAGCGGGGAATTTAAGTGGTGGCCACAGCGATGTGAAATACAAGCCACGTTCTGGATAGCCATGCAGATTTTTTTTTTTTTCAAACACAGAATGCAAGCTCTAGTTCATAGCATAGCAAATGAATAGCTAATGAGGATGACTATGTTGGAAAAAAAAAAGTTTTTTGTAGCTGAGAATTTTCTCTATCAAATAGGGTTATTGTGCTCTTTGTATCTGTAGTTTCCATGGAAATAAACTGGAGGTGTTACTTTCAGAGTGACCTACATAAATGTGAGAGAATTTACTTAACAGTAACCTAAAACAGAAAACCAGTACTGCTTGACCAAAATTGGTTTTGATTGATCTGTAGTGACCTAGGAACAATGAATCTGCCTGTGAAAACTATTCGACAGCCAGGAGCAGAAGCTGAAAATCCATTCAAGATCAGATATGTGTGTGTAGCCTTAGGTTAAGCAGAGCCTTGTCTACTTCTGGATCAGACTTTTTGCCTAAGTATACATGAAGCCTGCCTCTCAGAATAGACTTATCCACTTCATATCAATATCTTCATATAAATACTTTAAGTATTTATGTTTGCTGTCTGCATTTTGGCCTGTCCTCATTCAGCAAAATCCATCAGAATTGTAATTATTCCAGTAATAAACTAAAAAAAAAAAAAAAAAAAAAAAGGAAGAATTCTGGCACATCATTTTAACTATGGAAGTCCTCTAAGATTTATCTAATTGAAATGGTTAGGAGGTAAAAAGCTGGGAGAAAACCACTAAATTAAGGATATAATCAATTTCATTTTTCTTAAAAATTAAGAATTGTATTAGCTGTTGGATAGTAAGAACAAGTATTGCCTCAAAGAGTCGTAGAGCATTTAACATGCTCAGAAGTATTCATTTTTGTCTAGCTGCACTAGTAATACCCATATGCAGTGGCACTCACATATGATCTGATGATATTTCATCAAACTGTAACCTGATCAAAGACTTCATGATTCACTTGCACTTACTTGATGTTCATTTTATTTGTATGTGTGATATTTTCATTATTGTTGTATAAGTTGATGGACTATTTCCTGTGCCATCACAAGATTACTACTGTAGTTGATGATAAGTACCTACCAAAGTAAACCAACAAAATACAGATTAAGGTGCAGAGAGAAACATCAAAGCGAAGTGGTATATTTGCAGCAACATAACTGATCGATATGCAGGTTTTTGGTGAGGGAGTTTTATTCCTGTGAGTTCACTGAATGAAAATGACAGTCTGAAAGCCGAAATGCTGGGAAAAGGAAGACTTTACAATTCTTGAGGGAAGTAACCTCAGAAAATATATACTTTCATGTTTGGTTTCCATGCATAGTCAGTACTAGATGAAGTATTTTGTTTAAAGATGTGAGTGACATCTAGCCTTGAAATAATGCAGAGGCAAAAGGTTAAATGTCTAAAAGTCTGACATAAATAGCAAATAACTGAGTCAAGAAGTTTCTCCAAGAGGAAAAGTACAAAGTACATGCTTTGTACATAGCTTCATCACTTCGAAAAATGGAAGAGTGAATAGCCTACTGATTTTAGAGTCATAAGCTTTAATCCTGCTGTAGTCAATACCGTGATCCGCATTTAAGATAATTATGAACACAGCATATAGTATGTACAAACAAATAAACCTGCATGCTTACCAGTGAACATAGCAAAGTAGTCAAGAGTTATAATTGCACACAAAAAATATTATACTTTCATTAAACACCTGTTTTCAAGCTTTATCAGAACAGCATACACATTCAGACTGTCTTAGAAGTCAGCTGCGTACGCACAAGACAGAACCCTTTGCACCAGTGGAGGGGGGGGGGGGGGGGGAAATAGGATACACCCAATAG
>NW_024884475.1:22347450-22432146 GCF_019232065.1 Centrocercus urophasianus | reverse complement strand
CCGCCCCCCCCCCCCCCCCCCACCCTCCCCCCCCCCCCCCCCCCCCCAAAAGAGGAGACAGCCTATAGGTTCAATCATTGCTTTGGTCAAAACTACTTATTAAATAATTTAGTTAAACATAAGCATTCTGAAATATTCCTGGAATTCAGGAGTTGCCAAAAGCGTTGTCGCTTCCCTCTGTTTTCTCCCATCATCTTCCATTTCCACCTTCTCTCCTTTCCGTACATCTGTTCACTCCCAAAGGGCAGCAACCACAACCTAAAACTGCTTTCTGCCATCCTGTAATCTTTAAGAAGGGGAGAACAATAATAAGCCCAAGGCTTTTTTAATAATAATTCAACTGTTCTACAAAAGGACTTAACCAGCTGTTCTCTTACCACATGCCATAATTTGTGAAGATTTCCATATTGTCTGGATATTAGGCATGTCCTGAGAATGCCTGCTGCTTTCCCAAGCAATGAAGTACAAGGAAAATTGGTTTTGGTTTTAAGCATTCAAATTTTGCCTCATTCCACCTGTATGTTCTTTAGGGCTTTTCCTTTTATTTAATGGCTGACTATAGCCACTGGTACTCTGGTTTCAGCTGGGAGAGATTAAATTTTATTCTTAATAGCTGATGTAGTACCTTGGTCAGGATTTAGAATGAGAGTAAAGTTGACAATGTGAATGTTGGAGTTGTTGCTGAACAGTGCTTACATGAAGTCAAGGACCTTTCAGCTTCTGGTGCTGCCTTACCAGCAGGGGGCTGGGAGTGCATGGCGGATGGGAGGGGGTGGAACCAGAGCAGCTGGCCCAAACTGGTAAAAGGAATGTCTCATATCATGCAGTGTCATGCTCAGCAGTAAAAGCTGGGATCAGTTGGTCAGTGTGGGAAGACTGCCATTGCTTAGAAATTGGCTGGGCATCAGTCAGCAGGTGGAGAGTAATTGCATTATGTATCACCTGCTTTCTTCATTATTTTTCTTGATACTTTTTTCTTTCTTATTGAACTGCCCTTATCCCAACACAAAAGTTCTTGCTCTCCATTTCAATTCTTTCCCTCATTCCACTAGCATAGGGAGTGGTACAGCTATGAAGTGCTTAGATGCCTGCTGGGCTAAACCACAACTACTGATATTGATAAACTCATATTTTCTCCTTTTTAATTGGGATCGTGGTATTGGAAAAGTCATTACGAAGTGAATGGGAAGCTTAGTGCATGTCTAAACTAAGATTAGAATGAAATAAGGTCAATAGTGCCTAACTTGTCATGCTCTTACTGAATATTTGTTAAGAAAATATATCTAACCTGTGTAACTGTTCTAACAGGAGCATAAGACTTAAGTCGAATCTGCTTATTGTCTACATATTTAGCCAGCTATGAAAAAGCTAAAAATTCTATGCCAGGAGTGTAAAATCTGATTAAAAGCCTCTTCTTATACCATCATGCAGGGAAGATCTCACTGGTTTTTAAGTAATCCTTGAACATTTTGCTCAAGCTCAGTATGCTATTTCAGACCTGAATAAAATATCATTGCTAAAGAGCTGACTTTGGTTCCTCGATCTAAATTTCTGATTTGTAATTTGTTTACCTTTTTCTATCGCACCCTCTCTGAGGTTTCCAGCATGACATTACTTTTAAAGACAGATATACTTCTGCTGAGCTCATAAATTACCTTCAACTGTTCTCATTTTGTTTTATCTGTTCCCTGAATGTAGTGTATGGAGAATTGTATTGCACTTGATTCAGAAATGCCACAGAACACTGTAGACTGCTTTTCTGTGACCATCTGACCTGTTTGCTTAACTTTAAATGAATAAAACCCAGGATACCTCTGCATTTCATAAATGAAAAAAGGAAGAAACTTCTAGTAGAGATAAGTCACACTGCAGCCCTCAGTTTCATGAATGCCCTGTAAAAATGTGTTCTGTATTTTCTGTGACCAGACTGCTAAATAAAATGTAGAATATGCATATGTGGTTGATTGTAAGAAGATTGAACCCATTTTATAAGTCTGAACTGAATGTCGATCCTTTCCAAAGTAGCCAGTGTGACTGAAAATCAGAGGTCAGAATCTGTCATTTTTTCATCTGCTTATCACTCAGTGTCAAAGAAGGTTCAGCTGTATCCCTGTCATTTCCCTTGTTCCTATAGCTGTTTAATTTGTTCCTGTACACCTCTATTAACGGTAATTAGTATATATTTCTTCTTCATCATAATCCTGGATTTCCACTTGTATTTGCATCTCCCTGCTGGGGGGAATCGTATCAGTATTTATAAATATCTGGAGGGTGGGATTCAAGTGGATGGTGCTGTGCTCTACTTCCTGGTGCTTAGCAACAGGACAAGGGGCAATAGGCACAAACTAAAACATTGAGGAAAGGCTGATTTACTTTGAGGGTGACAAGGCACTTGAACAGGCTGGCCAGAGAAGTGCGTCTCCTTCTGTGCAGATATTCAAAACCCACTTAGATACTTTTCTGCACAACTTTGTGTAGGGAACCTGCTCTAGTAAGGGGGTTGGACTAGGTGATCTCTGAAGATCCTTTTCAACCTCTATGTTTCTGTGATTCTGAGATTTCTTATGCTTCTGGATCTTTGATAACTGCTTAGCTGAGACAAGACAGAAAAATAGGGTTTTTCATATAATGTTATTTTTCATGTAAGTATCCACTCTTCTATATCAGTAAGATGTCTCACATGGGAAAAGATTTTAATTTATATTTCCAGTGCACAGTTATTTCCAGTTATATTTCCAATACACAGTAGAAATGCATGTCTTTGTAAAGTTTATAGATGACATTTATTTTTGACAGATAAAATGCATTGAAAGTATTTTGGAAACTGAAGAAATGATGAGATAAAAACTTCATGTCTTAATGTCAGATTATTTTTGTTGCTAAATTTCTGTCAGGACCTCATTGCCAGTATTCTTGATCAGAGTCAAAATCATAAGTACTTATGAAGAAGCAAATTTATAAAAGAAACAAGATTAAGAATATGTAAAATTTGAAATTCATAACCTACCAGAAGACATTTCAGGTTAAAATTCTGTTATGTTTCACAACAAATTATGGACAGCAGTTTGAAACAAATGTAATAGAAGAGAAGAAAAATCACAGAAGTAGCTGAGAGACCTGTGGATTTTAAAATAGTGGAGGAGAAGAAAAAGGTGAAGGACGAGGAGAGGCATTTTGAAAAGAGAATTGGGCTGAAAGATTCTACTTAATGTAATTCTCTTCTCAATTGTTGCATTTTCCTAATGATGCAAAAATATTCATTAAGATTTTCCATTTTATATTTGAATTGATAATATCAAGGCTTTTCTAGTTGTAATTGGGGAGACTTTACTGAAAGTAAACATTTTAAAATTACCACCCAATTTTACTGAAATTATAGATAGAGGAGATCTCTGACTCGCTATTAGCAATTTCAGTTAAGTCTTGGCATGATAGAAATTACAAATAAATGTTTGCAATAGCACACTTTATTCAAACAGGGTGTGCTGGATGACCCTCACGACTGTGAGGAGGTTATCAAGACATCAGCCACAGGAAAACAATGAGAGCTCTCATACAGGATTTTAAAAATAATTAATATGCAGCTCTATATCACATACAAGATAAAGAATAGAAATAAAAATCCTAGTAATCAATATGCTGTCCTACAAATGCATCTTGTCAAATGGTTTAGTTTAATTATTTGAGAAAATTATAGGTTTGATTATTAGAGGAAATGAGACCAGGCATTTGATTTAGCAGCACTGAGCATTCAGATATTAAAAATAGTATCATATTCCAGGTTTTAAAATGCTCTTATCAACTGGAAAGTCATAACAGCTATAGGGTAGGAAACTGTGAGCAAAATAATTGAGACTAAAATAGATTTGAAAATCACATGGGCCAAAGATGATGTGTGAGTAGTGGTCAGCAGTGAATAGGGGGAGGCAATCTGTCAGCATAGTATAGGAAATATAGAATGTTTTAATGTTATATTTTAATAACATATTAACATTATTAACATATTAAGATTATTAGATAAGATTAAAGATAATGCCACCCCAGCCTCCCTAATTAGCAAGAAAGAGCTTAAAGTGAATAAAGAACAACATCAAGGGTTTTGTTTATTTACTTTACCAGAAACACCCCCAGTCAGTGACTTTAGGAGGCTTTTGAAAGAGGAGAACACATCTTTTTCTTAATAATAAATGGTTACAAATCAGTATGTATTTGTTTACATTGTGACTGCAAACATGAGAAGGTAATTAACAATATGCTAAAGAGAGTGGTTTCACTATTTTGTCTTATTCAATGAATCGCTTACCTCATACACAGCTGGTAATTTTGTTGCCTGCAACAGTTATCTGGCCCAAGTGATAGAGAAGATCAGACTAAATAATCTAAGTGTGTCTTCTTAAATTAAATTGGATGAATCAGTATGTAAAATTAGCTTCACTGACTAGACTTAGTGAAATTGCAGCAATATATAGACAACATATTAATTTTAGGAAGGAACTGTAATCCTCTTAGTGAGAAGGAAAATGAAAGGGAGATAGTATAATTGAAATGACAGAAACAAAATCCATAGCTTAGTGAATAGCTGAGGAAATATATTAACAGTAGATATGTCTTTTTTACTGCTGTTAATTTGATTCTTATTTTTATCTAAAACTTTCAGTATACTATCATGAATTGTCTAATAAAATTTAAAGGTTTAAATTTAAATTTTATTTAAATAATATTGACATCAATATAAATAATACTGACATCTGCTGAATGATTATTTATATATATATTTATATATTTATGATAATTTATAGTCTAAGTGTGTTGTTATAAGAAATACAAGGAAAACTCAGTCCAAAATAAGTAGCATTCAGATTCGCATCCTGTTTTCTTCTAAGGCTGTTTTCTGAAAAGGAAATAGCTATTTTGCTAATGCTTCTCTTACACATAAGGTTGATATTATTGTACAAGGGTACCAAGTTCAAAGATTTTTTTATTTTTCATGAAAAATTTTGACATTACTAAAAAATTAGCAGGGTTAGCAAATCATTAAGTTGATGTTTAGGATCCTGGAATATAAAACAGACCACAATTGAATTTAATGTCAGTAAACAGATTCATAGTTCTCCCCTGGGCTAGTCTACAAGAAATAAGTACCTAGCTATTTGATTTTCATTTTCCTATCGCTCCAGAAGGAAGATTCCAGAAGTTTCCAGCTAAAGAACTGAGAATTGGTAGCCTAGGCTCATTTCCAGACTACCTTACTGATGAGTATGCCTCCTACCATATGCAAGAGCAAGATTTTGTGATGGATAAATGCACTTTATTCTGAACAGATGAATGAATGATTATCACAATGGCAGCTGAGCACATTCTACAATCTATTAAAGAAAGTCACTCATTCTGTTCTACGTTTAAATTTTTTTTTGTATTTATTCATTGTTATTCTGGTAGATTTTCTTTTTTTTTTTTTTTTTTTTTTTATCCCCTCTTCCAGCTTTCATTTTCATAGCACATCACTCCACTTAGAAATGTTGAAAGGAAAACTGCTGTAGTTGAACAGGAAAAAGGACTAAATTTAGACTGTTGTAAACAATAAATAGCATCTGAAGTAAACTGATTTTGGCAAAATGATTCAGTTTCAGTGCAAGATGATTCAATTTTGTGGCAAGATTGCAGATTTTTCTTCCTAGCAACTTTATCTCTGTTAGTAAGGAGCTAAAATGGAGAAATGTTTCAAAACAAAGGCAGGTAATTCCATTACTTGTGATCTTAGGATAACAGCCATTATACCATTTCCCATCGCTTACTTCTACTAGCTCTTAACCTTAATATCCATTTCAGAGTAAATTATGTAGAAGGTCTGAGTGCTACCAAGGAAATGAAGAATCAAAGAATGCAGTAAGTTCTTATTCAGGGTTGACTTAGACACAAAATAATTGGTGGCATTCAGAGAGCGTCACTATGAGGTAAGGTGACTGCTTTCATCTTCAGCCACTTTGTAATTAAGTTTAATGCTGTTTAAAAATCTGTAATGTAAGCAAATAAGCCAAAGTATTTCAGAGAAGTAGGGGCAGGATGAGATAGAAAGGATGTAGGAAGGTTCAAGTACTGAAATATCATTAACTGTACTAGTAAATAGTATGCAAGAACACTTGTTCAGGTTTTTGAGGATATCCTACCCTTTCATGTTGTTGCAGCTATCAGCTTACTATTAATGACTGCAAGTCTTCTGCTAATATCTTCCAGATAAAAAAAAAAATGAAAATCTAACATACAATTCACATTTTGTTCTTACAAAAACAAAATGTTGTTCTTCATTTATTTCTTTTCTCCTTTGTTTACCGCATCAACAATTCCCACAACCATCAGCATTTGTAATATGGCATGAAATCTTGGTGTTCACAGAATTGCAGGGGTTGGAAGGGAATTTCTAGAGATTGAGTCCAACCAGGTTTGCTTACATTTCTTCTGTATTACATTCTATGCGTTTTCAGCTTCATTAACACTAATATTTGCAAAATGCAGGACTATTTTCATTAGCATTAGAAAAAGTGGATTTTCTAATTTACAATTGGAAGATGCATTTTATAAGTATAAACTCAGATTGATGTGTAGTAAGTGAGTGCTAAATTAATTTATTCATGCTCATAGTAATGCAAGACAGCCAAAATTTAGTGGCTTGACTAAGATTATGTAGTTCAGAGTGCCCCTAAGCACTACTACTTCTCAATAGCAAAGGTAGTATTATTTTTGACACTTCCAAATGAAGACAGAAGAGAACAATCTTCCCTTTATAGAAGGTGTGTGTCATCATATTTTTCAGATACACAAAATCTCAGCATTTTGTCACATTCTCCTAAAACTTTTAACATTTACATATTAATTATCAGTTTACAGGGATGAATGTAAGACTGCAATGCAACTCCAAGTTGTGTTTTATCTATACTTTAAAAATTTGCAACAAACTATTATTTCAAAACAATCATTGTTTTGAATATATTTCTCTGATAACCAATTGTATAGGTACAAGGAAATGACATTCAGTAGTGCTAATTGGCTAAATGCTCATTAAAGAATTATTAAAATCTCACTAAAAAGCTCAATAAATGTGTACTGGAGTTTCCTTATCAACAGCACCTTCACCTCCTGTAGAATGTATTATATATCTGATATAATGAGCCCAGAGTCCGTAAGTACAAATAAACTGCTTAAGATCAAAGCTATATATAACAACTGATTATCAACTAAATTTCATAAAATAAATAAAAAAAAAAAACACAAACATTTTTGTAGTAGTTGGCAGGAAAAATCTGCAATGTAGACAAACTTACTAAAAACAGTTTCTATAATGCATGTTGTGGCTGATATGTTTGTATTTGATACAGCTAAAAATAGGTGTTAACACATCCCTTTCCAAGACTGATTACAGGTCAGGCCACTCTGCAGGAAGGAGAAAATCAGAAGCAATTTGTTTTGAAACAGTAGAAATAACAATAAATTATTAATTAGGCAATATGATGGCTTTTTTCATAGATAAGTTTACACAAATCCTATAGACTGAAGAGAGAAAATAGAGATGTTCCAATTGAAATCTTCTGATGAAAATAGTGGTTTTTAATTTACTTACTTTATAATAATTAACTGCCTGCTTACCAGCCAAGAAGTGTGATCTACTTAGTATTACATTGAGTAACAGTCTTAACTTTCTAGAGTAGTAGTACTCAATGCTTTACTAAAAATGTTGATCGAAAGACTAGGAAAGCCAAATCTACTTTTTGTTGTTGCAGTTCTTCCTGCTACATACCTGTAAATGACATCTCATCCGAATTACACCCAAATAGGAAATCAAGTATAGTGTATATCCCACATGGATGTGCAGGCAGGGAGATAACAGGATCATGGAAAGCAAGTGATTCTTTTCACAAGGCTTTAGATCCCATGAAAACAAAATCAGATGGACAGCGCCATAAGCATTACAGCACGGAGTAAGTCCATAGCTGGGAAGAATAACCAGATATGGAAGACGTCAAGCATTCCTTGGACCCACCATAAACAAATCGTCCTAGATTTAAGGGCTACTCCAAAAGTAATGTCTTTTTTTTTTTTTTTTTTTTTTAAATGTTGGCCCGTGACTTAAGAGGTTGGTGGTACGGCAGTAGAGACTGAAACAACATAAGGGGTGAATGTTGGTTGTATGGTAGTAGAGACTGAACCTTTCAGTTGATATTTCATTACGTTTGGTTGTCATGTAACGGATGGCAGCAGAGGGACAGTCTGACAAAATGGCCTTTGACACGGTAGTGCATATGAAGTAAAGGTGTGTCTCTGAATTCCTCCATATGGGAGAAATTGCATACAGTTGCAGCAGGTCAGCTCCACTGATGCGGATTCTTATGCGCATGGCATGCAGGCTCTTGTTCATCGCTGGAAAAAATTGCGTAGTTAGTGGTGGTGACAGTGTGGAGAAATATGCAGTATTTTTGCAATGTTTTTGGAGCAGCTCTCATGCATCAATATTGATACTGATATCTCTAGATTTACATTGGAAATGCTAAGTATTTCCTGTTTACCTTCTGTTTCTGTCCTATTTTTAGAGATTTGTCATATCTGAACTGATATGCTTTTTAGGCTGAGAAGTCTTGATTTTTTCTTTGCTTTCTTCAGTAGAAGCTGTTCTACAATTCTGATCACCTTCCCTGCTTCTCTGTACCTTTTCTAATTTTTTTACTTGATCTCAAAAAAAAAAAAAAAAAAAAAAGTATATAATTAAAGGTGTGAGCCTACCAAAAGCTATTCAGTGATATACTGTTGTCAGCAACTGCGAGACCACCCCCACGGGACATGATGCTATAGGCCCTCTCCCTGCTCTATGATTGATGTGTGGCACGTGCCCTTAGGGGTGTAGACGAAGCACATAGTTCATATAAGCTAGAGTTCATGTGTAATAAATGCCATTTTGCTGTTCATCATATTGGTGTGTACGTGCAGTCATTTGGTCCTGGCCTGGTTTTAGATCAGTACCGTAGCAGGCAATGCAACAATATACCAACTCTTGTTTTATTTCTGTAGCACTTTCTAACATTTTGTTGCCTTTCTACAGTAATGTTTTACAGTCTTATCCACAATGACCTAAAGATCTTCTTTCAAGGTTGCAGTGGTTTCTTTAAAGTCCCTCATTAGGCATGTATAGTACAGTTTGTTTTTCTCTGAGAGAATTACTTTGTACTTATCAATGTTGAATTTCATCTGTCACTTTATCACCTAGTCACTCAATATCAAGACATGAATCAATGTTTCATGAATTTAA
This sequence comes from Centrocercus urophasianus, assembly GCF_019232065.1. Classification (NCBI taxonomy): domain Eukaryota; kingdom Metazoa; phylum Chordata; class Aves; order Galliformes; family Phasianidae; genus Centrocercus; species Centrocercus urophasianus. Next base: position 22,422,851 of record NW_024884475.1, on the reverse strand, counting down.
TGACATATAATGAAGAGTAGTAAGAAGCTCAATTTAAGTAGCGTAAAAGACCATGACAAAATTACTTTGCAATTCCACTGAAGCAAAGTGAAACCTATTTCCCTATTTAGTGGCATTTCACATGAGGAGCAATTAGCTTTGCATTTAAACCTCAGAAGTTTTAGGGTATAAGAAGAAACATTCCTTTGATTTGTGTTTTAATGGAAAAGGTGATGTCAGATGGGATGTTTTAAATTGAAGTTGCTCAGTCTGAAACTGGAGTAATGGGACAGAATTCTTCTTGTCTTAATGGAACCTGTGTGGTGAGCATCAGAACACATATTCTTCTCATTGCTTTTTGACCTGCCATAGATGTTAGGACAGGTCCTTTGATAATCAGGGAAGTTCCTTATATCTCTTTTACAAAACTTCTTTATTGTTTTTCTTGGGAAATGATACAAAAAAATAATGTTTTAGATTGCTATTGGATTTAAGGTGTGTGTGTGTATGTGTGTGTGTGTGTGTGTGTATATATATATATATATAAAATCCAAACTTTCAGACAGGATAAATTTGACCCCTTGGAATCAAGCATACAGGCCATATATCTTCTTGGGTAATTTTGTTACATGAAAGGTGTGTTTCTAATATTGAATATCAGAGATGACTCAAAAATCCATTATGCATATGTTTCTGAGGAGATCTGAGGCATCTTTTCATCAGTCCAGTAGGGATTAGGGACCCTCAGCATTGCTTATGAATATCTCAGTAACTGATAAAACCTGGGCCTTAACTAAGTCATTCAGTTTTTCTCTGTGAAAAACATCCTGTCTGTAAAATCTATATTCTGTGCTGCTGCCACTGTATGGGAGAGGGGGGGGCAGATGAACAAAAAAACAACAGAAGAAAACTGTATTCAGCAATCAATCGTATCCATCTTTCTAATTCTCCTTTAGGAAGATTTTATTTTGCTAACCTTGTCTTCTATAGGTTAGGGAAAAGGGACTGTTCTGACAAAATGTACATGGTGCATGATTCCTCAGTCTTAGCCTGCAACTCACCTAATGATTGGTAGCTTAGCCAGAAGACAGGAAAAACACACTCAAAGCTACTGAATAAATCTGAATAAATTTTCTGTCAAGAACTTCAGGGCTTGGAAGAAAAGCAGGATGTCATTTCACGCAAAAGCAGTAATTTTAGCATTTTGTGTCGTAAAATCCAAGGTCAAAATCATCACGATAATGAATAATCCTTGCTTATGTAGCTTATAAGTTTTAACCTAAAAAAGAATAATTCGGCTTACTAGTACAGTGCAATAAGATAACCACAATTAATTGATGCATCATTGTGAATGTAAACTTGAATTTTATTAAGTAAGAAATCACAATAATAACAGCTTTTAAGTCTGTTTTTAAGAGAAAATTTTGCTCACAGTCTCATAACACAGGATGAGAAAGAAATGGAGTTTCAGCTGTGAAGAACAGAAAGAACAGCTGGACAGGGTCAGAAAAAAGCATCCTGCTCCATACTCTGCAGTTCACCTTTGTTCCCAGAAGAAGCATGTTGTACCTAATTGGCACGTAAGAAAATATGCACAAGCAGAAGGGGCCTGGGTCCTGTGGTATATAATCAAGCTGCTGAAAGGGAATAGTGAAAGGGATGATAACGAATCCAAAAGTGCTCAGTAGTACTCATAACAACAGAAAGGGTTTATACTAACAGATGCTTTTGAGTAATGAGCAGCAGCAATAGATAAAAATAAGAATTAAGGAAAAGTGTATTATCCTCTAACAAAAGTCTCCTGTACTTGAAAAGTAATGGCTGAAAATACTAAGTAGACATCTTATGTATTTAAAATGGTAAAGTCAATAAGATAAAACTTTTCCTGTACTAATAAGCCATTAAGAAGACTTTATATAACATTGCAAAACAATTTTAAGAAAATGTGCTTTACAAAACAAGTATTAATATTCAGGAAGACGTATTTTAAAAAGTGAAAGCTTTGACAACACAGCAAGCTCAAAACTTTGAGATAAGTAGAGACCTTGGTAAATAGCAGAGGTCTTTAAAAATACCAAATGAATCAATATTTTTTTTTTTTTAGTGGCTCTTCATGGTAATCATTTTAGTGCTTTCAAAATGTTATTTGATTTGAAAAAGGCTGTGATGCAAATTTAATATCAAAGCTATTGCAAAGTCTGTTATAAAACTTTGTAACACATTGGATGTCATATAAACTCTTTCAGTAATCATTTGTCAGATGTCAATGTAAATTGTATTAAAATCCCACAAGAAAACATGAAAACAACTTGTGTCATTAAATAATATTGAGAAATACTGAGTTTGCATGCTTAGATTCTCTAGGTTTGTTTGTATATTTTTCCTATTTTTCAACATAGAATTGTTAAACTTGTTCAGTTTTATCAGTTGTGATAAATACATGCAATATTTGCCACGTGGTATTTATGTTCTTATCCTATTCCATGAAAGCATGTGTTGCACTACAGTTGTGTATACTAAAATGTGTTGAAAGTCATTAGTGAATTAAGGCTGAGGAAAAGCATTCTGTCAGAGATTCACAATGGATCTTCCTACATATTTTTATTTCTTCCTAAAAGGAGTTACTAGCATGGATCTCTCCTGAAATACATTTGCTTGTTGCAAGCCTAATGGGAAAGATCTATCAGGGAGAAGTAAATATGTCTGGAAAACAGGTGACTAGACTCTGGAAGGGAACAGAAACATGGGTGATGTGGATGCACTTTGGGTGCAAAGAAACAGATCTCAGACAAGGTGTTACTCTCTGTGCTTCTCTGGGCCTGAAGTGGAAGACTATCCATGATGCTGACCAGCTTGCTATCTAATTGAGGATCCCCAGAGTGATCACATTGCTGAATGGTTGGAGATATTTTCTTAATGAACTGTTCCAGATAAAATGTCACACTTAGCGCTAGCCTCAAGCTGACAATGTGGTTTTTCTGCAAGTTCTTGTTACTAGATTTTCTTCAGACTTCCCAAGATAACCAGTAGAGGTGAGAATATATTCAGTGTGAACTAAGTGGAGTCCACTCATGGTGGCTTTCTGGTCAATGGGGTTGGTTAGCAGAGCTCCACACTGTCCCAGCATCATATTGGACAGTTCTGGGGGAAAGAACACAGCAGACTTTGCCTTGCCAAGTGCTCTGCCATTTTTATCCTTTTTTTTCTTTGCTCACAGAAGGGATATAGTTTATAGAGTACACAGGGAACTATTCCTACAGAAGAATATTTGTTAACATGCTGTTCAGCAGATCCCACCTGGATGCTGAAAAATGTATCCTTCTAGCAATAATTTTCATTTTCTGAATAGGCTATTCAGATAATTGACATTACTACATCTTTGTTGTTTTTCCTATTTTCATTCTAATACTTCTTTGTGCTGCCTTTTCATCCTTCATTTTCTGATTTCAGACTACTTTTTTTAATTTGCTTTTTTTATATTTGTGAAGAGATTTCTTATTTTTTTTTAATTCCTTCATTTTTTTGTTATGTTTTTGTTCTTTTTTTTTTTTTATTCAGTCCGTTTCATATCAAGTTTCAAATATTATTTTGGCTTCCATGCAGTCAGATTTCACTAGAGTGCATCTTTTCAAATATCCTATGTCACTAGATTCCTCTTAGGTGTCAAAAGAACAGTTATAGCCTCAGTCCATTAAAAATACATTGACTATCAGCAAGGTCAGAATAGAAGCATTAGAAGAGTAGTTATTTGTTACTTAGAATTCAGTTGCAGAGAGCAGGTGATTTTTTAAAGTCATATTAAATTGAAATAAAAAAGCAAGCATCTCATCCCTGCTAGAGCCGTAACGTTTTCTGATGCTCTCAGTGATGGCCACCTCCCACTGGAACCAGCAGAAGCTTCTTGGCATCATGTCCTAGAGGTCAGCACTCTGCAGCTGCTTTGGAAAAGAGCCAAATAGCTTGCTCGCAGATTGTCCTCCTGTGAAGAACATTTAGCCATCAGACTCTATGCCAAAAGGAAGGAATCTACTGAGAACATCCTGCTGCTGATGTGTTGCCCTCAGGAGGGATCTTTTCGGACAGAGTGTGAATGTCTTTCTTTTCTTCTTCCTTTGAACAAGAGTGGACAGAATTTGTATAAAGTGTGCATAAAATAGCTAAACTACAGCATTTGTTATGTTCTGGTAAATATCTTAAAGAACCCATAGAGTAATTCTGGCTAATTGGTTCATACAAGAATGATGTAAAGTAAACTACTTAGAAAACAGCAAGCTGGGAACTTCTCCCAGTGTTGAACATGAAAAGTAATATAAATAACATTAATTCTTCTTCTTTGTAATTACATTTCTGTAGCAACTCCTCTCAAAACTGTGAATTTGCCCTATTGTAAATAACTGAAGGATACCACTCATGATATTTCCAAAATACTTTATGAAGGAAAGTGTTTATAGAGGATCATTTGGATGGCTAAATCCAGAATGTTGCATTCGTTTACATTCATGTGAAAATTCCTAGTGCCACCTATTGGCAGAAATGTTAGTTAATGTGCTGCTCTTCATGAAACATATTTTCCCTGTGAACATGAGGGAAACAAATGTTTGCATTTCATATTTTAAAATACTGATGATAGTATAAATACTTGTATAAATTTTTGCATTCCATAATAGTATTAAACTCTTAAGAGGCATGCTAATAATTTCTCATTCCTGATGAAGATATTTACTTTCTACCTGCTTCTGCCGTGAGGTGGAGAAAGTGATGGCTGATGCCCAAACCATCTGCCTGCAAAGAGCCACCCAGCTTCTTTACAGGACTTCCGAAATGTATCAGATACATCAGATAAACAGCTACCTCTTTTTCCTTCCTCAGGTAATTTGTAAATGAAGAGAACTAAGGAAGTTGCATAGCATACAGTCCTTGTAGAAAATAATTTACACTTAACTATTTAAAGCCTTTTGGTGATTATTTGCCTATTCATGGCAATATAAATAATCACAATGTTTGATCAAAATTCTATTCTAAGCTTTTTACCTCAAAATTTTGACATTTGAATGGGAATGTTCCTATTTATTCAGGGAAAAAGAAATATTTTTTTAAATGAGCAATTGTACCGTCTTAGTAATATTTATGTACTTAGGACAAAAATATGTCAGAATAAGTTACAGAAAGGAATCTTGCCAATCATGATCTGTGCTTTCTCCCAGATCCCATCTTTCTCCTGCTGGAAACCAAACATGAGTCCTTGCTGTGGCAAAAGAAAGAGTAGAAATAAATACAATGCCCAAAGTGCACAGGGGCAACATAGCCTGATAAGACTTGGTCACACCATCCACACATATCACACAAAGAAATTCAACATTAGTTCAGCTGCTGAAAATAAAAGGAGTGAACATTTTCATGTAGTGTAGTTTGGGCAGTGTGAGGAAAGGCAGACAGGGAGGATCTGGTAAAAGATGGGTACAGAGGATATAAAATTACTTTGAATTTGTTAAAAGACTTTAAGATTGTGAGAAGACAAAAATTTTTTTAATGAATTTAATGAGTTCAGCTGCCAATAGTAGCGTCTAAACTTCAAACACTGGCAGAACTAATTGACATTAAGCAAGTATTAATGAATATTTCCATGTCAATGTGTTCAATTTATAAAATATATTAGCTGGAAAATCATATATACTTTAAAAAACACTCGTTTATTTTATGCTCCTACTCTGAATTTAACTGCTTGTCCAAATGAAAGTGAGCTTTCAGTACAACTTTGGGGTTAATGTGAATGCACTTATCATTTTTACATAATTAGTTTTTAACAACTATCAAGTTAGAGATCCATTTAGTACTTTTTTATTGGTTTGCATTAGCTTTCAGATTTTTTTCTGAAGGAAAATAAATGAGTAAATGTGGAGTTTCTGGACCTCACAAATATAGAAGATGAACAATAGGAGATTAAGATGCTCTATTTACCCCATGATAAAAACTTGCAGATAGTGATCATATGGGTACAAAGTCACATCTGTTGATAATCGATGGTCTTTCACTTCTAAATAAGTTTCTTTTAAACACTCTGAAATATTGCTATAATTGTGCATTTATTTAGCATGCACAGGTATTGAATTTCCAAACAGCATTCTCATGACTCTTAATGTTGCAGTACCATTCACCATTTTTACAGCATCCTCAGAGGTGACATTTCCAAGCTGGCAGGGCTGAAACTTGCTGGGCTTTACTACTAACCAGCAAAAACAATTACTACTTTAGCTCTGATTGCTTAAAATTTGTAAATAATGATAATTAAAAAAAAAAAATTTGTCTGTAGCTCTTTTTTTTTGTCTCCCGATATCATTAAAGGAGAAATGTAACTCACTGGTATACGAAAAATACAGTTTATAGCTACAGCAGTGAGTACTGTTGCATTTTTTTTCTAAAAGATACCTGTTCATACATGCATGAAAATACTCAGTTTAAAAAAAAAAAAAAAAAAAAATCAAAAAAAAAAAAAAAAAAACAACCTGTTCAGGAACATAAGAACAACTGCTGCAGTTACAGTTAACAAAATCTTTGCCATTAGTTCATAAAGAAACATCATGAATAGTGCTGAGGTTCTTATCTTTACCATCATTATTGAAAAGAACTCTACCTGAACCTCTCTCAAATGAAACTGTAGATTTTTCAAGCTGATAATTAAATCCCTGGGGGGAAAAAATAAATAAATGCATGCTTCATTTGATAGGGAAGAGTTTTTGGAAAGAAAAGTGAGTGAGGCAGCTAGGTAATGGTACTAGGTAATGGCTATTGCTATGGGATTCACAGTAACAGCCTCAGCACCTGGCTTCCTGATATCTCTGATTTGTAAAGTGAAATAAACTGAACATTTTCACCTATTTGAGAAAAGAAATGGGCAAGGCTAATCTGGAATCTCAAATGTTCCTTTGACCTAAAGGAAGAATGTTAATATGAGGTTATTAAACTTTTTTTTTTTTTTTCCCCCTCAAATATCCTTACCAATACATTATCTGGCATTTATCTGGTCATAAATACTTCCGTTCTTCTGCTATGCTACATCCATCTGCTATAGATGCATTTCTTTATGAACCTTGCATTATGTACAGGTGTAAAAGCCTGAATAAAGTGTCTGGGGCGCTAACAGTACAATTTCTATGTGAAAGCTGTGCAGCAGTTTTTGTAGCCCTGTTTAAATTCCATTCATTTTCCAAGGCAAACTGGGCACATGAGGTTCACTGCCTATCTGCCTGCTGCTCCCATTAGTATGTTTGGTCTTTAATACAGACAATAATTTGGTCATATTTCAATTATTCAAACAGAAGTGTAAAAAAATTCTGATGAATACAACAATTTACAGACAAAGCATAAATGTTTTTTTTTTTTTTCCCTTGATATTTTTGTATCACAGGAATATGTGTATTGTTCATTTCAATTATTTTACAGATTTTTAAAATATTTTAAGATAGTTGTCCTGGCATTTTCTGTAGGTCGGAAAGCATGCAGTTCCACCTGCAGATTGTCATGGCTTTAACACTGAATTTCTCTTTGACCTTTCCAAATCTAGATACTTCTGCCAGGCCATCAGCCAAGAATAGCACTGGAAAGAGATAAACAACTATTCAAAATCACAAGTGACTCTGTCAAGCTGCAATACATAAAATTGATTATAGACTTCATAAAAACAAGAAGAGAGTTTTAAGTAAACACAGTTCACTGTCCGCCAAGGGAAATACCTAAAAGGTACTGTATTATTTGAACTGAGAGAAAAAAAAAAGAAAAAAAAAGATTCATGGGAAGTCCTACTCTACTCATTAAACTAATGATCAAAGTTCTTGTCCTTGAAGAAAAAGAAGAAAAAAAGCTAATTATTCCATTAGATGGATTTTCTCTCCATGGGAAATTTGATCTGAGGCTTAACAACCTACCTGTACAAATGGCTTGGATTAAGATCTAGATAAATAAAAGCTTTTATTTTTTGCCTGACAATGAGCATAAAAGTAGAAGGCAAGTGTTTAAAAAAAAGTGTCAAAAAGAAGGAATTTTGCTTAGCTAGAACAGCAGAGAAAAAAAAAAAACTTTGAATATGGGAAAGTGTGTTTTGTATTTCTCAGGTGTAAACTATGTGTCTTGCACTTTTTTTTTTTTTTTTTTTGTCAAAACTGCACATTTCTTGAAGAATCTTCCTTGATCATGAATTCATGCTGTTCTTGATGATCATTTAGATTCAATATCCAATTTCATATCTTAAGATGATGCTTAAGCTTATATTATAAAGGAAAGCTTCATAAAGGACTTCAAACTTTAGAAACATGGTAGAAATAAAAACTTCCAGAATTAATATGGATAGGGAAAAAAAATCACTTTCTATTTGTGTTTCAAGCCAGCCTTAGACTTTATCTGTTAGGCACTTCCAAGAATGTGTTTAGTTTCAGGAGAATTTCATAAAGCTTCATTACAGGTGAGGTTCAATTTAGAAAACTGCTTTTCTCAGCCTTAGTCATGCTTTTATTTTCCAATGTGCAGACAATTTATTTGTTCAGCATGTCTTTTATCACGGTAATGGCAACTTCCAAAACAGAAGAGCATCAGTGATTGTCATGGTATTACATCTGCAAATGCTTAATGAGTAGTGCAGCTTGCAAATTTCAATACAATTTTAATTATGTTTAGCAGAAAATAGAAGTCATGACCAAGCTTCAAATGCATCTTGGTCAGATCACAAGCAAGAAATCCCCTGACTTGAATACAAATACTGTATGATTATTTCAGAAAACTTGCATTAGGATTATGCTTTCTAAAAGCTCACATTGTGGATAAAATTGTTCTTAGATTTTTAGTTCATTTTTTATTTTTTAACTGAGTACTTTTGCTGTTACATTGTCTGAACTGTCCACTGAAAGTTAGAACATTGTATGTTAATGATAGCTAACTTTGGGGATTTTGACTGTAAATTTTTAATAGTAAGGGACAGTTGTAACTATAATTAGCTGACATGAACGTTCTTGCATGATGTCCTCTAATGACCTGCAATCCTGTTATAAATCATATATCCCTATTGCTTGCTTGACACTCATTGAAGTGAGACTATTTTTGTAGTCCTTATTGTCCATAACTAACAATATTTTCCCCTTTTCTACATGGAACTCCTTCCCACTGCACAGTGTTCCTCAAACTAGACAAGCTATCGAATGCATATCTTTTATTATTAACTTGTAGTCAATTTCCTTATGTTTGTCTTCTACAAGATGAAGACACTTAATAAAATGTAAATGCATTCAAAATGCATGCCTTCAATAATTCAGAAAAATATGTTTGGGTTAAGTTCACTCTTGTTTTCATTTTCCTTTCTATGTGTTTATTCCTTAGATGCAGTTGAAGACAGTAATTATATACCCCATCAGCTCTCTTTTTTTGCTTGGCTGAACAAATGAAGCTTTCTTTGGCTCCTGCTATACAGCAAGCTCTCCAGTCTCACCCTCCTAGCAGTCTTTCTCTCCACCTGTTTAGCTCTGCATTTTCAGTGTAAAATTGTAACGTGAGATACCCAGCCTGTTATACTTTAACATTAATAATTCCGTGTCTTTACTGAGCAGAAATATAATTTCATATTAAGGATAACTCTTCTTAAGACTTAATCTTCCTAACACGTAGCCACTTTCTACTGGTGGGTTGTACTCATTCTGAATTATCAGTGTACCCTGGTCTTTCACATCAAATGTTTGAATTTTTTGCATCTAGTGTGTTACTGTTTCATCAAAAAGTCCTGTACGTACTTAGAGTTGCATGCTGATATCTGTACAATTTTTATCAGCTCTCACATTTTCTTCAGGCTTTGAGAGCATCCAGCTCTTCCTGTATAATATGACAGTCTTTATTTAATGGTGTTTTTCAACCCGGTATCTCAGGCAACTTTTTTAGCCTGCTCTTGCTCCTTCTGATGAAGTCATTAATACTAATTGCATGGTTTTTATGGGAAAACAGATTTATTATGCAACCACTGTTCTCTAAATAGAATGCACAGTGCTCTTGATTTTAACAACAACCTGCATCTAGCATTCACAGTCAATAACAATTTGCAGATAAAAATCAATCAGCCATACTTGACTGGGCTATATAACTGTCCTACCATGCCTAACTAGGCTTGTAAAATCTCAGCTCATCCAAAATTCCTACTGCTTTTATCTACATGATCTTTTTCCCTTCTCTTTTTTTAATGATTTGAATAAGTAACTTCTTATACCAGAATTAAGATTGAAACTAATCTTCTGTTATATGTCAAATTTTCAATCATTATCCCTAGGAGAATGAAAAAAGGAACAGTGGGGGAGAACAGTAAAATGTATGGATTTCCTTTCAGAGAATGACACTTTTGAGACTTTCAGATGTTTTGAAAACTATTAGAAAAAGAGAGACTTATCTGCTGTTATTTTAAAACCCCTTTATCATTTACATCCTAAATTATTTTATGTGCATGAAACTTGACATATGATCAAAATGTGGGGACCTGTAATGTACTCTGCTGAGATAAGAAAGAAATATTTTTAGTATTTTGATTTTGGCATGAGAAGTCAGGATATTTTGAAAATCTATGAAATCAATCACACACTTTTTGTAAAAGTGTTTTGAGATACACAACTGAGTATGGTTGTTTAACAGTCAAGTAAAGCTGTATAAATCCCACACTACATCAGGGACAAAAGTTGCTAATTTAGCATTTTTATTAGAACAAGGAGGTGGAAAACATGCCTGAAAAATCCAGAAAGGCCCTAAGGAAAAGACCAATCCTCTGACCGATTTCTTCCCAAGCTCTGTCTGGAAGTAAGAAGCATTTGGAAAAAAAAAACATGCAACTCCTACCAATTTTGCCTTTCTATATCCCCCTTATGGAGCCACTCACGAAAGATTTTCTTCTGTCATATGTCACTGTGTAAATGAATGACATGTGCTGAAATCTGCTCTCTCCCAGAGGTGCAGACACATTCCACCATCTTCTTTCTCCCCTTCCTCTGGAGTTAACTTCAGATTCAAGGGATAACACGGATATCAAAGCAACACATGTCTGAAATTAAGCACAAGTCAAATTACCCTGCTAGATAGGAATTGGATTACACAGCCTCTGCAGAATGGCAATTTAAGAGGATTGTTTTTGGAGCAGAAATGAATTTGTTGGGAAATGCTTGACCACCTGAGACTTATTTCTCACTATGCCAGCATTAAAATTCAGAATTCAGAAGATTTTAGACTATAAGTAGCATTTCAAAGGAAAGTGTAGTTCACAATAATACCAGATTTTTTTGCATAACTATTTTTACTTGTCAAGGGAAGTGAGGAGTTAATGTCCTAAACCATAAGGAAAATGACAACCTCCATAGTGAGTTTTGCAGATTAATTGTACTTCACACAAAAAAAGTATTGCCTTGAAATTTTGCAAATATATTACCATTACTGTCTGTAATTGCTTTCCCATACATACATTATGGGAAGAGCATAAAACTGCTTTAGAATTTCTAATTTAATATATGCCTTTAACTATAGAAGCTTTCACAAAAAAAAAAAGAAAAAAAAAAGGAGAAAGAGAGATCCATAAGTCAGATAAATCCTATTATATTTTAATCTTTTTTTTTTTTTTTTTTTTTTTTTTTTTTTGGCTGGAAACTTTTTTATCTTCTTTCGATAACTTTCATTTTTCTTCTCGGAACTTTATCTATGTGAGAAAACTTTTACTAATTTATACTGCTTTACGTTTCTCCATGTTGAATTTCTTCTGCCATTATATAGAAAAAAAATGCATAAAAGATTTAGAAAGCCTTTTCTCTATCTGCCCAGACTTTGAAAAAATTAAATAATTTCATCTTTATCAGACGACTTCACAGCAGGGTCATTTTGGCTTGATTGAACCAATGAGAAACATCAGAGAACTGAAAAGAAGACCATGTCATTGATTACAATGTAGAAAATAATCTTAGGATACTAATTTTTCTACTTCTTTTTTTTTTTTTTTTTTTTTTTTTTACTATGCAGAGTGTATGAAATTAAATGAAAGCAACTGATAGATAAAATATAAGCACGCACTGTAAAAGAGTGTTCTCTCCAGCCAACACCCTCTTCCTCCTCCAGTTTAGCTTGAAAAGTGGTTCCACCTGAACCAAATGAGATTCAGCAAGACCGAGATGTTGCACCTTGATTATGCTGGATGAAAAGCTTGCCATGAGACAGTAGTGTGCTCTTATAGTATGGAACGTCAACTGCATCTTGGACTGCTTCAAAAGAGCTGTAGCCAAAAGGTGTGATTGTTCCCTTCTGCTCTATCCTCCAGAGGTCCTATCTGGAATACTGCATTCAAGTCTTGGGCCATAGCATAAGAAAAATGGGGAGCTGTTTGAGTGGATCTAGAAGAGAGCTACAAAGATGATCAGAAGGCTGGAGTACCTCTCCTGCAGAGAAAGGCTAAGGGAGCTGGGCTGGTTCAACCTGGAGAAAACTGCTGAGATAGTCTTAGAGGGACTTGTAAAGAAGAGGGATGGAGTCTGAATTTTTTACACAAGCAAATAGTGATAATAGGAGGGGGAACATTTTTAAGTTAAAACAGGGAAATTTAGATTAGGTGTTTGGAGGAAATTTTTTACTCAGGAGATGGTAAGGAAATGGAACAGGCTGCCCAGAGAAGCTGTGGATTCCTCAAAGCTCAATGAGATTGAATGGGAACCTGAGCAACCTGATCTGGTGGGTGGCAGCCCTGCCTCAGCATAGGGGTTGGAACTCAATGGTCTTTAAGGTCCATACCATGTATGGAAACAGTTTCTCTCCCTGAGATTACTTCTACCAACTCCCCCTTCCTCCCTCTCCCCCGACTTCTCTTCCCTTATTGTAAGAGATTACTTACTTTCCAGTGGTTGTTTCCAAATACTTCTAGCTTAGGATCAACTTTTATTTAGATTCTGTAAACTTGTTTCAGAAGTCTGGATAAGGAATCATTCCTCCATCCTCCATTCATTTTTCCTTCAACTGTTCGTATTTTTGTTAATCACAAAGTGTTTTCCTAGCAGATCTTTTTGAACTAATTGAGATCTCTTGGAGAAAACTTTCTTAAACAAAATAATCTCAGAGACAAATCCGAAGGCCAAATCATCAGTTTTACTGTATGTTTTCTGTTTTAGATACACATTTTTTTTGCCTATAGAAAACAAAACAAAACAAAAAAACCCCACCATTAAAAATCCTTTTGACTTCAAATCCCACCTAATGCCTATGATAAATATAGTTTCAAAGTCTGAATTTATGTTATGCATATCACATTATGACAACTTCATATTCAGTGGTCACAAGCTGTAGCAAGGAAACCTGCATGGAGAATGGGATGGGGATCAAAATGAGAATGATTAGAATCATGGAATAATTAAGGCTGCAAAATACTGTTAAGATCATCTAGTCCAAACATCAACAACCACACTATTTTCCAAGGACTGTTTTGGACTCTTTACCCATAGAAATTTTCAGAATTCAATTGTACTGAACACTGAGCAATTTGCTCAAACCTCAGAGTTTGCTTACTTTTATCAGCAGAGTACCACTACAGTTTTAAGTACCCTCAAATTTTGATTGATCATGAAAGCTGTATTGAAGTCTAGCTGAACATTTTTGAAGTTGCACTGTAAAGTTTCTGTGATGATCCAGAATATCAGTTGGGCTGTTTTCATTTTGATGCACATTGTGACGCTAATTCCGTGATATGGTTTTAGGTTGGTACAGGGAGTTGGAGAAATGTGTTTGCAGTTAGCTGTAAAAAAAAGCATTTGAACACTAACATCCAATTTGCACCAGACTGAAAATCCCATAGGATTGAGAAAACCCAGATGACTGCATACACTCAGAGTCCTAGAGAGGCATATGAGATACCTGTCAGCTCAGGTCATCTGTTTCTGGAGCTGTGAATCTGTACGGAGTTAAAAAACCAATGCTTTCAGGCATGAAATTTAATAATCTCCCTAGGTAAAAATGAGTGATGTGTAGCCTTTTGAGATGTACTTGTCACCTTGGATACCTAAGAACTTTTTCCATTTAGCATTTGGTTTCAGAATAAAGCTTATAGTAATAAACTGAAAATTGTAATTACGTACTAATATATTAAAATGTATTGCATTTCAGTTGCCCTGCCCTACTTATTTTAATCATGAAGTATATTACTGAAAAAGTGCAGTTCCAATATGAATGATCATTACCTATTCTACTTTGCAAGAATGCAGGACTTTAAAATCAGTGATATATATATTTATATATTAGAGAGCTCTAATCTTTCTGTACTCAGAATACATTTTGTAAGGTTATGAAGAAGGAGGATGTCTGCTCATTTAGGGGTGTCTGAAGAGGCAGTGATGGAAATCAAGCTTGGTCTGTCACACTAATTTATGAGAGCATGTGGGAACATAGAAATGCTTATTTCACTAGAGTTATCTGATGGAGGACTTCTAACACGGGAGACAGCAATAAGAAAAGGAACTTCCAGTCACACTGATCTGTGGGCTAACAAGCTATAAGTACTACTTCCAGGAAGAATGGATCTTGCAACTCATAAGATTGTGAACGAGGGCAGGAAACAGACTGAAAGGGCTCAGAAATCTAGAGCTCTGCATAATATATGGGATATGCAAGAAGAAGGGGGAGCAGGAAGAACAAACTAGAGGAATAGGTACATATTTCCTATCTTCATGTTTTGTAATGTCCAGTATAATTATTACATTCTTCCAATCACAATGAAAATTTTGTTGGTTGATATTTAGGAAATGATCTAAGTTCACATTTTGAAAAATCCAATTCATTTCTATTGAAATAACCAAGGTAATATTTGAGTTAGTCTTCTATGGAAAAGGAACTACCCTTTAGTAGATTTTCTCATGTACTTGGACTGCAGGAATCCCTCAGCACTCTTTTCCTTGTTTCACCAAGAACCGCTTGAGCTCTGGCTCCATAATTTTATTTTATTACTTTTATTTCTCAATAGACTTTTGCCACCTTCATTAGTTACTTATGGAAACAAATTCCTCTTGCAAAGCAAAAAAACAATTCTAGAGGACAGCCTACAATATCTTTTTTGGACACTAGCACCTGATGTGTTCAGAGGAACCACACTGTTGCCAGGCTGGTAATAAGTATTTAGATTACTTGAGAATCTCACTCAGTGGTTTTAAGCATGTGTAAGACTTGGCTGCTTGAAATCTTAGAAGCTTCTTTTCTGCAACAAAATTTATTTGTGGTCCTTAAAGTCTCAACTGGTAAAATGAAGGATATCTTCTCTACTGCTACTGCTGTTGCAGGCATTTAAGGGTCTATTTGCCTCTTCTGGCTGATCTGAACCAATAATCAGAAAACAGCTGCTCAAAAATTCTGTCCCTGAAGAACAAGGGTAGAAGATTTGGAATTCCTAAGGAAGTTTCTGAAATACAACCTAGGGGTTTTTACAGAAAATATCTCAGATCACTTTGGAATAAGGGAATTATTGAGTACAAGCTTTGTGGAGGTCTCAGAGTGGATGTCTGAGACTGGTCATAATACTGACTTCTCTAGTTTTGAAGAGATTTAGCCCACACAGAAGTTTCTGCAGTGGTACTGGTTTACATGTTTAGCAGGACCATGCAAAAACATTTGTGGTTTCTGAAAAATTTCAGTCCGGCTCTTACCTCATTCCAACTTTTCTCAAGCTGCCATTACATCATGTTAATGAGACTTCCCAAAAAAAGATTATCCAATGACTACATTAATGCTTTTTGTTTTGTTTTGTTTTACAATAAATCTGTTCAAATATGAAAAACTTTGCTGGTCAGTAAGGACCACAGCACACCAGTTCTGTTCTAACATATATATCTTCATGTGGACGATGTTTTTGAAGACCAGATGGAAACATGGGGGTCACAATTATGTTTGAACTGTGATTTTGATTTACAGTCTTGGAAAGGTATTCTATGAACAGTATATGAATACATTAAAATAAGGATGTGTATTTAAATGTTCCTCTGTTAAATTAGGCTTCTAAGTAATTGCATCTGCCTATAGGTTTTTGTTCCCTTCATCTTCTAACCCCACAAGAGAACATTTTTCAGGTTTCTGCATTGCCTTGGGATTATACTTGGAACATTTTTTTAATGCATATAAATACTGTACTTTGAAATTTTTGTTTTTTGAAACTGTTCCCTAGCGACAATATATTTATCATTTTCAATTTTCAGGCAATGCAATGACAAATCGCCATTTAGCTACACTAATTGTGATTGTTTTTTTCTTACCCAGACAAGGAAATAGCATGCACTCAAGGCAATGTTAAATTAGAAGGAGCAGAGTAAAAAATATTGGCAAACTCAATTTGAAAAAAGCTAATCATTTGTATTTGCATGTAGGGACCGAGTTTCTACCCAGTGAGGCTGATGCTGATATGCCAAAACAGCTCTCAGATACCTATAGCTGACTAATGTTCATTATTTTTAAAAAGCAAGAAGATAGAATACAGTACATGAAATGGTTCTTTACTATAACACTGAAGATATTTTGTAACAGAAATATCTTTCCTTTTAACATTAGCTAAATGCCTTCTCCTTGAATCTGATGCACACGTAAAGAGCTACTCATATTACCAGCTAGTGACTATAGTTCTTTAATTTCCAGGATAGATGTCATATGTCAACTTTCAGAGGGTCAAACTGCCAGTAAGTTCATCTGGGAGATCATTAGTATAGCATTTTGTCATCTTTTACTCTCTGTGTCTGGTAGACATCCATTTTAAAGTATGTTCTCAATGTGAATTTCAGTGAGACTTAATGAATTAGACAATAAACCAATCTTAGGTTTAGTATTTTTTGTATTTAGGTTTGGTATGTTTAGTATTTTTACTAATCAGAGTAAGATTATTATCATATTTTCTTACCTTCAAATCAGACCACTTTGCCCTTCTGAGAACTGAGGATGCTCAGCACAACTATTATCCTAAATGATTTTATAAAATTCTGTTAATGTGGGTGGATGAGTGCACATATGGTCTCAAGAAACAGAAGATAATTCCTCTAATGCAAAAACACCACCACAATCAATAGCACAATGAGAATATTCATTCAGAAATTATGCATTATATAATAGAATCCGGATAGTCAATAGATGTAAATTATTAGAAATTATTTTATCTTAATGACCAATAGTGTCATTCTGGACGTTGAAGTTTGTATATCCTCTTTCTACACTGAGCTTCCCTTTTCTTTTAGTGATAAATGAGACAAACAAATGTGTAGACATTGGAAAGCAAAATATATTATGGGATTGTGAGAGAACAAATCAATTTTAAATGAGAGGAAAAACATAATTAATGGTGGAAGAACAATTTTTTTTTAAATGTATATTTCTTCTCAATTACACAAATCATCACTTACAAACTGCTCAAAATGTTAAGCAGGTTGCTTCGAAACTACAACAGGCAAAAAAGGCATCATAACACCTTCCGACAGAGCAAATTCTTAGCTGCAAAATGGTGTTTTTTAATGTAGTCACTACCATTAGCTGTCCATATTAACCAGCAATGAATAAGAGCCTGCATAACATGCTCATAAAAATCTGCATAGTCATCCAGAACACAGCTTGTCTTCCACTTCCCTGCCATGACTGCTGAAACACACCACACACCACCTCACAGTGCTGACATCCACTGTTTGATCTCCTTAAAAGTTCAGCAAGTATTGATGAATATCAATGTATGTGATTTTTTTTTTTTCTCATTGTAGAACTCTATGCAACACCTTTGCTTCATCTGCACTTCATCATCAGATTGACCCCCTGCTGCCATCTCTCACACAGCAACAAAATATAATGGGATTGGGACAAAGGCTCAGCCTCTACTGCCATACCACCAACATACACCTCTGATGTTAAGGACCAACATAATAAAATAAAAGGCATTACTTTCAGAGCAGCACTTATAATTTTATTTCTGCATGAAGTA
The DNA here is from genome assembly GCF_019232065.1 of Centrocercus urophasianus. Lineage (NCBI taxonomy): Eukaryota > Metazoa > Chordata > Aves > Galliformes > Phasianidae > Centrocercus > Centrocercus urophasianus. Next base: position 22,404,901 of record NW_024884475.1, on the reverse strand, counting down.
GAAAATGTTAAATAGCTTCCATTAAGAAGTGAAATTTTGCATTTAAAACCTCTTGTGTATTCTCACAGAGCTCTTTTTGTAATTATATTTTTGATCAGAAAAATAGGAAGAAAATTAAAGCAGAAGGCAGCTGTGAAATTTGAATCATGAGAGATATCCACAAATTGCTCAATTTTAAAAATCAATATGAAAAATTATTTGCTGTATCTTTAAATTCAAGCAACTGTGTAAAATATGGAGAATATTTACAATAAAAGTGTAAGAATCCTACAGATTTCTTGACCATGATGCTCAGTAAATAAATAAAATAAAGCAAAATTCTTCTGTTGAAAACACAGCGTATAGTGTTGAGTTAAAATATCTTCAGTTTTATGAGTTGGGAAGCAGTAGTTCTCAAGTGGGCCCTGCTTGATTTCCTACAACTCGTCATGCAGTTTTGCAGTTTTACTTCCTGCAAATCATTGTGAAGGTTATTCCTTGTTTGTTTTCTCTGTGAGTACAGTTTCACATTGGTTTCTCTTTGTCTATATCTTTTCAGTCATCTGTTAATTTTTTACACCATGGCAGAGACACTAATACCTGGGAGGACTTCTTATCAGTAACCTGTCTCCTTTCCATTGTACTTGAGCCTCAGCAGCAAATTTCACAAACAAGATGGAAGAAGATGACCTCAACAGGACATTCATTTAAATAAATATTAAATGAAAAAAATGTGGTAGAATTACCTCTTTAAATTTCACCCTACACTTAGAAGGAAATCCCAATGGTTTCTAGCAGATTATTCCAAACTTTTATCATTTCACCGCATTCATTTTTTTGTCAGCTGGGAGACATAAATAAATTCTTCTAGATGTGAGATGGTTAGGCAGTCAGAAGTTATGAACTGTAGGGATGGAACAGCAGCATTCTTGTGGAAATGGGTTGTATCATGTCTACTTCATGACTTTCCACCCTCTAGAAACCTTGATATCCACAGGAAGGTGAACATTTGCCTGGAGATATCAGCTATCCACAGCAGGGAGGATCCGTGAAAGGTAATCAAAATCTCTCAGGATGGAATTCCCTTAAGGATTGGCACTAGTGATTGCTATAAATGCCTCTTTGACATCATCTACTAGAAGTGCTTTCTGGGAGAATAGGTGTTTAATTCAGTATCTCACCACACGTTAAAAATAAATTAGTTGATTGGTCCCAGTAGACTCATTCAGAAACAAAGCAGGACATGAGCAAATCATTCAAGGATGAGCTAGAATATACAGAATTTCTCAGGAATTGGGCTGTCCAAGTTTTCACATGAAAATAGATGCATTTTGGGAAGCTTGTCTTTCAGTCATGAACTTCTAGCTAGATCACTTCTTAAACTCATATTCGGAAATCTGCTCAAAGTTTTTCATTTTTCTAATTCTTAATTTATCTTAGTTTATATATCTCATCTGTTTTAACTATCTTAATTTTAATAAGCTATCTATTCTTCTGCTATGTAGACAAGATTGTGTGCAATTGTTTTGATTCACTAACAACTTTCCAACAAAATGAGCAATTAAACAGGAGATTTGAGCATCCAAATCTAGCAGCAGAATTTTTGAGTAGTGGTTAAAACTAAAGTACTGTAAAAGAGCCTGAAATAGTCATACCTATTAGTGACAAAATCTACAATAAATGTTTTCAGCTTAACCTCTGTTACAAGGATTTGGAGCTGTCAGCTATCTCAGACTGCTAGTGTACAGTTTAATAAAGTGTATGGCAGACACTTTATTTTTGCTGTGACGATTGTCCAAATAATAAATAAACCACAAACAAATCTTACATGCAATACACCTCTGTCTGTCAAGAGTTGTGAAGAGTCCTTATTTGCAGAAGTTATGAATGCTGCATGCTCTAAATTTGTAGATGGGCTGCACGAAGCAATTAGCTTTATCTGTATTTGGCCAAAAGGCTGTGGATATGTTTTTTTTCTCTAGCTATGTGCTGTAATTAATTGAGTCTTGTCTATGCCGCTCCAACCTGGACTTTTTCAACATATGGTACCTGAAGTGACTCCAAGAGACCACAAGAAAATTTGATCTAACACAGAAGATTTTGATTGAGAGCGTGCCAAATGTGAAAGAAATTGTTTCTTTTGAACTGTAGATTCAGTCTTTATATTTCACACTAAACATTTTAGGCTCTGGAAATTTGGAGTGTTGTTGCAAACAAACTGTCTGGGTAGTGGAATGCAAGTTGATTGAAGGGGAAACTTGACATGCATAGCGTCATTTAGTGACTAAATTTTAATTATAAACTACTATTAAGAACAGCTTTGCAACTATACAAAAAACCCTTTTATTTCGTACCTGAGATATATGCCTGTACTAAGAGGAAAAGAGACAGCTAAAAAACAATTCATAAGGGAGTATTAAGCTGAATTCAGGTCCATTAGAAACAAATTAAAAATATATACAGAGGATAATCTCTCATACAGAGCCAGAGAAACCCTTAAAAATATCAATTACTGCCAATGTACAGTAACATTACCACTCTGACGAATATCAGCTGTACCTCTTAGACAATTATCTTTCTAAGACCTAAAATATATATCCATTGGAAATAAAGTGAGTGACAGAGCAAGATTTAATGATTGTTGCAAACAATAAATTAATATATGGGGAAAAAAAGTGATGAGGACAAGCTACATGATATCTAAAGATTGCTGATCTATAGATTCATGCAGCGGCATTCATATTTCAGTAGTGCTCATATAGATCTGTAGGTATACAGATACATCTATCAGTATATGTAAGTATGTATAGACATATATATATGTTTAATACTCCAAATAACATCAGTTACAGATTTCTGATTCCTGAAACAAGGCTCCACATGAAAAGTTTTACTATAGCTGTGATTTAAATTTACAGCTGATATTTTAAAAAATGCAGGCACCACAAGCAAGAAACCAATTAACAAACATGTTTCTTGATCTGTTAGTAGGTATCCTTCATATCTATTCTTTATGGTTTATCTAGGCTTAAGATCCATCCCCTCTGCAAAACGAGAGAGCTTGCCTACCTAGATCAAGCTCAGGCTACAAAAAATGGCAGGCATTTTTACCCTAGTTGGCAGCCACAGGCAGTGATAATGTCCTTGCATTTTTTTTAGTATTCTTGCAAATAAAGGTATTCAGAGAGAGAGTTTATTAAGACCTTTCAGTGTTGGCATTAGAAGTGAGATCTTGTTGTTCTAAACATTTTCTTCCATACTATTTCTAATACTTTGGATCAGAAAATCCCATTCTAAGTCAGAAGTTGTTAACTATGCTAAATTGTACAAGAGTATGGGTTGTGCTGTAGAGATTATTTTTGTATACTTCAGGTCTGTCCTTCTTTGCAGTAGTACATGACTGCATCTATGTTTGAAATTTGTAATGTTCTCATATGACTTTTTCTAAAAAGATAACAGCATTAATAACTTACTTAAGCTAAATTCTGCAGCTAAAATCCTGCAGTAATCTAGATTACATTCATTTGTTACAAATTATTGTTCCTGCTACTGCACAAATCTGAGTAATCTGAGCTATTTATTGTTAATAAATGATATTAGTACATTAATATTTTCAAACTTCAAACTGGCACATATATATGGAATTAGTGCTCGCTTTGGGACATTTCATCACTCCCTTCATAAAAGATCTTAAACTTAGAGATCTTAAAAATGCTTCTAAGTAGCATTTTTGTTGTTGTTGTTGTTGCTGGCATAGCTATAAAATAACTAGAAAAGGAACAGAATGTGTACCATTTATGACAGACATGAGAATAAAAGGGCCTTGATTTCATTTCATTTTTTTCCTTGATATACCTTGGCAGTAAGTTTGCAATAAACTTTAGGTCTATATTTACAATTGGTTACTTCTGATGTGAAAGCTATTATCATCTCCAGTAAGGTATGAGAGTATTTTATTAGATATTATATAAGAAATGAAGTAGGCCATTCCAAGTTCTAAAGAGTTTATAGTTCTGTCATACTAACTTGTAATTTTGTAGTCTCTTCACCCGTAAAAGAGAATGCTAGTACTTATGTAATATTATATTAGTTCCTACGGAAAAAATACATGAATTTAGTAATGTCTTTCTAGAGCTAGAAAATAATTCATTCAGCACCTCGTCAATATACTTTATGGAAAAGCTGTATATGACAAGAACTGTTTTTATGAATCTGGACCTAAAAAGCAAATATATCTCTCAGATGCTGAAAAGCAGAAGAATAGTCAGACAGGAAACTATGAGGATTTAACAGCAGCTTGACAACCTGTGACCAAGGGCCAATAAAAAGTACTTTGCATATTCTAGTTGCACTGGGAAAAGAAAGGCAGCATGCCAGTTGAAAGAAGACAGTTTTTCCTCACTTCCGTAAACCTATAACCAAGTGCCAAGAAAAGGATTAAACTAGCTCAAAAACCATGAGTAAAATAAAGGAATGGGGCACATCTGTGAAATGAATTTGTGCTTATCTTTTAATATATCTGTTTCTTGGTGGGCTTACTGTGAAACAATTTTCTGATCCCAGTTTTGAACCCTATGTATGAGAGCCTTGACCAAACTCTTGAACTCTGGCAGGTTGGTGCTGTGCCCACTATCCTAGGGAGCCTGTTTCAAGCCCATCATCCTCTGGTGAGGAACTTTTTCCTAATACCCAACCTGAATTTACCTTGATACAGCTCTATGCTCTTCAAAAGACTAGAATCCTGACACAGATTATTATGGTTTATTTCATGTTTAAAGGTACTCAAGAATCTGCTTACCTTGTTTCAGCCACATGCTTTTCCATGCCTAAGGCATTAATTTTTAGCATGTATATATGTGGCAGAGAATCTTTCAATTTGTTACTATAGGCATTGGAGAGAGCCCAGAGGTATGTAATAAAGATAAAACTTTTAATATTTCCAGAAAGCTAGAACAAAAATGTAACACACAAGTTTCAGCTGCTTAAGATATCTACCAGTCCCAGTAAAGAATAAAAAAATGAAGCAGTTTACATTTAGAAGTAAAAGATACCCATTCAATACATTTTAGGGAAAAGAAGTTTAATATATGTAAATTAATATATGAAAAAAGAAACCTCACATATTCTTTCCTCTTGGAATCAAAACTAAGACTAATGTCCATTAAATATTTCTTTTGAAAAGAAAATTCAGTATTACAAAACATACCAAAAGTATTGAACCTTTGCTATTCCTTACAAAAAAATCTATCACCAGCAAGAAACAAATTACCAAACACAGTTCTTTATCTGTTAGTATCCTTCATATCTGTTATGTAAACTGTCTTGTGTCAATGAAATAACATTTTTGTTTACAGAAAGAAATTAATCAATTAATTAAGACTTAAAACTAATGTTAGTATTAAAATTGCAGTCAATTTATTTTTATGAAAAACCTACCAATTAGATTTGATGAAAACTTAACACATTCTGTGGAAATCTGTTATGAAGGGCTAAGTTTATTTAATAACCTGTGACACAAGTGTATGTACACATGCTGCTCACGAATCAGCTGACACCTGGTAATTTGATAGTGTGCTTAAGCACTCGTACCTAAATCTTACTTCATGATTCATTATCTTTGTTTCTGCATGAGAACATTTTATTCATTCCAGTTAGTGTTCATACATGAATAATAGAAGAACTTCTGGTGAGCTATACTGGGAGAAAAGTTTTTGTTTATGTGCAGTATGAGAAAAATTGAATGTTTGGCAATTTATAGTGGTGAGATGCTCCTATCATACAGATATGCATCATTATTATGTGTGGCCTAGAGTACATGTGATCTTTATTGCACCGCTAGCATTTGTTTTATCATCAACTTCTTTTTAATCTTCTTTGCACAGCAATTCTTTGATTCACAGCATTTGTCAAAGAAGGGGAAACGTTCCACATGCTGTGCTGTGCCAAGTGCGCTCTGTAGCTGGAACAGCAACAGACAGAAGGTTGAGGCACTGGAGAACCAGAGTGGATGCTTCTTGTATGACATTTTTATTTTTTGTGAAGTGGCAGATATTTCCATATTTATGAGGCAGATTTAGCGATTTTTGATTTGATAATTAGATTGAAAGACAAAGATTACACAATAATATATAAACAGCTGCAAGTTTTAAAAAAAAAATCTCTAAAAAAAAAAGTTTAAGAAACAAAAAATCCACAGATTTCTGCTGAGAATAGGATTTGTCTGTCTTTACGGGACATAGATAGAGGAGCTGTATGCTGGTTAGTTGGGCAACACATCGATTTGATCAACAGACCTGAAGCATTGTCACTGAGACATGCTGCAAAGCCGGGTACTGCTAATCACCTGCTTTTCCTTGTTTTTATAATTTTCACAATGACTTTCTGAGTCTCATACACTGATGTAAGTAAGAAGTATGGTTCTCTACAGAGATAAACTCACAAGGAGCACCAAGAAGAGATTTAGGAGAACTTCCTTTGGTTGTATCATGCAAGATTGGCTCTGCTGCCCCAGCACTGTCCTGTAGCCCAGACTGCGCACATATTCCACCTGGGCCTGACTGAAAGCCCACCATGAGGATGACCTAGAGAGGATGATCTCTGACTTTACAATGGCTGAGGACAGGCTCACAATGAGCAATTTACTCTATGTTTGTGTATTTATGCTCTCACTAAATCTATGGGCTGCACAATAGTTATTCCTCAGCTGCCGATCACCATAGTTTTCTTCCCAGTACAGCAGCATGCTGAAAAAAAAAACAACAAAAAAACCACAATAACGACAACAACAAAAAAAAAAACAACCAACCAAACAAAAAAACCTTCCCAAATAACAGATTGATTTTAGTGATATTTTTCTTAAAACCCCCCAACAAATTCATCCAGGTCTCAACAATTTTCTCACAGATTATTGCTAAGTACCTATATCATCAATTGCCAAGTATTGCCAGTGCAACGATCGGTCTCATCAGTGCATAAATCACTGACGACAAAACTGAGTGCCTGCCAAAATTCTGCAGACGTCCCTCTAGCTGCTGCATTTTGTGCACTATGTCTTATCTTTAATGATTATTGCCAGACTCCTTACAAAATTGCAAACTTATTAAAAAACCTGAAACAAGCTGTTTTCCAAATGCCTGAGCTGAAGACAGCTCTGGGCTAGCAGCTTCCCCTCACAACTTGCACTCTTGGAAGGCTCTCCTGCCTTTTTTTTTTTTTCCATTGGATGTAGCAATTCAGACACTCCAGAGAACAGGGGAAGTAGGACAGGTCTTTCAAATACAACAATCAGAGTAAATGGAGCTGGGTAGCCCAGTGGCAATTCTCAGTGTCCCAAGGATGAGAGAGCAACCCTTTATGAGCTGGCACAGGAGGAGGGGAAATAAACAAAAGGAAAAAAATAAATGTGTATCTGCAATTCGTTTCACGTGGCCTAAAGGCATTTCCATGGGAACTCCCCACAGAGGAGAGGGGCTCTGGGCCTGGCAGTTTCTGGGATCCATTCAGGCACAGCTGCTGGGGCAAACCTGTCTGTTTCTTGAAATGTTTGCTGGAGGAATTAAACTACAAGAAATATTTTATTCACTTTGCTTCCAAAGGAAAATTCCTTGAAGCCCTCTGTTGTCAGCTCCACCTGCTTTGATGTCTGTTATCTCCTGTTGTTGTTATCAGATCAGTGTAACCGGGAGAAAAATGGAAAAAGGACAAAGAGAAACTGAGAGCTTTCGAGCCTGTTTGTTCTCTGCACAGTGAATCTGATGGCTGAACACACAGTAAATATCTGTATACCTGAGAATTGGCACACGGTTTTGCTTCGGCAGCTGTTAGATGGCCTGATGGATGACGTGATGCTATATTTTATAAACCCAGCCTGCTAGAAATGCATCTGTACATGTAATAAGGGGAAGAAGCTTGCTGGTTTTTTTTCCAGGGATATTCTGCAGTGCTATATTTGCCCCAAATATAATCCAGTCAAAAATGCAAGCAGTGGTACAGTTATTTGTGGTTGAAAAAGCATTCTCACCTTGCTGTGTGAATTAAAGCACAAGCAGAAGACTTGAAATTATTAATTCATAAGATCAATGAGAGATGGAGCCTCTAACCATTAATATCAAATACTGTGTTAGCCCAGTCAGGCTGTAAAGTAAATTAAGTATGTAACGTGAAAATTGTTTTGGTAGAAACTAGTATAAAAGCACAACACTGCAAGTGGTAACTTGAATCAGCTACAGTCTGGAGGATGGACTTCCTAAGCATATTCTATGTGTAAAATGTTCTTGCAATTTTATTCAAGACCTACCAACATTCTTCCTACAAAGAGAAGAAGCCTGTTCATTTCCAAGTCTATCCTGACTCTCTCTGTGCTCCTTCAGGTTCACTTTTAAAATATAGAAGACTTATTTGAGAGAAGGAGAAAAGTTTTCATGTAACAGCGTTAAGTTGCTGTGCTTTCAATGCTAGCAGCTAAGATATCCTACTGAAAATGTTTTTTGTTTTTTTTTTTAAATTTTTGTCTCTTTAATTTGTCTGCTGTGCTAAATGAATGACCTGGTGGTAGATTTTGAAGTGTTATTCTTTAACAAGGGATACTCTGTAAAATTTAAGTTCTAAAACTTTAAAGGAAATTGAAAGGATCTCAGAGTGAACTAAAAATATCGATTTCATATTTTCCACTAAATTATTTTATGAAGAGATATCCTGACATGTCTACTTTTATTCCAGAACTTGTAAGAAAAATCAAAATAAAAGTTATGCTATGAAAAGACACTTGTGCATATCTAAAGATTCCATTTTTATCTCTGTGATGCTCATACATCACATGGAAGATGTAAGTCACTTTCTAATGGAAAGAAATTACCCTGCCATAACGTTTATGATGTTTTCTTAGCTCAAGGTTTATTAGCAATAACTGTCATACTAGGAATCACCACTATGAAAGTATTCAATCTACTTCCAGTCTATAAGGAATGTTGCTTAATTAATTTGGTACCTTTCCCTGACTTCAAATTAAAATACGAGCTCAAGCATGAAAAAGTAATGTGAGAAGCAGTTAATGTATGCAATCAACTCCAGATACTCAACGACGTGTTTCCATATCCCATCAGAGAATAAAGAGAGCTTATTTCTCAGGTAAATAAAACTTTTTTAGAAGTTTTAAAAGGAAATCTCTACATCTTTGCTGAGGTACAGACTTTGAACTTGAGATTTCTCAACTCTCCTGAGCATTCCTCGTTTTAAGATTTTATTTTATTTTTTTTTTTTTTTGGTAAAAAAAAAAAAAAAAACAGCAGTCTTCAAGTAAAAGAAAACCAAAGAACTGCATTTCAGATTGGCATACATATTTGAAAGTCTTATGTCTGCTAAATGAAGATGGCTAACTTTTCAGTAACTAAAGAACAGTTTGATTTTTCAGGCATAGAGCTGCCTTGCTTTATTGCTAAAAGGAATTTTTTGCAACTACTATTATTGCCTTAAAGTAGGTGATAAAGAAAAAAAAGGTTTTAGAAAAGAGGAGGAAAAAACCGCAATATAGTTTTGTATTGTGATAGATAGACTGATCTATCAATTTCAGAGTTATGTTCTGGTCACACTATAGCCTCACAAAGACAGTGGTAACCATGTAAAGATGAATGTTTGGCAACAAACGAAATCTCAAAATTTGTCACAGATATGGAAAATTCTATTCTTAAAATATATGTTGTTCATATCCTATTGCAATGCAAATAGGAGCTTGTGGCATTGCCCTATTACTGTTTATCAACTATTTTGTCCATACTATTTCCCAAATAAATATAGTATTATTTGAATTTCTGAGAGCTTATCATAGAATCAAAATATATACTTCTAGCTTCTGATTTTCATTCCAGAAGCAGATAAATCTTGCTTTCATCAGTCAAATATTCCTTTGTGTACTTTTATTCATGTTTTCTTATGCAGGGACAGGTCTTCCTGAGATTAACTACTGAGTAACTACTGAACACACACAAAGGAATTTAACCAGTCTATGATCGAAACAATAGAATAAATCAAATGTGTCTATAATAATCTCACAACTGCAATTCTAAATTCACTTTAAATAAAAAATTACGTACAGGAATCACTGAGTATTTCATTTTACAGGTAACAATTTTTGTTTCTGAATGTTTCGCAGGTGCAACCAGAGAAGAGTTAAAAAGCCTTCCACAGAAAGCTGTAGTACATAGAGAAACAGCCTTAAGGTCACCTGTGAGATGCATAACAAAGCAAGGAACAAATGACACTGTTTCTAAAGAAAGTAGAACACCTTTAAATTATTAACGAGAGGTCTGACTCATGTCTTTTGTCTCTACGTTAAGTCGGATGAACATTTATTTCACCCAAATCTCCAGCATCAGATAGAGCTTTTAAAAGTGAGTTATTTATTACAGAAAATAGTTTCTTTAGAGTTTCTTTAGAGTTTCTTCTGGATGAAAAGCAGTACTGAACTGATCAGACATGGCAAGATTTTCTTTTTGCTGGAGAAGTGAACTTGGCTGATACCTTGCTTTCACATCTAGTGTCTCCACTGTTTTTCTTATTTTACCTCACATGTCATTGGCAGCAACCTTAGGAATTACTAATTACTTACATTTCTTCTGGAGTGATTTATTTTTTATTTGTCCTCAAAACTGATTGTGATTGTTATTAAATCTAGTTTTCTTTCACTAATCATAACACACAAATTCATATTTGAGTATTCTTCACTTTGCTGAATCAAGACTTCCACAATTTGCAAGCCAAGCTTTTCTGGTCTGGAAAATAAGCCTGTCACAAGAAAGATGATACACAATTCATAGCAGATTATTCCATCAATTCAGTCAGACTCTCTAAAATATTCCACACACACACAAAAAAAAAAAACAAGTACAAACTTAATAACAGAAAGAAGCTATAATTGGTTCACAATTTATGAAGCATCAGTTTAGTTTAAAGATTGGCCTTAATGTGCAATGCTGAATTGTACTCATAGAAGTTTTGCTGTTCCAATAGCAGTTCTTTATAAATTACAATAAGGAACGCATGTTTTGGGTGAGACTCAAACACATTTGCTTTGAGTGACTTTTCACATTACTGTGCGAAGATCACAGCTTAACAAAAAGGACTTTAGAAGGGGAGGAAGGGAAGGAAAAGGAAGTGTACTGGCTTCGATACAGGGCTGATACTTCCTTCTGCCTCTGTTTCTTGTTGGGAACTGGATAGGCTTTCCCTTAGTGATCAGAATTTGGATGAAAAAAGACAAAATTCAGTTATGGGAAAAATATTTTTTAAAAGGTGGTGTATGCTTAGTTTATAATGTTTCCTTGCTCTTGCAATTGCTGTCTCTAATTCTGGAAGCTGCATTCTTGTCAGAAGGTCTTAAAATTTCCGTAGCTATAGGAAAACATGAACCTGACTTTTTATTTGAAGCTTCTACAGTAATATCTACTCAAGTATAAAGGTCAGGAAAATTACATCTTCACTAAACCAGCAGTTCTGTATGCTTAGTTGATCTTGAGGACAGATAGGTAAGGGAAGGTCAGGATGCAAAACAAAATGTATGAAAAAGGATTTATTTTTTTAATTTTTCTCAGTATCTACTAAGCCCTTTGCAGTTTATTTTTTTTCATACTAGTAGCAAGTTTAATTTCAGAAAATTCTTGAACCCACAAGTCTGTTCATGCTCATGTTCAAAAAAAAAAACAAAAAAAGAAGATTCATGATGGAATATATAAAAAACATTATGTATTTCCCCACCCTCCTATCTATTTTCATAAATTTCATACTTTTGTTTCAAGATATTGCCATAAACGGCCTCCGTTCTCCTCCTCTGTTATCTGATCTCTTGGGTCCTGATGGGTGGAGTTAAAAGCCAGCTGGACACGATTGGGATCAACTGTCCTTACCTGGTGTGAATTACTAAAAGCACATCAAATGAAAGCTGATAGAAACTATATGTTGCCTGTAGTCACAGAAAATTTGGATATCACAGGATGTGAGTCTTTCTGAAGCAAGGTAGGAGAAAGAAATAAGACAAATCCTTTCTTAGCTGTGTTTTTTTTAGCCTAACTTCTGTATTTTGGTTCTTACAAATTGCCAGATTTTCTGTTATGATGAAATACACTGTTTCATCGTGGGGAGTGGTTCATAGTGGGTTGTGATTTTCTGTTTACTTCTGTCTTGCTTAATCAGGTCCCTGCTCTTAGTAGAGTTTTGGGTTTCGTGACTTGTTTGTGGCTTGTAGTTCAGCCTCATAATTTGGTTTACTGTAAGATATTTGTTTCTTGTGGGATACCTGGATAAAAAATTGTATCTTGTGACATAAAAAGATTTAACTGGATCTCTGTCTTTGTTGGGTCTTAAGTTCTAAGAAGTAAGCTTTTGACGACTAATTTCAGAGTAAGATTGGAGGTACTATCACCAAAACTTTAAAACTATATTATGGAGATCTAGAACCAGTTGTGAGCAGCTCATTTCTGGTTAGTATGTTGGTTAGTTAGTTAGTATGTTAATGAGTTAGCTCATTTATGGTTAGTAAATAGGTGTTGTGATGAATATGGTACATTACTGATATGCTGTTACTGATTGTGTTCTGTGAAACCAGCATAAGGTGTAGGCTGTGGGGATGGAAAAGCAATCTATCTTATTTACGGAAAAATGTACCTCACATCGGGAATATCTATTTCTACACTTCACTCTACTTGGCTCACTTTGTTGAATTGTCCAGTTTCCTGATTTTCCTGCCCTCTTGCTCTTATGTTCTGTGAGTTAGACTGGGAAAACCTGCATCTTCTCCTGGGAAATCAGCACTGGTAAATTAACCTCTGTTTGGCAGTCATCCACGTATGGTGCCAGCAGAATTTCAGCCTAAGTCAGTAAGAACAAGGCAATTTAAAAACATTAAAAATGCATTGACAGCAAAGGAATAAAAGCAGTCAACTCAAGTACAGCCAGAACAGTTGGAAAGTGCTTAAGGATACCCTTTCTCTTATTTATTTATTTCTACAAAGTATCCTATTTTAAACAAATAATTTTGTAGGTAAGAACAAGCTCACTACTGCAATTGCTAATTAAAATAGCTATTGGGAAAGAGAATTCTAGCATTTTAATTTAAGAACTAGAACTTAAAAAAAAAAAAAAAAAAAAAAAAAAAAAAAATATGTTTTGAATACATTAAGTTCTGTTTTTACTTATGATTTTAGATTGTGTTTACCGTATATTAATTTTCTGAAAATTATTGTCTTAAACACAGGGACACATGATCTTCACTCACAACTGTCACGTATTAAATATTAACAACTGTACTGCTGTTCAGGAAGACATTAGAAAGAGAGTGAATTAGACAGTGAGGTAGTTCTAGTAACATTTTTTCAGAACTGAAGCCTTATCATAATGTTTGCTACAGCCATGTTAAATACTGGGATTGCTGCCCATTGATTCCTTTAGGAATGCATTTATTGTAGGTGTTAAGAAGTTGTTTTATTTTTTTAGATTAATTTTGCTCTAGTGTGGGTATTTAGCAAACCTTGTCTTCTAGGAATGACAGCATTCCATCAGCTAAAGATGTGTAGAATACATGAATATGTACAAACTAGAAAAATGATCTAATATCCATAAGAATCCATAAGAGATATGATAGAATAAGATCCAATGAATCATTTAGAAATAAATTTAGCTTCCTTGACAGCTTAGCTGGTATCAATGTTTTGGATTAGGATGTTTATTCTGTGTTTAAAATTTCAAAATTTAGCTGGGTCATCTGCTATCTTTCATTTGATACATGCATTGAATTGGTAACAAGATGAAATCACCCTTCCCTGACCGCACGAGAATTGTGTCAAACCCTGGTGAAATATGTGAATTTATTGACTCATAATTTTGTATCTTTATGGTTACCTAAATCTTATTTTTATCACTAGCCAGCTGTGGTAGCTGTGTCATACAAGATATTCTGCACAGATAAAGTGTAAGAAAATTAGAGATCTCAGGTGCTGGAGAATGGAAGGCAATAGTCCATAAGCAATAGTTACTGATATTCCGTACAGAAAGTGTGTCACTGCATTTCAATATCTGAAATACATGCACTACTAACCCTGAAGTCAATGTTTTGTTTTTTGCCAAGGGATCTGCCTTCCAAGACTGCTGTCCTTAAGCCTAGAAATTTCTCTAAAACCACACCTCCCTGGGTACATAGCTCCTTGAACAGCAGAATCCTTTTACTCATAGCTGATCAGCACTAATGTAAAGGATTAATACTGCAAATCATAGAATGGCTTGTGTTGGAAGTGACCTTTAAGATCGTCTAGTTACAACCCCTCTTGCATAGGCAGGGATACCTCCCTTTGCGCCAGGTTACTCAAAGCCTCATCTAGCCTGCTGTTCAACAACTCCAGGGTGGGGGCAGACACAACTTCACTGGGCAACCTGTTCCAGTGTCTCATCATTCTTACAGTAAGGAATTTCTTCCTAATGGAACCTGTAGGGTTTCTGATCACCGTCCTACAACAGTGGCATATTGGTAATGCAGAAGTCTAATTCAGAGCATTTATCTGATTTTCAGACCTGTTAGTACAGACCCCAGCAAGTATATTCTATGCCATTGTTTTTAAAAACAGGTTTCTTTTTGGATCCCACTATTACTTCTCAGTAAATCCTTACAGGATCTTACTGCTCTGATGGTTGGATATCAAATAACTTCATGGATACACTGTCTCACATTTTTTTTTTTTTTAATGCATTCTTTTTCCAATTGTATTTTTAACCTTCTTTTCCCTAAAGATTGTTCCCCACATGTTCATAAAAGGATGCCCAATATGTTTTCTCAGCTGTTATTTTTCCAAGCTAAACCAATTGTGCCCTTAGAATTTTGTCTTTCCATGTTTCACCATTCTAGATGTGTGGGATTTTTGTTTGTTTTGTTTTTTATGGTGTTTGGTTTGTTTGTTTTAGAAGCAGTTCCTGGTGATATCTATCCTTCCTTAATTTAGAACCCTTAATTCATATGGTCTTCTAAAAGCTTCCTCCCCATTATACAATAACATACCATTGTGTAAATGTGACACAGAAAATACTACACTGCATCCAGCCAGTCCAGATGATACAAGAAACCTTATCTGTTCAGTCCTACAGACTTCTCTGCCATTTTCTCAGTGTTACTGGGCCATAGTCATTTGACTAATCAGTTACGTTTATCTTGTAATATTCCTCTGATATTTTCTGCAGGCAAACCACTAGCTTATAGCAAAGTTTGTATCAGTTTTTAATGTATGACCTTTTAATTGTCATACTCCATTTATGTAATTCTTGCTTACATGACATTTGGTTCTTCCCGTAGGAAGCTTTTATCTTCTTGCGTACACTGCAACGATATTAGATTGAAGCCCTTTTTCACTTTTTTTTTCTTCATTTTTCACCCCAGTTTTCAACAGCATTGAGCAAGATCTCCAGCTGTCTCTAATTTTAAGGAGAATCCTATATTTCCTGAATATGTTGAATAAGCTAGGGTAAATCTGTATTGAGCAGTCAAACCCAGTACTGCCTAATTATATAAAATTGGCATGGATTGATTTGATACAAGTGTGCATCTAAATATTAATAATATTTCAGGAAAAATATGTTTCCTTAAAACATCCTTTGCAATTAAAATATCTCACTTCTTGTTGGTTTGTTTAAACGTCCCCTATGTCTACTTAGGTAAGACAGTTATCATATACAAGTATTTCTGATGAAATTAAGAGCCATTTTGCTAGTAGCTTTACAGGAGGTGAGTGTTACATCCAAATTTGCTACTCAGTCTGACTTCTAGTGCTATGTCAAAATAAAAAGTCTAGTCATGAGAAAAATAAGTCCTTTTTTGGCTTGTTTGCATAATACTGATCAGATATTTTACTTTCTGTTTTCAAAAATATTTGCACAACTTTCTCTCGTTTTATCTCCTTTGATAATCATGTGCATTGGCTTTCATCTCAGAGCATCTGAAAACCCAATTAAGATGTAAAGCCAGATTCAGATGTAAATTATCTGAATGAAATTGTGATTTTTTTAAATTTTTTTAATTTTTTTTATTTTATTTTATTTTTTTTTTTTAGATACTGCTTTGGGGAAACACTGGGCAATTTACTCTGGTTAACATCTATGGTTCTGCTTTCCTTCCAAAACTGTGCAAGTGCACTGTGGATGCTAATAGAAATTAATAAATAGTTGTAATATGTATCCACCTTAAAAATGTATTGAGCCTGACCATCAACTTTTCAAGTGTTATTTACTTGGTATGAAATCACCAGAACACAAAACTATTTTGATTTAATTGCAAAGTGCATTTCAAGTGAGTTTTTTAACCTTTGATTAGTCTCAGACAAAAGAAGTTCCATGATTATCAAAAATTATATAATTGAAAGCTCATGCCTACATCAAATGAAGTTTATTTCCTGCTGAAAATCTAGAATGTGAAAGTTTCAGAAAGAAAAATTAAATTTACATTAAAATAACTCTACCGTTCAAAATGTTTTTTTTTTCACTCTGATTCCGAGCAAATATTTATAAAGATGTTAAGATCTTCAAGAAGTAAATTAAATTTGCTATTAAGTATACTTAGATTTTATAATAAAAGCAAGAAGAAAATAAGGTATTAAATTCATGATGTTTCAAGTAATACAATACAAATAATTAAGGGAGTAACAAGTTATCCATGCTATTGCATCACCATGTATAGTGTTTCTGTTTTCCCCTAAAAGAGCTGATAAATGGTTGGCACAGTGAGCAAATTTAGGAGCATATCAAAGTCGGATCCTGGGAACTCTGAGTACACAGAATTCCTTCTAATTATTGCTAGTGCTAATCAGAACCTACCTTTAAACTCCCTTAATGAAGAGCAAACCTGTGTTGTTGGATGATACGTTCTCCTCCTTTTCTTTTGAAACTCATTTCTTAGTGAAGTTAAAAACTAAAGCCATCAAAAGACTCAGCGCAATTTCTCTCCCTCAGGCAAGATAATCCCTGTACTTTTATGCCCTAGTTCTTCACCTTCCTATTTTATCCTGAATATATTTTATATTCTGTCAAAGATCATTCAAGATCTTCAGACAGTGTTTCAACACAGTAAGTGAAAGGAGTCTGTAGCAGGCTACTGTGTTTTCTTAACACTATTTTTTGTGCTTGAATCTCTTTTTTTTTGTGTGAAGTCGAATAAAGTTTTGTTTGAAGTGTTGCAGCTTTTCTTCAGAATATGCTCTGAAAGAGGAGACTCCATTACCAAAATATGGTAGGTTTTCACTGAAGTTAGAGCAGACTTTTTTTTTTTCCTCTTCACTAGCTGCCTTCTCACTGGAACACAAAATACATGTGCTTTTTCCTTTGTTATGGTAATTTGCACTTCAAAAAAAATTTTTTTTTTTTTTTTTTATGACTGGTGCTGCCTTCAAATATTATTTCTTGAAATAAAAGAAGCTTCATACTTCTTTGCATGTATTATGAAGTGATCAGGAATATTGCAGACTTTTAGGATCAATTGCTTTTCTTAATAAGATCTTCTCCCTTCTAAGATCTACATCCAATGCCTTTGAGTTTTATTGAGTGCTGTGTATAGTTATGCACAGAGCAGACTTATGCTTACAGTGGTATTGGTATCCTTATAGCCAAGTTATGCAAAGAATCTGACTTAGCATATTGATACGTACATGCCAATGTGCTTGCAAGTCGTTCATGCCATTTTGATCAGTCAGGGATTGGAAATTGAAAGGGCAATCATGGGCAGTCCTCATAAAACAGATGTATCACATGTACTTCTGTGCTATCACAGGGCCAGAGATGCACAATGCCCTTTCTTTGCCTGCAGCTCAGATTTTTGCAGTTTTTGGAGGTGCGAAAGGCAGCTTGAACCATCCAGATGAAATGGTGAAAGTGAGAAAAGTATGTTTTCTTCCCAGTTCTGACTCCCCAGAACTAAAGTCATTTGTTCCTTAGTGCTGTGAGTTGTAGGCTTCAAAGCATTGAAGGACAGATTCTAAGCTCAGAAATGCAGAGCATTTTCATTAGCACTGGCAGTGTATGTCAAAAAGCATTGTATACACTCCTCAGCTGCTTTTGTATCAGCAGAAATGCTTACCTGATATTTGTTCACTGATATCAGAGAAAATGATTGGAAATTTCAAAGCATGTGACTTTATTTTCCCAAAAAGTTATGAATATCCAAGAACAGTTTTCTTATA
Source organism: Centrocercus urophasianus (assembly GCF_019232065.1). Classification (NCBI taxonomy): domain Eukaryota; kingdom Metazoa; phylum Chordata; class Aves; order Galliformes; family Phasianidae; genus Centrocercus; species Centrocercus urophasianus. The sequence continues at coordinate 22,386,725 of NW_024884475.1, read as the reverse complement.
AAATATTTAAAACGTTGAACTCATACCTATAGTCATACCGTTTGCTATATTCTTTTCTATTTCACGAAGCTTTGAAGACATGAAAAGAGAAAACAATGCTCTTTTTTTCTCTCTTCCATAGAAACATTTTATCACAAACTGAGGAAAGGGAGACAAACAGACAAAATAATTAGGGAGGAAACAGGCTGAGATACCTCTGTTTGTAGAAACAAACTGATTTTGTTTCTAATTGTTTTTTGTTGTGCTAATTCAAGTTACCTAAATTTCACAAATGTAGGTACACAAGTCATTATCTGTTTTCTCCTTAAAGGAGTATTAATTAAATAGATTTATGTTCCATTGTCTGAAATACTGTCTTGCAGCATTTTTTTTTTTTTTTTTATTAAATAAAGCTGCTTGGTTTGAATGCCAAACAGAATAAAGAATACAACAGTTTTATAAATGTGCAATACAAATACCTTTTAGAAAATAATGTTATGCACAGAGCAGACTTAAAGCAATGTTTTGGGATTATTAGCTTTCAAGTATTTCATTGATCAGTGTGTATTTTTTACACTTAAGAATACTTATTATATACTGATAATATATTATATACTGATAATATATATATATCAGTATATAATATTCTGTCGTAATGGAAAGAAGAATGCATATATACTGATACATATATATATATATATATATATAATATACTGATATATACTTATGTGGAGCTAGAAAGTATTTGAAGAAAAAATTTCAAGAGGTGGTCTATTGAAAACATGCAAAGGTACAGCCTAGCTGAGATTGAATCATTATTTCAGTTATTTCTCTAGTTGAAGAAGGATGTCACATCTGTGCTTAGTCTGCTGATAGCAGATACTGACTTGATAGAGTTGTGTGCTCTCTTCCTTTTATATCTGTAACTTTATTTCCCTTTTTCAAAAGGGAAATGGGAATTCCACCTATTCCCCACCTCCGTCTGAAAAAAAAGAACCAAGTAAGGATACAGAGTTTTGGCTTTAAATAGATTTTATGGTGAAAACCTGAACTAATTCTTCATCGAGCTTTGCCTTTCTGTGCTTATGCAATGCATATTAATCTGACACATATATGCCAGGTCTATCTCTGGATGGGATGGACCTGTTTCTCCTATGGCCTTCGGTGATCTAGGACTCCCTGTGAGGATATTAAGTGATCTCCAACAGCTTCTGAGTTTGATTTTCTACAGATATGATTCAAGTCAGGGCCTACATGTCAAGAGAATTTTACTTGCTAAAAATGTCGTCAGAGCTCCTTGAGATATTTATCCACATAGCATTTTGTTAGAGGTGTGCTGTCCTGAATATGTAAGTTAATGCAGTGCGTATAGTTTAATTAGTCTAGAGCTCTCTAATTTAGTTCCCTGAGGAATTACCAACAATAATTCTGTCAGGTGTCATCTTTTCTTAATTACTTTCATGCGACTAAGGGCTTATGTCAGTCTTAAAATGTTTATTTTGTTAGTTTTCTGTTCTCTGCAGGATCTCTCTGTTCTTCTCTTCTCTGTCCTGGGGTTTATAAGAGTAAAATGATAGTGTAGTAGGCGCTAGTGAGACGCCCCATTGGGATGTGACGCATTAGGACCTCCCCTGCTCTATGCAGGACCTCCTCTGCTCTGTCTCGAAATTATGATGCATGCTTTAGGGGTGTAGACGAAGCACGTAGGGTATATATGCCACTGGTTAGTTGCAATAAATGCCATTTGCTACTCCCCATATTGGTACCTGTGTCGCTAAGGGGAGGGGAGATTGCCAGCCCCTAGCGCATCGGTCCTCGATAACGGTCACAACATGAGAGGAAATTGTAGTATCTAGGCATTTTGGCTAATATTGAAGTATATTTCTTTTTGTATGGCTGAGCTGCTTGTCTCACTGATGTGAGATATTTGTAACCTGTCCTAACTCAGATCTGCTTAACTTGAACTTGATTTGCAATAAAAACTAAGGGTGGAGGCGGGGGGAAATCTCACTCTTCCCCTCAACCTATGGCAGTTAGGTGAGACTTTTTTTTTCTTCCTTCTTTGACTATATCTTATAGCTGACTACCAAACTAGATTCCTCTTCTTTATCCATGACTTGAAGGCTAGGAGCCGATTATAGAGCAGACTTTACCTAGGTGAATTGCCATATGCACTTCTACTAAGAATTTTTGTACATGACCTTAGCAGCTTATTTAGCATCTCAGGAGATACCTTTGTCACACCTGTTGTTTTGCCAGGATGGTAAATGATAAATCTGTAACAATTATCTTTATTACAATCACTTATTCAAGATGAATATAGTAGTATTTTCTACAAGTTAATGCTTACATAGGTATATCTTTTCCCTCTAGATTTTCCTCATTTCTCTTACATCAATCTGATTTTACACTAAGCTGAATTAAAGATTGGAATGTTTATTTGGTCTATTCAGGCTGGCTAGTTGTTTGATTGAGAAAGCAGATGTTAAATTCACTGGATTTACCGCAGTTGTACTGTAGCAGAAGTAAAGCTGCTGGAGCTTCCCACTTTCTGGGGAAACTGTGTCCTGACCTCTTTAAGTGCCAGTAAGGCTATGACTACATTTAAACTCAAGAATTGCTCATCTGCTTCACAAGGGTGTTGTAAGGATTAATTAGTTACTGTTTAGAAAGTACTTCATAAAATTAAAGTATTAAACATTATTAACACATTTAAGAAAAGTTTCTACCCCTTTAACATTTACTGCACTATACAGACTCTGCATAGATAATTATACATAAGATATTCATAATTATATCAATAATTCAAGTTATTCAATCCACCTTAGAAAATGCTCATCAGGCATCTGATTTCTATTATGCATGTCTTTAAAGCACCAACAGTTACGTGATCCATTAAAAGTAGGATCATCTTGAATTCAGATTACAGAGTTTCGAACCAGTCAAATGCTCAAAAATGTCTGACTATAGCACTAGGACCTTGTAAATGTTCAGGTGTGGTTTTTTTTTTTTTTTTGAGTACCACCACCCACAGCCTGTAAGGATTTCATGGAGTAGGAGTTCTAAATCTACTTTCTTACTGTCAGTGAGTACTGTTATTTTGACAGATATTCAGACATACCAGTAGACTAAGATGAAAAGCATAAAACTACTGACAGGATATGCTGAAGATGGATTTGCTCTTTTTTGTGAGTGCCTTTACATGTTACTTTCTCTATTCCGTTTCATCCCTTTGGCTTTAAACAGTCTCTTTTCATGAGACAACACTGCAGCTTTTTCAAGGAGTCTGTAACTGAAGGAGAATGGAAGGACTAGGGTGAGTTCTCACAGAACATAAACTTCACCTCTGGTTTGCAGTACACGTGTATAGTCTTTCAAATCTAGAGAATGGTTTAAAAGCAGCAGCAATTTTTTAACCTATTTGATTACTTTGTATCACATTTACGAAGTATGTTGCTATTGAGACTATTGAAAGTATCTGCTGTTGCTATTGAAAGTATCTGCTGTAGGAAAGCATAAATTATTCATTTATTCATCTGGAATGTAAATATCTTACAATCCTTGCTCAGGAGTTTGAACTGTCAGAAGAAATATAGTTCACACCATGAACATCTTATTCTCTTCCCATGCTAAAAGCTGTGTTTATAATTAGAGTATTGATGCTAGACTGTAGTTCCTAAAACAGTAGGAGATATGTAGTGTATAATCATCTGACACTTTTCAGAATATTGGCAGTTTATATATTTCCATCACTTTAGTTTCTGTAACAACAGCTCAAGGCAATTCTGGAAATGTGCAAAATCAACATGGAAGTAGTATAAAAATAAGATAGCTTAGAGCTTTTTCAAACACACTCCATCTACAATCTCCAGCACTATGCTATTCCAACTGTCTCTTCATTTCTTGATTGAAAACAGAAATCAGATAGGAGAGAAGAGGGGGTAATGGGAAAAGGCAGGGGTAGGGTAATATTAATAGCAAGGGGAATGGTACCCTGCCTTTATCTAACTGTGTATTTTAGCTCTTAGTCCCAGGGATGGAAATTATATTTCACATAGAGAAAAATCATAACTCAGCCTCCTTTCTCTCTGTTCTTTTCCTCAATTTTTTTTCTCATTGCTTTTTGCAATGTGGTTCTTTGGAGGAAATAACATAGGGATCCTCTGCAATATATTTGTAGAATCATAGAGAACTGGAATGGTTTGAGGTGGAAAGTACCTCCCATGGTCCAAGGAAGGTTCTCAGGTTGCTCACAATCCAATCTGACCTAACATTGAATTCTTATGAAACATTCACAGTTTCTTTGGGCAATCCATTCCAGTGCCTCACCACTGTTATCGTAAAGAATTTCTTTCTTATGTCTAATCCCAAACTGCTCTCTTTTAGCTCAAAACCATTACTGTTCTATCACTACACACCTGAGGGAGTTTCTCCCCATCTTTCTTGTAAGTTTTTTTGTTTGTTTGTTTTTTGTTTTTTAATAGGAGGGACACAATAAGGTCTCCCAGGAGTCTTCTTTTTTCTAAGCTAAACAGTCCTATCTCTTTCAGCCCCTCTTCATAGGAACGGTGCTCAGTCCCTCTGGTTATTTTTGTGACCCTCTCTATCATGTCTATGTCTGTCTTGTGCTGAGGACCTGGGAATGGCAGGTATGCAGAATGGTATAACATTTCACCTGCAGCCATTCTATTAATTCTAACAGACAATAAATAAATAAATAAATAAATAAATAAATAAAAAAAAAGGCTGTTCCTTGACAGGAAACAGAGGTGAGAAATAGCTGTAGGAAGTTTTTCAATAGTAAATATATGTCAAATTGCAATAAGACTACAGTACATAGTTAGAACCTCAAAGCATCTCAATTGCCTCAGCTTTTATAGAAAAAGTTAGCTGCTACTATGGTTTTATAGTACAACATGGGTCAATACAACGACATTTTAACAGATTGATACGAAATCAAAGCACTCAGTTGTTTAAATCTGCTTCAGTGAAAGTTACATAATTTAAACTTAATTAGAAGGAGATTTAATGCTGAATTTGCAGTAAGATTTCTAACTTTTACAGTATATATTAATTCAAAATAGAATAAAAATAAGCCTTCCAGTTTTCAAGGTATGTGGTATTTCCCTGAAACCTCAGCATGAGGCAATGTCAGCAGGATTCTCATGTTCCCATCATCATCCATCCATCATCCCACCACAAACAACACATCAAGACTTGCAGTAACTAGAGCACTATAGAGCGCTAGAGCACTAGGGCCAGGTGTGCAAGTGTAAATATACCTTTTTGACATCAAGAAGGCAAATCTTAATTTTCAAAACATTTTTGTCTTTCAAAATTTTTTTTCCTGTTAAATACTTGACCTCAGTGAGATAATTAATCACCGTAAATAAGGGAAGTGTTCCTTTTAACCAAAAATAGTAAAAATTATATATATGTTGAATGAAAGAGAAACTAGTAGGAGCTGAAGAACATGGAATTAAATCTGCTATTCTCAACACTTCAGGATGATTCCAACTGGATCATAGCAAAATTGACTTTATCTTTAGAAAGCAAAAAAAGCTGAATACAAAATGTTGAGTACTGTCTATGACACGTTTTCATTCCTCCACCTGTTATTAGCAACTATCTTGCCCAAATATGGCTGTTAGTAGATATATTTTTCTCATTAGATCATTAACAGTGATGTAGAATAGTGCCTATTTATTATTCCCAAGGCTATATTTCCTGAACTTCTCATGCTGTTAATTTGCAGTTTATAAAAATTGCTGTAAGAAGAATCAATGGTTTGTTTGATCAGCACTTCAGAAAATGGTATTCACTCCCTTTCCTTTGTCACTTTTTTCAAGAATATATTTTACAAGTTCCTACAATGAGCACCAATTAACATACAGGAACATTACACTCTTAAAACCATGAACATAATTTATTTTGTAGTCTCTGTGAATGGGAGCAATAAAACCTACTGAATAAAACTTTGAGTAATATTAGAAGATGCTTCATCAGCATTTTTCTGATTATATACCATAACCTCTAGATGAATAGCCAGGATTAGCATCTTTAATATAACATGCTGTAGAAACAGTCCAGTTCCATATAAATATTAATGCACTCACTGCTATTAGCATGGAGGAAGATAAAACCTGTCAAATAAATGTTACTCCTTACAATTTGTACAGGAGCAATTATTAAAAAACTTGACAAAAAATTTATAGGCTGGTGTAGCAGGCTTCAGCCAAGCACTGATGTAGTACTGTTCTGCAGTTCTGTACCTACAACTTAGCATTGGTTGTACTAATTAGCAACTGAATAATATAGTGTGCTTTTAGCATGCAAAGGGATGCTTCATCTATGGAAAAAAAAAAAAAAAAAAAATCAACATTATTTACTAGGCTGTTACATGTTACATTCAGCAATAACTACCCTTTTTTAGGCAGCACAGCCCAACAAATGGGGGACTCTGTTCTACCAGCTCCCAGACTACTACAGATCTCAGATACTGCATATGTGGGATGTCTTCCCAGCAAACTGTCACTTTTCCACTGTTTTAGTGTGGCAAATTCAAAGCAAGACCTGAGCTTTCATGCTGATCTTTATTTTGAGGCTAGGTTCAAAAAGTGATTCAGAAAGGTACAGAGTTCTCTAGGACTATTGAACAAATGTCATGAGATAGTACCAGAGAATAGAACAGAATGCAAACAAAGAAAAAAGCTGTTTTTCTGGTATTTTGCATAAGTCAGATCAACAAGTACTAAGTTAGATAACTGAAATACCCGAGGACTGAATTAGTGTGAGAAATGTTGGCATAAAACCCTTGTACTTTGCAGGCTGCCTATGTTTGCTCTAAAGTTAGGCTAGGAGATGTCCAAGATGAAGAAAATAAAGAAAAGATTAACATACATTAAACAAAACTCTGGTAGTCAAATAGATCTAAGTTCTGTATTCAAAGTTATATATTATTTTCCAAGTGATAAAATTTTACATGGTAAATCTTTTATGACAGGAAAGAAACAAGAATGAGGCTGAGTGACTAAAATATACTTCTCCCCTCTATTTCTTTCTCATTTAACTTACATTTGATAAAGCTATAGCTGTGGCTTTGAAACCGTGAAATAAAATTCACTGCTTTCTCTGGACCCAATCCTCAGAAGTTTTTTTTTTTTATGAATAACCGGTGCAGTGCTGCAATAGAGCTTCCAAGAAGTGAAAGGTAGAAGATGAGAAATAGGAAAACAAATAAAAAAAAAAATGACAGACTGTGAGAATCCTGAGACCATAGTCATCTGTTATAGGAAGTCCTTATGTGAAAATCTCTCAGAACTCAGACTCAGTAATAGCAGCCAGTCACTCAGTCCACATATTATTCTCCTGAAAATATCAGACTGGTAATAGCACAGGCTGAAAATGTTGTGGAAATCACAGGATTAAGGTAAATAGGTGCTGTAGTCCATAGGCAACTTCATATAATCTGTAGTGATTCACACAGAGCAATAATAATTACATACTTAAAGATCCTTAGTTTTCATATTTTGAGGAATAATCTACAGAACAAATGTCTAAACTGATTGCAGTGGACTTCTGGCATTTAGATTAATTTCAAAAGGCTTTGATTTAGATTTGTTAGAAAAATGAAGAGGACACTTTATCTAGGTAAATGAGAATTTAAACTGATCCTGGAGATGAAAGATCACATGGTCACAATCTTGTGCACCAAGTGCTGCACCAGGGATTGCTTTCATCTTTGGGTTTTTAGGAAATTTGCTCAGCATTGTAGCCCTGATTACATGTTTCAAGATAGACTAAAGGACGTAAAAACTTGGAAGTGAACAAATAAATCATTATTTCTTCTAAATCATATGAGAAGAAAGACTGTAACAATACCTTTTCCCTGTCCCTATTTATAGCATTTGCCTGTGTTCAATTTCCTCTCAGTGACAGATCCATAATTCCAGCAGCCTGGGGCAATACCCTGACCTCACTATTCCAGTTGAAATTCTGACACTGTGTTGGAAGTGGTTCAGAATTTACAGCATTGAGAAGTACTTGAAAGTACAAGATCTGGTGACCCTTCAATGAATGCTCTCACTGCAGTGAAGGCATTAATCTCTGATCCCTGCTTCTAGAACAGGCTATGCATTTAGAATCAAATATTAATTAGCTAAAATGTATGAAGTTGTTTTGGGATTCTTTCCAAAGACATCCTTGTCCTAGCAGAGCTCTATAAGTTCCTGGTAAATGTATAAGGCACAAGGCATTGCGAAACGAACATTGTATGGAATACTAATCACAGCTGAATAAAATAACCCTTACCAAAATATCTGTGGTGTATTTTGATACATAGAAATATCTGTATATCTACTTAAATTATTGTGCTTCTTGTTTCTTTATACTCAACAATTTCCCCCAAAAATATTTGTGTCAAAAATTCCAGATTTTCATCAGCTTCCGAAGAGTGGAATATTAATATTAATGAGGATTCTAGAAAACATTTAGACAATATACCGTAAATTCTCTTCCTTGGGTCTGAGCTCTAAGAAATACATCAAAACACAAACTGAACATCCAGGGTGAGATGATAATTTTAAAATGTCTCATATTCAAACCTCCAGCTTGATTTGTATGCATATTAAGCATGAGCTTTTCTGAACAGTATGTTTCTTGAAGGCAATGTTTTTTCAGGAAACAACTAGCTTTAAGAAGAGGTTAATATGAATATTGTATCATGTTATCTCACTGTGCATTCTCAAATCTCTCAGGGAGCTTGGTAACAAAAGCCCTTAGGAGTCTTGTTACTTGATGAAGAAACACAGAAATATTGTTGTCAAAGCAACATAGTGAGATACTAACCAACAAAATCTCTCCTTTCTTTGTGAGCACTTCAAAATGATTACAGCAGGATAATTTTTGCCATCCTCTGTAAGAAACTGGCCTGGTAGAAGAACACACACTGCTCTGTGTCTAGTACAAATCCAGAGTTTTTTTTGTTTTTAGGCTTTGTGCCCTTTTTAAGCTCTGAGCCTAAGGAGAAAGAAAGAAACCTATCTATTGTCAATGTTTATATATTATTGGAAACACAAGTTTCAGTTTTCAGCTTGGGAAGCAATGATCTTAAGTACAGAAAAGGGACAGCCTGTGCATCCACCTTTAGTTAAATTGATGTTTTCACCAAGTTTTCAAAATTATAGCTATTGTAGTGTACAGAAAATCTAAAGACTTAACAGATCAATGCAAGTGGAAAGTACTTTATTTTCATGCAAATGAACAGCTTGAATAATCTATGGAATGCTATACATAAAAATATTGTATATTTTATATACTATTATATAATATTGTATATTATATATTGTATGTAATAAAAAAACTGCTTGTTTTTGACAAATTCTGTATTTTAATATTATCACCACAGAAGTATTGTTTCAGTACCAGCCTCTTTTATTCTTACGCAGTACTACTTTTCCTACGAAGATAAAAAAATAGTCATGCATAATTTAGTATTATCTAAAGAGACCTTGCTTGTTTTGGCAGGATAAATCCCCTCTGCCACCTTTTTTTTTTTTTCCTATGATTTTTTTTTTGCTATGATATATCTCAAGGCCCTGCTTTGGAAAAACGCATCACCTCAAGACTTTCTATGAAATTAGATTGACTTATTGCTATTGGTGCAATAAATTACAGAGGTGCACAGAGCAGCAGAGTAGATAGTCAAGTGGATGAAGAAGGAGAGGAACTAGTTCAGATTCAGGAGCAGTCTCAGTGAGGGATAAAGTCAGTCTATTGCGTTAGTTTTTTTTCTTGTAGGTTGTATCTTAACTTTGGAGTCATGCGTCTTGCAGGAATGATCTTTTTCCCAGCAGATCATTCTTGATATTGATGAGATGCATCTTTCAAACTTTATTCTTCCAAAAGAAACAAGACACCACTGAAGGAGTATGAAAATTATTCAGCCCATTTGAAGAGTATTTTAACAGAGAAGCCTGAAACAGTCACGTGTTTTGGATTACATTTAAAATCAATTATGACATCTTTCGTACAAAACACAGCTAAATTACTTTGGCTGGCAATTGGATGCTTCAGAATATAACATTCACTGAGATATTGCAGATGCTGAAGTATGGATGTATAAAACCATACAATGTAAAGAATATACTGTGTGTGTACAGTCTGAGCATTTTTACAATCTGTTCATATGCTGCCACAGAGAAGAGTTATTCATTACAATAGAAAAGCTGAGACAAAGGGGAACAGGAATGCCTGAGTAGCTGCAGGCATAAAATAGTGACAAATGATGTGCTAAGAACAATCCAGATTTTTTGTGTTCAGGAGTCTAAAACAAGAATGAACAACAAATGAATCCAAAGACACCAAATTGTCTCTCAGATGCAGTTCCCTACTAGAGTGCAGAGGTATTTCCATGTCATATAAATTACCAGTATTTTGTTTTATTTATAATTAGAATTTCTCATTCTAGGTAAGGTGTTCTGTCATGCTGGTAGAGAAACGCTACTATTGTTAATAATTATTATTATAATTTCTCATATTTCCCACAACCCTCTTCCCAACTGCTGTGTTTCCTCAACTGAACAAGTCTTATAATTATTCTGTTTTTCAGAGACTCAAAAATTGAAGAACAAGCCAACCCAGAGCAGGAATTTCTATAAGTAATTACAAATGGCATATTTACATGAAAATAGAACCACTATTTATTTTTTGCTGAGGTTAAAATTGTGACATTTGGGGTAGATTTTGCACCAAGATATTATCATTGTTTCTAACACAGTTGGTCAGTAAGAGGTATCATGTCTCATAATGCTAGCAAGCTCTGTGCTTATTGTTACCCATTGCTTCTGAAAGCATTCCACTAAGTAAGGCATTGATCCCAGACTGAAAAAAATAATAATAATAATAAAAAAAAAGACATTTGATCCCAGTTCCACAGGTCTTTTTTAAGGCTTGTCATAAGACAGATTGTTTGTGATGACCTGTGAATCAATCTTTAGCTGACAACTTTCTTTAGCTGCCTGCTGACCCTGAGACACACACTGCATTGAGGCATTTCTGAGATACTGGGAGGCAAACAATATGACAGCAAAGCCCATAGGAATATGGCTTAGGAATATGAAGTCTTTGACTCCAATTATTGACAATTTACGCTGTAGTTTCTCTAATGAGTACAGAAAGTGCTTAATTAAAATTGTGCAAAATTTATGGTATCATATAGGCAGGAAAATATTTTGCAAGGGTATGTTTTAGCCAAAGGTCAAGGGTGTCAAACAATGCACTCACAAGTAAATTGGTATTGTTTTTTGCAGTGACGGTAGGTTCTGAGTAGCAAAGGCTACATGTATGTTGAAGCAATTCCAAATAAAATGACAACCAAGTTTTGTTTGTTTTCCCTGTAATGGAGGACACAGTCTTTCTCCCACTTTTAGATTCCCATTCTTTCTCTCATTCCTTCAGATTCCCTCTTGAACCTTCCCCTGTTCTTCACCTCTCTACTTCAATGCAGTGCCCTGCAGTTCTTGACTCCTCCCAGACCCTCATATCAGTCTGCTTTTGAGATCCAGACTGCTCTGTTTACCTCAGGCATCTCCTGAGGAGGGAAAGACCTGAGAGACACATCTCCTTCAGTTCAACCTCCAGCTGCCACCCTTACTGTGTTTTACTCGCTGTTTTACCAGCATGCCTTCTCCTGAATCCTGCTTTCTTGAAAGTATATTCCATATCTGTAAGTCAATAGGAGAATTTTAATATCCATTAATTAGAAAGCTTATTCATGTTTATGGGTGGCAAATAAGCATAAAGGGAATTCTGTTGACAGAGTCGGTACATTTATAACACAGTAGGTAATATCTCACTTTTATACCCAGTGTCACTGGATACACATTAAGTTTCAATAATCCTTCCTATCTTCTCCATCAAAGCCTTTCCTAACTTCACAGCAAGAATTTTTCACACTTTTTATGGTTATCTCTATTTAACTCTTCCAACTCGAGTTTTCCATTAGCCAACTTATTTGCCTGAATGTTGTACTGATATAATTGATGACAGCAACTTATAAAAATGAAAAGAGCACAATCTAATCACTTCTGACAGGATTGTATAACAATATATTTTGAAAAGCTCATCAGTTATAAAAGCTTAGAAAATGAAAAGAAGTCTTTGCACAGTAAGTCAATAAATAAATACATGACTAGCTGAGGTTTGAAAAATGGTTGATAATTTGACTATAAAAAGACGACAGTGTAACTCTTGAGTTCTATAAAGCTTAAAAAAAAAAAAAAAAAAAGTAGAAATTTGGGAGAACAGATTATTCAAAATTGCCAGTATTTTATTTACTAAAATGTCAATTAATTCTTTTAAACAAGGTCAATTAATTACAAAATAAACACCTTCAAAATTTTCAAATTAATGTTATTTAACTCCAATCATGTATTTATTATTTATACTCAGAAATGCTTCATTACTTATTCAGTTTTAACTAAGGTACTTGACTCAGCCTGGATAAGTGTTCAGATTTTACAGAAAAAGAATCTACGTGTCTCAAAAGCAGAAGGCTAAAATAAGCTGGTGTCCTGTTGCTTCATTTTCTGTTAAATATATAACTACATTGTAACACACTTTGGGAATTTAAATTGGTTTTCATTTGAAAGGAGGTTGCTGTGCACTTTCAATTTACCAAATTTCCTTTGTGTTGCATCCACATTTAGTTCATAAGCCTTTGTAGTACTAAACAAAGATCAAATTTTTGTTCAGTTATGAATGAAATTGAAAGTGCACAGCAACCTTATTACCTTATAAATTACCTTATAAGAGGTAATTTGTGTGAGCAAACAAAAACAAAATTGCACTACTGTAGACAGAAAAATACTGTAATTTCACTTGTTTCTTTTGAATTTTTCAGATATATTTTATTAACACACTCTTTTTTTTCAATGTAATACAGGCCATTCATAATGTTTTCATAATTCTGTGCAGTGTTTCTGAATAAAAATCCTTTTGTTTGTAAACATCTCTTGAAGAACACTGGTATTTCTTTTTTTCAAAAAGAATACAACTGTTGGCAAGCAATTGACAGTACTGCCATGCACTGTGTTATATGCAGCTCTCTGAACCATAATGATTTGATCTTAACAGGGAATAAAAAGAGGTTAGTTATTTTTAGCATTAAATTCTTTTTTTTTTTTTATGGAATCTAAAGGTGTGTTTAAGTACCCCTTCCAATCTGGAGAAATTTTTAGATTGAAGAAGAAGACAAAGATTAACAAATTACCTTTTATAAGGTGTTTTCTGCGTAAGTGAAATAATTTGCAAACAAATATTTTACTGATACATGCCTTTACTCAAGATGGAGAAATTTCTGACCTTATCGTTGTATAATATTAGAATATTCTAATGTTACATTCTTACAATACAATATAATCTTGAAAACCTTTGCTACAAGTTGAAATACATGTGTTATTTGATGTATAAAATTAAAAGAATAAGAATACAGTGCTGTTGTGAAATTTCTGTCCATTAATTTTCAATATCCTCTCTCAGTGAAATGTTTCAGAAATTTCTTATTTCAACTTAAAATAAATCCCAAAAGTCTAAATCTCTGATTATGCTATGCAACATAATTTTCTTCTTGACAGCTCTAATCCCAGAGGCAAAGGTATTTTTTCAGAGTATTGTGGACTTCAGATAAATGCATTCCTCATGTCCACACATCAGTTTCCTTATTTAAGAAGAAGAAATTTGCTTAGAAGATTCCCATTTTCAGTCCTGTTCTGTAGAAGTGGTGGAGGATTATTTTTGGCTGTGAGGTTCTTAAAGCAGTTTCCAGATCAAAGTAATTTGGATGATGTTTAAAACTTGTGGATAGTTTTGAAGCATGACTATTATCTCTTCAAAATTTATATCTGCATTCAGGGGGCACTGTTCACTTCTGAAACTATCTAATGAATATAATTTTTTTTAATAGAAATTAGCTGATTATGTTTATGCATGGCTGCTAATGTTATTGTTATAATACACATTCCACAGAAGTATATGTACAGCCACAGAATGTTCCTGAAAAGTAGAGTTATAAACACTTTGTTAAAATAAGAGGATAAAATAAGACTTTTTTTTTTCCTGCTACAAATCTTTTTAGACAATTTCTGATCAATTCTCGTCCCAGACTTTATTACAGTCTTAAGCCATTTCATAAGACTGTAAAGAGAAATGTTTGAATTCTTTTGTAGTACGTAAAATTCCTTTTCAAGCTCAGTTAGTTTGAAGTAAACAATATCAACGTCTTGGAAGCAAGTCCTGCAATAAACAGCTGGGTTTTGGTGTGATCCTCAACAGGGTTTTACCCATAGCTGCGTTTTATTCTCTATCATTGAAATATATTACATAGTTTAAAAAAAAAAATCTGATATTTAGTCAGCTATAGAGATCATTAGGTGATAGTTACTAGCACTTCTTCATAAATATCTAAGCAGTTTATAATGGTGCACCAGTGGTTGTGTGACCTTGAAACAGTTGGAGCTGTGAGATGTATGCATGTAAAGAGGGTCAGAGAAAGGAGAAAGAAATGCTTCCTGAGCAAAATCAGTGAACAGGGATGTGGGTGAAATAGGAGAGCAGAAGATCACTGTTTGTGTTCCTTCAAAAGGCTTTACAGGTATAAGAATTGAGACAGCTTGCCTGAGCGGGGAGTTGACCAGATGATGGAGATGAAAGAACTGACATCACGGACAAAAAAAAAAAGTCACCTAGTGAAGGAGAGGATGCTGAAAGAGTTGAAAGGCATGAGTGTTGAAAGGGAAGAACTTCACAGGGGCAATCAGAAGAAAAGGAAGACCCAAACAATAGAGAGGTGTGGGGTCAGAAACTGCATAAAGGATGTGAGAACTCATAGAAAATGAGGGGTGGGAGGCTTGGCAGTGAAGTACAAAATAGAAACAATGTTTGAAAGCTGAAGAAAGTAAGATCTGAATATATAGTATTATCAAAGTGGCTGTCCTCTGCTAAAATCCAACAGCAGTTGAGTGACAGCAGTAGGAAATGTGGAGATGTCCCAGCAGCAATTTCAAACCTGGTACTGCTTCTTCCAGAAGGAACACGTAGCAATAAGTGACTGCAACTCACAGAAATTCGCTATGCCCTGGATGAGGTCCCTGACAGCAGACACTCCAGTTTAAAGGGAAAACAAAAAGAACAGGGGAAGGTTACAGGCGGGAGGAAGATTACGATCTCTCAATGAGGAAGAAAGTTTGTACTGGGCAGAGGGGAAAAATGATGAAAAATAACAGAACCCTTCCACTTCATTAGCTTCTATTTTTCTACAAATCTCATCTAAAGAAGAAGTTCTTTTCTTATCAATTTTTTTTGTGTGTATTAAGTTCCTTCATTTTTTCAATTTTTTTTAGGTACATTCATAAGTCACAGCATTAAGCATTTTCCTGGATACAATCTAAAACACTACTTATGCTTATTTATGCTGGTCTTCTTCTGAATTAATTCCATTTGATGAGTTGAATTATAATTATGATGCCCCGTTAATACATTTATGTTGAATGTATAGATTTTATATGGAATTTAAAATACTTATAACACAATTTATTTTTTCTCCTGTATATTAAATATTTGTATATGGTGACCAATGTTTTACAGTTCTACTCTCTTCTAACAGCTACTGTACATAAAAGAGATGACTAAGGGAAATGGGGATTATGTTAAACCAAATGTCTTAATGTTACTGTTACTTTGGATTTGGTTTCTTCCTTTTATAACTACAGTTAGAATTACCAAAGTAATACCTATGCACAGTTTATGCAATTGCTGCAGTGAGATGACTCAGGTGCAAAATTATGTACATATGTCCACCAGGAACTTCAGCAAGTTGGAAAATATAGGCAGATTCTCCCATATTCTAGAAAACATCTACAAGCATAATAATGCAGGGAAATGAGTGAGTTTTCACTAAAGCAGAATTTTTCCCTCTTTTTTGCTTCTGTGGATAAGTATAGTAATAGCACATGCAATGACAGATAATGAATTGTGCTGATTCACAAATAACACTAATATATAGCTGTATAAAAATATATATGTATTTATATATACACACACACGCAATTGAGAACTTGCATTTTCAGTGTTGCTGCTTTTTCTTCAGAGAATTCCTCTCCTAAATTTGCTACGACTGGACTTATAAAAATTCAATTGTGTTTTTAATCTCCTTAAAAGCACGATTAAACAGATGCTTCCAAAATGCCACTGCATAGCAGACAAATATAATCATTTGCTGTTTTACACATCCTTTTCCATAAAAAACTTTAGACCATGCCAAAAATCAAGGACTGTATTCAGTACCAAAGTACATTAATAAAAGCTGTATGTCATAAGAGATACAATCATCAACCCCCAAAGATAATTGCAATAAAATCACAACATTAATTCAATTTTTCATACTTTGTTAGTAAGTCCCACACCTAGAGAGCATTCTGTAAGTCAGGAAAAAAGATACTGGAGTATTCAGTTTGGACATCAGTGTGTTCTGCTGTTTCAGCATTGTTTCAGCAATGCATCCTATGTACTACTTGAGTTTCTCACTGGGAAAACCAAAATAGATATAAATACTGTTCTAACAACAAGAACTATTTTAGGCATAAAAGATTAGTACAAATTTTGCAGTTGGTCACATTCAGAGATTTTATGATGATGAAATCAAAAATCCTAGTGTCAAAATTGTGGATTTATTTTCTTATTTTTAGAATTTTTCTCTCAATAATGTTTTGTAACACAGTAATTTTGTGAACTATTCTTGGTGATATCAGAAGCTAGTTCCCCATTGAAAAGTTAGGAGATTGACTGAGTGACAATCTCCTCAAAACTACAAGATGTTTCTTCCCAATGGTGCAGAAAGTGTGTCTTGGATTTCAGCTGTCAGTCTAGATCCTGGCTGATAGGTTCACGTAATTATCATTTGAAATGAAAGAGCCCACCAACCCAACCCTATTGAAACTCTGCAGCATGGAGGAGGAACTGGAATAAACTAAATCCAATATAGCATGTGAATTTTAAGAATAGTTTATCATACCTTTGCTAATGCAAGCTTCTTTCACCTTCAGAAAGCTCCTGTGTTGGGTAGCATGAGAGACGTGACTCCAAGTTAAATGGGTAGCACATTTCATTTCCTATTACTGACAAATTTCCAAGTGATGTCAACAAATTAACATTAGAATTGGGAAAACGTCTCTATAAATAAACTTGATGAGCACACAGTTAGTCATATTGTAAATAAAATGTCTTCAGAGATACGTAGCTTAAGTGATAAATTATATCAAGAAAATGGTAAAAGTGCTGTAGCAATATTCCAGTTATATGAAGAACATGCCATTATTCTACTTGCTACTGTTGTCTCAACTGTTGTGGGGCATCTCTGACAGATGACTGATTTTCCCTAGAGCTGTTTGCATTTCAATTGCAACTTCAAGATGAAGCTAGAGCAGGAAAAAAATTTATAATGAGTTTTGCAAATACCAGTTCCTAAAAATAAATAAATAAATAAATGTAATAGGAATATATCAGACACTTCAAGACATAAAGCATTCGTGTCTCGTTTTCCAAGATCATCATGGATCTTATAAGAATCAAATTTATTTATCAACATAGCAGCTTATAAATAATAGGTAATAGTAAGCTTGGAAAGCAAGTTTCAATTTCATGTTTCATACTGGAAATCTAAGAATTAAATTCAACTAATCAAGCGATCAAAAATATACTACGTGACATATCTCCAGGATGAACAGCACAAATTTGGAATAATGAATACTTACAATGAACTTCTAACAGGCAATCTTCAGAGCTAAATGTGCTGAGAAATAATACAGTGAATAATGAATACATCACAGAAAATAACGACCCAGATATGAGCAACTCTAGCACAGAAAAAAAAGACAAAATATGATAAATTAATAAGTGCTTTGTTATTGATTATTAACCTAACTGTTCCTGCCTGTAGAAAAGGACTGCTTTTCCTCTCAGTTCTACCATAGTAAATCTTGAATTACTTTGGTTATGTCCATCCTAATTCACAAGTATACTCAGAGAGGTACTTCTATTTTACCTGACACCAGTGCAGCTGAATTTCTCAACACTGGTTTAAAATGACTGAGATCCTGGATCATATTTCTCTCTCAATCTATCTGAGTTTCTGAATGGACTCTGCTAACATCAACAATTTAAACTTCACTATCTCTGTAAAGTGTAAAATTATTCCTATATTCCTTAAGGTTAGAGAAAACTATTTGACCACCTCATCTGCTCCTCACTATGAAAAGGACCATGAGGTTCACCAGTTTTTCTTCTGTTCAGCTTAAAAACACATAAGTAAACTCACACGTAGGTATTTTATATTTTAATGTAATCATTAATGAAAAGAAAAGGCAGAGAAAAGAACTCAGAGTTTAAACTCTTACCCTAGGTCTCAGTTTACAGAATTTAAAGTTATCGTAGGTCCCAGAGTTTACCATACAGAAGAACCGTGAATGCATTACAATTTTATTGTTGTCATTAAATCATAGCATCCTTCACCAGATTTCCAAAAATCAGAGAAATGTACCCACTTCATACAGAAGAGAGCAAATTTAATTGAGGATCTTGACCCAGGGATCATATCAGTTCCAAAATGCAGTTGTACGTTTCACACTGATGAAACCTTCTTGTTTCAAGCTAGAGAATCACTCTAAGTCTTAATGAGTCAATTAGCTGAAAAGAGGGTAAAATGAATCATAAAACCATAGAATCCTTAGAGTTGGAAGAGACTTTTAGAGGTCATCTAGTCCAGCTCCCCCACAATGAATAGAGATATGCGCAGCTAAATCAAGTTGGCCAGGGAACGCTTTCTATACTGTGAATATGGATTCATAAATTTATTTACTTTCTGTGCACAGGACTTGCTTTCAAAAAATATTAAGCAGTTCGATTCTTTTCATGAATTAGTGGTTGATAGAATGCTAACCTAAGCAAACATATTTATCTTTTCCTGTTCTTGCACTTATTAGCCATTTACGTGACTGACTCAGATCCACATGAAAATTACTAGCTCATGTTATCTTCAAGCAACTTGAAAGTCCAGAAATTATAGAGTCAAACTCAAATGTCAGTAAATTACCATGTGGTACATAAAAAAACTGTTAATAGTTGTTTAACACAACTGCGATGTCAGATTAAAAGGCTTATACTGTTTTTTTTTCAGAGTGTTCCTTGTGAAGATGTGTCGTACACTTTGTCTTCCAAAAATTACTGGTGCACTGTGCCACTGGCTAACCGTGGCAAGTTTGGGAAGTTCTAATTATGCAGAAAATACATGTACTTGAACTTACTAACTTTGAAAGAACCTCACTGATTGGTTCTCAGAATTAATCTGCTGACATTACTCAGATTCTTTCAGCCTTTTTCTTACTGCATGATGTTTTAATCCAAAATGTTTTTATTATAACCAGAACCTTGCAACATATGTAAAGTTGGCAAAACAAGATCCAATGTAAAAGAGCTTCTACTACTCCGGGATATCTGACAGTAGGACAGACAAAAACACAGAGATATGAATTTCTCAAGGAAATATATAACGATACCAAAATACATTTAACATTGCATATCCTGAATTATCTTATTCAAACGTGCTTATCATACTAATCCCTCCAATACCCTTTTTTTTTTTTCTTGTGGCAATAGTGAGTGTTAAAAAAATTACTCAAGACATCTCTGAGTATCTCCTACCCAGCACATTCACTCAAGGTATTTATATGATTTGCAGACCATAAAGCATAATTCCCTCTTCATTTTGACAAAAATATTGACCATTACTTGAAGTGATGCCATCATCCTAGGTTGAATGTGAGACTACAAGTGTATGAAGCTAACAGACAATTGTTTTATTTTCTATATATTTACTCTATATTTCGCAAAGTATGACGCTGTCTCTGATGCAGAAGATTAACTGCATAATTGAAAATTATTATAGGACAAAACATTCATCATTTTGATTTTCATAGAATCATAGAATCACCAAGGTTGGAAAAGACCTAAAAGATCACCCAGTCCAACTGTTCACCTATTCCCAATAGCTCCTACTAAACCATTTTCACTTCATGCTACAGAACTTCTGTACAGTTTAATGCCTAGCATAGTCTTGCTCACCTTATTTTATTGACAATACAGGTCTATCCGGTATCATTACCTTCATTCCTGAAAATCTTTATTTGTTGTAATCTTTCATGATTTTTATCAGGTTGATGTAGAAAGGTTAGTGAAGTCTCTGAGTGCTGTGATAGCCACAGAAGACCCACAGTCTGTTCAGTTGCAAAGCCCACACAAAAGTGCAATGGTTTCATTCCTCTGATAAAAATACAGTGGCATGAGAAATTATTTCAGCAGTGGTGGGACTGGAGTTCTCATTGCATGGTGGAGGTAAAAACTGTAGACTGTCATTAGCATTGCTAGGATTAATTTTGCTCTTGTGGACAGTTTTTTTATTCTTCGCATGATTTTTCCTTTTCAAAACTTTTTCTTCTCCCTTTCTACATTGACTTTTGGCACAGATTGGAAAGAAATGATTATAAATAAAACTTGAGTTAACAACCATTTCAGATGGCTCCATTATTTTAAGCTAAGCTGAGAATGAAAAAAACATGCTGCCATGAAGGAAGTTGTTGACAGACATCCCTAGCTATTTCAGGAAGGTGTTCTCTTTTGAATCCATTTGGTCTTATTGAAAGGATAAAACCTTACATCCTCCACTGGGATCTTTGCTGCACTTCTTAAAGTTTTTGTGAAGTACTGTGAGTAACTGTTAGCAAAGTGATCACCTGTCATTTTACTAAAATTAAGTTTAAATTTTTTGGCAATTTTTTTCAGTAAATAAAATTTTAAATGTTGATTATGTGAATAGAGACTACACTTCATTGGAACAGGATTTTTCTGAGCTCATATTGGACAGTAAAACTTAGAGAATGACCAGTACAATAAAACCAGCAAGGTACACTGCATAATGCTAAATGCTGAACATTAAAAAATAAATAAATAAATAAAAATAAAAAATAAAAAATTAATCCAGGAAAAAAATTGACAATTCAAATCAATTTAATTTGCATTTGGATATAATCAGTTCCAAGCATGAAATGTTACTTAATCAGGTAACAGCTTCATTAGCAGTAGTTAATCACATACTACCTTCAACTCATTTTCAAAACTTGGAATTTGTTATTCAAATTATAGCAATTAAAATATCTTAGTCAAGGGTTTGATTCATCTGAAAAAATACTTACGCAATCTCACCATTTGTGATACTGATCATTTAGAAATGCCAGATTGTGAGCTGAATATCTAATTCTAAAAGGAAAATACACGTTATATTAGCTATAAGGATAGCATTCTGCATGTACAGTAACTGTAGACATAAGGAAACTGGATATTTTATAATTTATAAGATTTCTGGGATTTTAGTATCACTTTACCTGTGTCCATTTCCTGAATCTGTGAACCCAAAGAGCATATTAAAGATGCCTCTAGCAATTTTTTGATTGAGTTACCTTTCTTAGAAAATACTGTGATCTCTGAGAGAAAACATCCAAAACAAAACAAAACAAAACAAAAAACACAAAAAAACCCACCAACAAAATAAAAGTACTCACAGCTTTTATTTGTCCTGTATGCAATGCAGTTGGTCAAATCATCTATTAGCCTTCTAAACACAACATACAGATGCAGAGAAAATGAATGAAGATAAGCTGCTTTCCCTATATGTTATACAACTTACAGATACGCTAATCGTGAGTATTTGGCGTAACATTATACTTTTAATAAATATGACTTCCACTGTTATGCTCTAGGAAGTTGTGTACTAGGATAAAAGATAATTTTTCTTTTCACTGAGGATTTTAAATGGAGGAACAGGTGACATATAAGACACTTGTCACGTACATTCGGAGTGTTTTCATTAGCTGTGTGTGATACATAGTTTGTAGCTTTTCTGTTGTGCAACATATATATGGTCTCATTTAGTTGTGGTAGTTTAAATTTCTAAATGATGCTGGCTGACGAGGATTTTTTGAGATAAAATAGTATTCTTGCAGGTACATGGGGAAAAAATTGCTACTAGAAATTCACCAGACTACTCTTGCTTAAAAGTTTTTCATAGTATCCCTAGTGCCGTATATAATATTTTTGGTGTTCAGCAAATATTTGTTATACAAGGAATGGGTGTCTCTTTGAAAGTTCAAACAAAGAGTTAGACAAAAGGGATGGCTAAGAACTTTTCTAATGACTAATGTATAGTATAAAAAAATTAACACTATTCTACAAATTAGAGAAAATTGTGTAAAATGGAGAGAGCCATAGCATTAGTACTGGTATAAGATGCTTTTTTACAATTGAACCCATGGTCAGTTTGCTAGTTTTTTCACTGCTGCGTACAAATTTTTACCAACAGAAGAAAATTACAGGATGTTTTTTTTTAAAAAAAAAAAAGTCATGACTTCTTTCCTTATTAGCATAATGAGCAGCTATTTCATAGTTAATATACTGTTTAGGTGCTATTGAAACTTGAAACTTGAAAGCACAAAGAAATGATGAAACAATACCAGTGTCATCTCTCCCATCCTCACCCAGATGTTTGCTTTTGAACCTGAAGCTTATCTGACATGAAGTACTATGATACACTTCCTCTCAAAAATAAGCAGGTACATCAATTTTTCACTGGGTATTTCAGAATTGCATCCTGTATTTACGAGTTCATTTACGGTATTCAACAAAGCAACATGCAAGGTTTTGCATTTGGGTTGTGGTAATCCCATATACATACTGAGAAAAGAATTCTTTGAGAGTAGCCCTGACAAGAAAGACTTAGGTGTCGTGGTAGATGAAAAACTTAACTTCAGCCAGTAGAGTGCATTTGCAGTCTGAAAGGCCAACGGTATCCTGTGCTCCATCAGAAGAGGGGTGGACAGCAGGGCAAGGGAGGTGATTGCTCCTCTCTGCTCTGTCCTTGTGAGGGCCCATCTGGGGTACTGTGATCAGGTCTGGGGTCCCAACACAGGTAAGATACAGAGCTGTTGGAGAGGGCCCAGACGAAGGGCTGCAAAGATGATCAGTGGGTGGGAGTACCTCACCTATGATGAGAGGCTGAAGGAACTGGGGTAGTTCAGTTTGGAAAAGAGAAGTCTGCAGGGAGACCTCATTGCAGCGTTTGAATAATAAAAGGGAGGTAAATCAACTTTTTACACAGTTGACAATAGTGATAGGATACAATAGCTTACAATAGTGATAGGACAAAAGGGAATGGTGGTCTTAAATGAAAGAAGGGGATATTTAGATTAAATGTCAGAGGAAACTTTTTCACTGAGAGTGGTGAGGTGCTGGAACAGGCTGCCCAGAGAGGTTGTGGATGCCCCATCCCTGGTGGTGTTCAAGGCCAGGTTGGATGGGGCCCCTGGGCAGCCTGGTCTAGCACTTGATCAAGTGGTTGGAAACCCTGCCTGTAGCTGGGATGCTGGAAATTGATGATTCTTGAGATTCCTTCCAACCCAAGCCATTGCATGCGTCTATGAGAGATAAAAAGTAATGACCTGAGAATCTTCCTACTGTGGATGCAGTTGCATGGACTGCACTCTTGCTGGCCTCAAGAAAGCCAGCAATTTAGCAGTCTACTAGACTGTGTAAGCTCCATGTGCCCAGCTGATAATTTAATCTTGCTCAAGCCTTTCTGCAAATTTTGAATTACTCTCTACCGGTCTATATTAATATAGCAAAAAGTGAACAAATATAACTCACAAAAAGATGGAACCCCTTGGTTTTCTGGGAAATCCAGATGAAGCTGTCTCGCTCCAATTTATAGGAGAGAGTTTCTTTGATATATGTATACCTGTTGTGAGATTAAGAAACACCAGTTCAAATGTTGATCCAACCAGTTTATTACAAATCTTAATCAGAGAGATGGGGAAGGGGAGGCCAGTGACTATTACAAATTAGGGTGATAGGGAAGGGGAAGAAAAGATAGGAAAGAAGCAAGAATTGCGTAAAGCAGGGATGGTCACCACCAGGATCTAGCAGCAGTCCTGTTGCATGCCATTCCAATACTGCGAGGCAAAAGTGCAAGTGGAGAGCAGCAACTGTGCGACTGTTAGGCAGCAAGAAGGTGCAGGAAGAAGCCACAGGGTAAGTCCAGGAAGAAGCAGCAGGGTTCAGGTAGCAGGCACAGGAGAGTCTGCCAGCATGCAGGCATTCCGTATTGAGGAATCTGGTGGCAGACACCTTCCTTTAGCATGCAGGTCTCAGGTCGTGAGGAATCTGTTGTCAGAAACCCAGAAAATGAGAGAGAAGTTCAAGTTCTTACATTACTTCTTTAATTAGAAACCCAGGGAGAGCAGCAGAAGCATGGATGGCCTTAGGCAGCAAGAAGGTAGAGCGCAGAGCAAGTCCAGGAGAGAGAGAGGCAGGTTGTGAGGCTTCTAATGTCAGAAAAACCCCTTCTTCTTCATAGAATCATAGAATCATAGAATCACAAGGTTGGAAACAACTTATAAGACCATCTAGTAAAACCGTCTCCTCATCACCATTGCCACCACTAGTACTAAACCACATCATGCAGCACGTCGTCCAGACGCCTCTTGAACACTGCCAGGGACGGCGACTCTGCCACCTCTCTGGGCAGGCCATTCCAGTGCTTGACCACTCTCTGAGAGAAAAAGTTATTCCTTATGCCTAATGTAAACCTCCTCTGATACAACTTGTGGCCATTCATGAGGAATCTGTTGTCAGAAACCTAATCTCATGGTTGTAGGTCCCTTTTTTATCCTTTTTCTTTTGCCACTAGGGCACTTCTGGGCACTTGGGTAAGGGTCATGTGCAGTACCCACTGAGGGCTATCTCCCTCGAGATAAGTACACACAAAAGACTGCTTCGTGGCCATTAGTCTGCCCTTTATCTCGCTCTCGTTTCCCATGGCCTTGTCCACCTGTGTTCTCCAGACAAAGGATTTCTCAACCATGGTCAAGAACTTGCATGGACTTGTTCATCTGTGTCCTCAGCAAGCTTTGAGGCAATGGCATAAAAGAATGGTCACTTACAGAAGCACAAATGGTTGCTAGAGCACTTCTTAATCTGTCTTCATTTCCTTGTATTTTTATACCTCTTGTTAAAAATCCACTGCTGTTTCTTAAAAAAAAAAAAAAAAAAAAAAAAAATTAAAGTGGTAAAAACTATTATCAGGATATTGTTCATTAAAGCCCAATAAAAAGTTCAGAAATTTATTTGCTCATGGGAATTTCCAGATCTATGAAACCTTTTCTTTCAGCACCATGGGCTGGATTTCTAACCATTAGGGTCAGAACTAACCTATTTAGATCTCTGAAGAAATAGTTGGATATCAGGATATTCAGACAAGGATAGCCAATACTCTTAAATACTCCTGAAAAATATAGATCTGTTTTTTGTTTTCTTTTGTTTTTCTATTAACTGTCTAATCACCTTTTAAAAACCTAGTACTGAGAGAAAATTACCATATTTTAAGAAGCAGAGACAATTGTCATCTTTCTCTTTGAAGAATGTAAACCTCAGACAGCCATAGCAGTCCTGAATTTAACAGCACAGTATATTAATATGTACTCTGAATTGTATTAGCCACTCAAAGCAGATATACCAAGATGTTATTGTAGTCTGTATTTTAATATTTGTTACTATAACATTATTCAGATATCAAAGAATATCCCATTCTAATGCAAGTATAAAATCACTGAAAATTTCTATAATTACCATACTTTTGTACTAAATAGTACTCAAATTTTGAAAGAAAAAAAGGAAACCTTTAGGGCAAAGGACCGTGTCTTGCTCGTGTTTCTATAATGTTTTAATTACCTCTAAGGTATCAGCAAATTATTTTTTAAGCTGATCTTGACAAACATTTATTTCCAGTCTCGTTCAGTTCTGAAAGAATTGCGATGTAAGTGGCCAGTGTAAATTTGAGACCTTCCTTTAAACAAGACAAAGGTGTAACAGAATCTGCTTCTCTTGTAGACTAGGAAAAAGGTATTTGTATTTCCTTCTATACATCACTTGTCACTGCACATTATCTCCCAGTAACAGCTGGTGACATAGACGTTATACCTTTAGGAAAGTTCACTTTTCTCTCTTCCATCTGTTTCAGTCCATTTACCTCAGAGATAATACTCTGTTTTGGTTGATCTCCTCACAATATCTTATCCAGATCATAATTTAAAACTCTTCTGTTTGGGATACAGATCATGTATTTTTTACTTCCTTTAAAATAGCTGAAATTCATGGTTCCTGCTGTTCTTTTGTTTAATGCAAGAGAGGTTGTCCAGCAAATTTTCCTGTAGAAAAAATGATAAATAAATTTCAGAAAACTAATTTCTCTTTTTGTATCATTCATAGCTTGTGCTAAGTAAAGAAATTTTTCTAGACATATTTCTCTCGTGTTCTTCGCTAAATTCCTCTCCAAATAAGAAGTATTTCTTTTAATTGAGTTCCATTTAAAAAGCTTTATATGGTATCATTAGGAAGCCCCTCATCATCATCTCCTTACATACTGGAAGGAACAAACTTCCTTGTCTTTTACTTGGTGTCTTAATTGGGGTGATCTGGCTGTTGCCAGCTGCACAATACAGTTCTGACGTTCCCTGCAGTCTGAACACTAGATATTTTTTTTCCTGGAGATTTGAATAGCAGTTTTTTGTTATGATTTCTCTAAAATATTAGTTTCTACTTAAAATCCAAATTCAAGAGTGGGATGACTTTGTTTGTTTTATTAATATTAGTATACACAATCAATACTTATATTGTTATGAGTGAGGTTCTGAGGGTTTTAAAGACAGTGTATTTTAGATAATTTCTTATTTACAACAATAGAGACATCTTGTGATTGGTTGTATGGGAACTGCTGAATCACAGCCTGAACCTCTGATTGATCACCTGAGGTGAGCAATGAGTCAGCCCTGGGAGCACAGGTGAAGGCAATTCTCCTGTGCTGCCGGAAGGGGTGGAGCCTGGCTGCACCTCTCCTAGAGCCATTTAAGAGCTGAGTGCCAGCAGGGAAGGGTTGCTTCTGGAGATCTGCTCCACTGGAGTTTTCCAAGTGAGCCTAGGATACAGGTGAGTGTACCTACCTTTTCTGTTTCCTGCTTTGGTGTAACAACTACGCAGCTGAGCTCTCTGCTATGCTATAACATCTGTATATTCATTAATACACTAGTTCACTTCAACATCGGTTTGGGATTAATTTTCCTTTCCACACTTTACAAGATTCTTTATTTAATGGTTTTCTTTTTATCTACTTAAAGACCTAATGAATTCTCAGAAAATAAGAGAGAAGTTTAAGTTCTTACGTTACTTAAGTACTTTAATTAGGTAATAGAAATGGAGGTGTACAGAAAATGGAAAATTGTTTACTTTTTGTAGAAAATGTCTTTAGGTGTATTTTCCTGTGCCTTGATTTTTTGGAGCTGGTTTAAATATTCTTTTTTTAAAAAATAGAAAATATTTCCCTCTGTCTTCCCTCTGAGCAGTTTATGACCTTTATTATGAAAATGTAAGAGTACAGCTATTCCTGCTGTTAATGGGAAATGACAAAACTTCATTGGAACTAGGACAGGGCAATAAACAAATCCCAGCAATTAGTTTTTCTGAAAGCTGATACTGAACAAAGTCTGTCATATTAATTTTCTCTTAAAAAATAAAAATGAAAAGCTGCTACTGTAATACCTGCAGTAAGTTTAAAATCCTTAAAATTCTGATTCTGAAAATTGAGAGTGCTTTATGAGTGTGTTACTAAATGACAGAAGCTGCTATCTGTCTCATTGTCCTGGGCAGAATAAACTGCAGATGAGAAGGAATATGAAATTTTTGCCTTGGAACATATTTATTCAATACATTTATTTGAGGGTGGACTCATTTTTGTTAATAATCTGGTGGGAGACCAGATCACATCTGGTGCGAAGCTACTTAAATGTGTTTAGTACACTTAAAAACACTGAATCCTTAGTGCCTGGGAACAAACAAAGACATTTCCAGGCACATTTAAAGATAGATATTGTTCTGGCAAGTTAACAGGTAGAACATTTCTCAAATCTAAACACTGGAAGTATTAAAGATCAGGAGTGATTTTCCTGTTTAAATGATAGCGTTTGTAGGCTGGATGTTTACCTTAGAGCCTGACAAGCAGAGACTGTTAGTGAATGGAAAGAGTATATTTACCTCACAAGGATTTGCAGCCAAGTTTTGGCCAAAACCATCTTGCATTTCACCTACTTTCAGAAAACTTTCATGAATAAACGAAGTATTTGTTGATTTTGATGCGTGTATACGTGAGATCCAAAGTAAATTCTGAGAAAGTATATTTTCATTTACTACTAAAAGGACTGGAAAGACATTTAGATTACTTCTTAGTGATTCATTTTAAAATAAGTTCACACAGAGGAAGAAAAACAGGCCTGCTGGAAAAGGCATACAAATCCTTCAGTTATTCAAAAGATGAAGTCTAAGAAAGCAAGGCTGGAGGAACTGAAATGTACTGGACGGTTATAGTCTTGAAAAGTTGATATTCCCAAAATTTACTTCGAACACACAAGAAAAGGTTAAAGCCAAGACTGTGATGTACCTCAAGAAAGCTAAATTCAGTTCATGTGGATAGCTTTCTGCAGATAATACTTCTGGAGTTCTGAGATCCACAATTTTTTGTTATAGGACAGCCTGATAAAACTTATCATTAGACTGATACAATAAATGCTTTAGACGTGGCTAACTGAAAACTGCAAAATAAACGTCAGTAAGAAACATTAATCAAATTAAATATTTTTGTGAGTCAATACTACACCTAGTGTGATTAGCAGATTAACAAGTTACAGCAATCATTCAAAGACAGATTACAGTTACACATTTGGTGGACTGGACTAATGTAATATTTAAAGTTGCACATCAAACTATGTGTACAGAGTGCAAAATGAGCACCCTGGCACATAGGCAGTGAAGTTCGTTGGGGGGCAGTGGTGCTGCTGGCTAAATCTGAGGAGTCCTGAGTAATGGAAAGCCTAAACATCGTGAAAAGGGTGTAGGAATCATACTGAATGAGACAAGAAAGCTGTGAATTAGTTCTAGAGCAGCACTGCTTCTGAGGAGATTCTGATATGTAAGAGGAGAACTGAATATAAATAGGATATTAACTTTCATACATAGTGTTTCAAAGATATGCTATAATGCTTTACTTTGGGTTTCCACATTAGTTTGAGTTTTCGCAGTTTTTTTTTTTTAAAAAAAATGATGTTAAGGTAGTTTCACAAGAAGCTACAGAAATAATCAGAAGTCTGCAGAGATATATGGTAAAACACTGTTTGGTCAGCAAAAAAAAAAAAAGGGAATGAAAAGGTTTAACTTTTTTTTTTCTTTGCAACTCACTTGCTGATAGGCATTTAATCTTACTGAGAATGGCATATGGCTGGAATTTGAAGCCAGGCATAATCAATTGGAAAGAAGGTATCTTCTTAGCAATGACAGTTTATTAACCAGGTATATATTTCTCAGAAAGTCTTCTCTCTTCCTGTCTCTGCACAGTGAGGTTCTGCATAAGATCACAGAATGATAAAATCATAGACTGATTTGGGTGGGAAGGGACCTTTAAGATCATCTAGCTCCAACTCCTTTGCCATAGGCAGGGAAGCTTCCCACTAGACCAGGTTGCTTAAAGCCCCATCCAGCCTGGTGTTGAATGCCCCCAGGGGGGAGGCATTTGCAGCCTCCCTGGACAAGCTGTTCTAGTGTCGCACCACCCTCAGAGTATGAAATTTCTTCCTAATATTTAGTCTAAATCTCCCCTTTTCCAGTTTAAAGCCATTTCCCCTCATCCCCTGCATGCCCTTATAAAATGTCCCTCTCCAGCTTTCCTGTAGGTGCTTTTCAGGTACTGGCAGACTGCTATGAAGCTCTCCCAGAGCCTTCTCTTCTCTAGGCTGAAGAGCCTCAATTGTCTCAGCCTGCCCTATAGGGCAGGTGCTCCAGCCCTCTGATATTCTTTGTGGCACTCCTCTGGATCCACTCCATCAGCCTGATGTCCTTCTTGGGGTCCCCACATGCTGAGTCTATTAACAACTGACGTCCCCAAATCCTTTTCCTTAGAGATGTTTTCAAGCCATTTTCTGCCCAGACTGTATTTGTGCCTGGGAATGCCCTGATCCAGGTGCGGGAGCTTTTGTTTTGTTGTTGGTTTGGGATGTTTGTTTGTTTTGTTTTTGCAAAATAGGTTTCATATAGCTGTGTCTGGTTTGCTTCTATACTGAAGTCATTCTAGCTCTAGTTAGTCAGTCTTGTAGCTTAGTATAACTATGGCAGAGTCAATCCACTGAAGGATGATAAATACTATGCATCATTTTCCCATCTCCTCTGTAGGTTGGAGTTAAATAGTCTAGGGCTCCACAGCCTTGGAAGGGACAAATAGGAGGGAAGGAGAATGGGCATATAATGTCTCTTTCTTACAACACAACAGCCAGCAAACCCAGAGCAATCAGCAAATGCCACTTATAAGAATGATGCAATACTTTTAGATACAATGTATTTAAACTATTAAATGCGCTGTTCCAGCATGTTGTGTGTTTTATGTCCTAATATATATATATCAATCCGATTTCTCAGATAACACATCTGAAATGTGTGAAATATTTAGCCAAACTGTAATGCTGTTGTGTGTGCTGCCCACAAACTTCAAAATCACACTACCAGCTGCAACGTCCTTCTGAATACCTACTTACTGAAATAATTTTTTTATTTTTTTTTTTTTAATTTCTGCTGACCCTCACAGAACCTGAATTCATTCATGGTTGCGTCAGAATAAATTTTTGTAATAAAACTTTATCTATATACAGAAGCAAGAATATCCAAATGAGGAAATAATCTAGTGTCTTTATGTTTAGGAGATAAAAAGCTATTTGTTCTTCTTAGGTTAAAAAAAAAAAAAAAAAGAATTAGAGGAGACACAAGCTCTAGGCTGCTCAAAATGTAAGAAAAATTTCAATTTTAACCTTGTTTCTTTCTGTCTTGAGCAACTCTCCATTGAAGTTTAACTATGATTTCTCCTTCAAAATTATATGATTGTAACAAGGTGGAGAATGTACTGCTTAGGCAAGATCAGTCAATGGAATAAAATCAATATAATTAACCTAAAAGCTCTGTCTAACCTGTACATCATAGGGATTTAGAATAAAAAGTACCCTTAAAAGAACACATTTACTAGAGATTTCTCCAGAGGCTGATGAAGGAATTACAAAGAATGATAAAGGGATACATGTACTTTTATAGGGGGTGGCATATTTCTGTTCTTCTTGTGCCCCTATTTGGAGAGAGAAGAATTTGAAAGCTGTTTCTTGCATTTGTTTTTGTATTTCTCTAAGATAAAAGCTTCTGCTCCCTTGAGTTAGCATAAACTTCAAAACAGTGTAGTGATACTAAGGATTTCAGTAAATTGGACATTTTTTACCAGAAATTGGTTAGTAAGACTCTTTACAGTTTGGAATCTGTTTGGAACTTCATCTTAATAAAATTAATATTCATCAGTTTTCTGAAATTCTTGCAAGTTTGTCTACTCAAGAAAGTACTTTTCTATTGCTGCAATTCAATGAAAATAGAGAAATTCAGTATTTTTGAAACAAAGCAAAAGTAAAACAGAATGAGAAAGGAAATGGACTAATTTTCTGGTACAAAATATATAAATAATAGGCACGCTCTGTGAAATATCTCAATGTTCAGTATTTATCCTGAAATTAGGGTTTGCTGAGCTCTAAGTATTTTGTCAGGCTACCAACAACTTTTAGCAGACTTGCAGAAGTATGCAGTTTTTAGAAAAAAGTGAATGAATTGGATTAATATAATTTAGTTTTCTGTTGTCAGTATGTAAATATTTTTGTAAGAAACAATATTTTAATGAATATAAGTATGTCTAATTATATTTTTCTAGGAAGTTTTTTGATATGTTTTAAAGTGATACATGATCTGAGAATTTGCTATCAATTATCTGTTATAATTTATCCTGCTGGGAACTCATTTGTGAGAAGCTACAGTACCTATAATTTTAGTGGTCATATTTTAAGATCTAAAATTTTTTTAAAAAATAACTAAAAAAAAAATAGCATATAAGTAGGCCTTGTAATATATGAAAGTAACTGTTGAGAACATGGAAAACAATTTTAGATCTTATAAACAACAGAATATAGACATAATTATTTTGTTGGGAAATGTTTCAGTCTTGTTTTATATTCAAGACTGTCAAAAGAAATATAGCCTGAAATTCTTTCACGAACAATGAAAACTAATCCCTTCTTTGCAATCTTTAAGAGAAAATGGCATTTAGTCATATTTTGCTTTGCTGAATTATGTATTATTTCAACTGGGCAAATATTCATATTCCTATTTTCTGTGGTTCATTAAACCTTACAGACCTGATATCTCCCTTAGTATACATCAACAGTTATAAATAAAAATAGACTTTCAAATATCAAATAGTTCATGATTCTGAATATTCTTAGTAGTGTTCTAACATAGTCTTGAAAATAATCGTGTAGGCTGTGAATTAATTTGGAACAGAATTATAATGATATGAAGCCACTATTCAGTGAGATACCTAATAAATGAAAATAATGTTATGGTATATTTTTGCTGTTTCTTTAGCAGACTTATTAATCAGTCATATTCATACTGGCTACCAAAAGAAGTTCAAGTTTTACTCATGAAAGCTATTCTAAAAATATCTTTAAGAGGAGTGTTTGTGTTATCTGTCCTCCACGATCAATAATAAAACTTAGGAAAAAAACTGCTGCAAGCCTATCAGTTATTCTAGTTTTTTGTGGATGCTTACAGAGCATTTCACTTAATTCTGGAAAGTGCAAAGCCTGTTCTAATTTGGAAGCATCTTGACTTACTGATGAGTGTTATCCCTGTCATTGTCAGCATCATAAGCCATATTTGGATGTGGAAATAATTAGGTAATATTATGTCCATCATTAAGACTTGGTCACTTTCTGTATTGTTCAATGGCAGTTCATGTAATGGAAGTATCTCTCTGAAGCCAGAGAAGTATATGACAAAAGATCTTTGAAACCCAGGAGCTTGAGTGCCTCTGGGAATTCTCACTGTTTCATGCAATATGGAGTTACACTGAAAATAAATTTTAAACTGAGTATTCACAGAGCCTTTACAACAGTAAATACATAGCATCTTTACTTACAGACTCTAATGAGCCTTTCTACATTTATTTTTCTCTTTTTTATGGTATTTTCCTAATCAGGTCATAAGAAGAAATACCAAACTTTGAGTAGCATTTTGTTTTGAAAAAGTCTTAAACACAGCTATATACATGATTTTATTTCTCTTACAAATCCAGTGTGGTTTTAGGAAAACACAGTGTGTGGACTTGTTTATATCGGGATTTAAAATTGATTTCAAAATATAGCTCTTTCTTTTTCTCACTAATGAGCCATAAGATATCAGGTTTCTCACCTGCCAGAAACTTACTGATCTGTGCTGCAGATGTTGCACATAAAAATAAATAAATATAGCTAATACTTTAGTCTTTATAAATAACAGAGTTTTTTGATAGTGAAATAAAAAAAAAATTATCACAGTTGCCTTTGTACAACACACATGACTTTTAAGTCAGAGAGGGACAGAGACCAAAGCAAGGGCCAGATGTGAGTATTCCTACAGAAAAGCTGGAGCTGAGGTTACAAGTTAGTTTTCATTATTGCAACAGCTTGTGGTGTTAGGAAAAAAAAAAAAAGTCAGGTGGTTAGGATTAGGTACTGAGCCTTTTTCTGACCAGAAAATCTATGCTATTACATCTCACATCTGATACACTTCTGCCCTCCCTTTCATGCATGTATTCTACTATTTTAATAAATTTCTGATCTAGCTCATAAGGTTGGACTGGGTGGTGCTGTTAGGGAAGACTCTCAGTCTCCTGAATGAAGAACATCCATGTGTGGATGTGTCAACATAGAAGATCTACTTTGAATTCAAGGTACGATAGTGGGCACTCTTTTACAAAGGCTGTATTACACGTGCAGAATAACGTTCTCCTAAAGGCATGAAAGGGATATCTTAAATTACTTCACACTCATCTTTCTTTAACTGAGAGGCTGTGTTGATATCAAAATACCAAATGGGAGGTCAAAAAATGGGCAAAGTGCCTTTCAGTATTTGCTGACTTTATTGAACATGAACATTTTGATGTACCTAATGATTTTATCTTTGGAATGAAGTGGTGAAGGATGATCAGGGATAGAAGACTCTAATTACTATCAGTGCATATCTACTAGAATCATAATTTGAGGGGGGAAAAAAAAGAATTAACCATGGAATTAATGATGAAACTAACACAGAATCTGCTACAAAGAAATTACATTGTATTATTTTCATTGCAATGACAGTAGGTTCAAGCAGAGAAGCAATGAGAATGAAATATTTGTAGGAAGAATTAATGTCTTTAGCTGTCCAGACTATTGTTTCTACCTTGCATATCATTGAGAACAGTCACTGTGTGGAGATACAGCCATAAAATTTATAACAGTGTTGCTAATAAATGCAGCTCTCAACTCCACTAAATTGTATGACATTATCTTGGTGAAGGACAGAGGAAGAGATCTTCAGATTTTACATAGGCTGCTTCAAAAGTAATGCCACCTAGTTATTTCCATGGAAACTACAACAAATACAAAGAGCGCAATAACACTGTTTGATAGACTATATTCTCAGATACAAAAGCCTGTTTTTCAAAATAGTCACCACCATTAGCTATGGATTTTCACCACCAAGAATGAGCCTGCAAGCTGCACTTGTTTAAAAAAAAAAAAAAAAAATCTGTACTGGCAGAGGTGACCCGCTGTTGCTGCTGCTGAAATGCACCATTCACCACCTCACTGTGCTCACATTCACTGTTTGGTCTCCATAAACATTCAGCAAGTGTTAATGAATATCAATGGGTGCCATTTTTTCCACATGGAGGAATTCAGTGACACATGTACTCATTTCCATGTCAGTCACCACTTTGTCAGATTGCCCCCCCCCCCCGCTGCTATCTGTCACGCAGCAACAAAGCGTAACAGAATACTGGTGGGAAGGCTCAACTTCTACTGCCATACAACCAACATCCGCTTCTGATGCTACAGTCCAAAATAATAAAATAGGAGGACTTTCAAAGCAGCTCTTGTATAAAAAAAAAGAAGAGAAAGAGCATGTTTAATGACAGAAGCACAACTTTGAAGGTACAACTACTTGTTGCAAATTGTTTGTGTAAAGGTGAAACACAAGAACAAATGAGGACTCGCTGGATTAAAAGCAGCTCTAGAATGTACCCAGAATATTAAAACAAGAATAAAAAAAAATACAGATCTTTAGAATGTTTTGAAGTATTTAATTATGAGATACTTTTTATCTTTATAGAAAAATAAAGTATAGTATATCATCAGTACAGTGGCATGAACTATTTCTAGAGAAGAAGTAAGGCTGCTGTGGTGCGCCACTAATTTTGTTATACTTCAAGCTTGTAGTAACAGGGATGATGAAACACTCATCCATCACCTTAGGAAGCAAGTCTTCCTGCTGAACCAAATTATAACAGACAGGGGCTTTAGCAACTCTGCTTAGCAGATTTAAGAGGCAGAGGGAATGTGATGAATAATGGAAGCTTCTCTACAGCCTGAACCCTGCAGCGCCATGCTGTAGTTGCATGCCTTAGAATGAGACTTACATTCTTAGACTTACCCTGGTTAGGTTTCATGGCATTTCAAAGGCATCTGGAAGAGGTAGATACACAGTTCTTGTATAAGCACATGGGTAAACCTGGGCATGTTCTTATTCTTGGCTTCTCCCAGTTCAGTACTTTAGCTGCAGGGATATTTTTCTTCCTCTTACAGATTCCATGTTTCTAAAACAGAAGGCTCACAATGTGCACACGCTTCAAGATTTTAGGTGTAGTGACATAAAATCAAGTCTAGGCTATTTTAATGGTACTTTTCAATGTTGAGAGCAAATCATAAGTTTGTCAAGAATATATCAAAGAAATTTTTGAAGAATGCCCAGAGCCTGTTTAACTTCTGTTTTCTTGAAAGGCAAAAAAAGGGTGTGAGGATGTTCTCAGCCCCTTCTCAGAACATCAAAAGCTTTGATTAGAAACCTTCTGATTATAAGTAAATATTTAAAGCTGAATCTCAACATGGAGTTAATTATGGGAGAATTAATCCTACCATGTTATACACAGAAAATGTAATTTATTAGAGTGTGCCAACCGTGTTGCATTTAAAATTGATTTTACACAGAAATAAATGGAAATGTCTTGAGAAGGTGAGCTTATACTTCTGATAATAAATGCTTTCACGTAGGTGGATGGTTGGACAAGATGATATTAGAGGTCTTTTCCAAAAGTAATGGTTTTATGATTCTCTGAAATCATCAGGGAGTCTAAAATCTCCATCAAAGCATCTTACCAATGGACTACTCTTAGTCTACTTCCTCATTATGGTCGAGAACTCACATATGCAAAATAGAAATGTCCGTTAAATATATACAAATCATCTTTCAAAGCCTCATCTTATACTTTTTTTTAACCATTGGCATAATTTTCCACTGCCTCTTATCTCAGACCCTACTGAAAAAGAGAGAGTAATAGGAGACATTCTGTTCTGCTTCAGAGACCTCTTCAGACATGTTCTGAGATGTTTCCCATTTTTGCATTAGTTCACATTAAAAT
Organism: Centrocercus urophasianus; assembly: GCF_019232065.1. Classification (NCBI taxonomy): domain Eukaryota; kingdom Metazoa; phylum Chordata; class Aves; order Galliformes; family Phasianidae; genus Centrocercus; species Centrocercus urophasianus. The sequence continues at coordinate 22,349,977 of NW_024884475.1, read as the reverse complement.
ATTAAAGGCCTATCAGTAAGTTCCTTTGCATGCTTTTACATTAAGCTTAATTTTACCATGAGAGTTTTTCCTCTCCTTATTAGTGTTTGGTTTATACATGATGTAGCATGATTATTAGTCTTTTTCCATGATGACAAACTTTGCTGAACTTGTGACTTATGAATTACTTACTTGCCTTAAATAATTAAAACTGCGCAGGATTGGAAAAAAAAAAAAAAAAATGCTTGCTGTTTACTAGCAAATGAAGCTACAGTCTTATAGGACCCTGACCAATTTGTATTATAGACTCTCCACAAAAGGGTTATGTCTGCTGAACCATGAATATTCTCTTACAGCTGATGGAAAAAATAACTGGAGAGATGTTGAAGAAAGATATGTTTCTCCCTGGACAGAAGCATGAAGCCAAAGGGGTAGCAAAACTGTAAAGAGCTTACCAATAAAAATCTAGTTTTAACAGACAAAATAAGACTCAAATATTGTGGCATACACACTAATATGAGAAAATCATGAGTAAGATTGTGAAAGAAAAGTATAAATTTTTTCTAATCCTGAATAAAGAAAAGTGTTTGTTTACTTAAAGGAAAGAAAGTGCCTTTTATATAATACGCTATTGATATACGCACAAATATCAGACTCAGTGCAATGGTGGGTAACCAACATTGTACTGCAGAAATATTTCAAAGAGATACAGTGGATTTATCTACAAAGTTCATTTTTATTTCAATCAACATAAATTCCTACGCTTTTCACATCCCTTTAATATTTTAGCATCTTACTTATTCAAGTGCTTTGTGAGCAGAAGATATCGATTCCTTAAAACATACCAGAAGGGAGAAAAGCCTTTTTCTGTTTTTCTTAATTTACAGATGGAAGAGCAGATGAAGGGATTAAAGATCCCTGAGGCTTTACAGTGAAAGTACTTCCCATATAGGCTCGTCTTTAAACTTTTTTTTGATCAGGGTCATGTTTTCTTTCAGGATTTTGTTGTGTGGTAATACAAAGCTATAGGTAACCACTGTGAATCAACTCTATATTCAAGTGGTGTTCTATCATAGATCAGATATTGTTATTTCTGTGTTTTGTAAAGTATGCATATCACAGTCTGAGAGGATAAAAAGAAATTATTTCTGTTGCTAACCTAGCCTGTCATCATTATGGATAACTTACCTATATATTTTGTAAGATGTTTATTTCTTTTCCAAATTTCCTTTCCCTTTTTATATGTACTGCAAAATGTTTTTAAAAATGGAAAATCCAGTCTTGCAAAGCAGAGAGGTTCTTCAAGGGAGGTTCAGGATACTTCTCATTTTTACCAGTTACATTACAAATTTTTCCCTCTCCAGTTAACTGACCATCCATGAAAATTTTGCTGGATTTTACATCTATCTCCTTGGCAGAAGTTAATTACAACTTCTCACTCACCTTTGCATAGCATTAGTTTTCACTTTTTAGTAATGACCTGTAAGCAAACCATAACATTTTTACAGTATTATGTTTTCAATTTCTTAGCTACGTTCTTAAAAATTGAGGCTTAAATCATCGCTGTTTTGCTGTCAAGATAATGTTGCACCATCTTTCACAATATTCTGTAAATGGTATTCTGTGTACAATTGTGTATATAATTTCTAGTTAAGTTTCTCATGCTTATGGGTTCAGGGATAACACTGTTGACTGACAAAAATGCAACTTCAGACAATTTAAAGATTTCACAAAAGCTCATATTAATTCAAAACTAAATTCACACATGAATGAACCTATTTTAGTTTTGCCAAGCTCAAAAAATTGCTTCACTGCAAATTCATATTCTTATGTATTACAGGAGTGTGTGAGGTTGATTTTGCTGCTTTTTCCAGGGAGTGTGAAAATACTAGAAGGAATATTGTACACGTATAGCAGAGAAACAGCCTTCAGTTCCTGCTGTAGATGAGTGTGTGTTATACATTTTTTCCACAGCAATATTATTTTCACTGATTCATCCAACTAAACATATGTTGTATTGCACAGCTTGTACATTGGGTTTCTAAGAAATGAATCAGAATTCTGGGAAAGTCTGTACATTCTTCAGGCCTCAGCTGAAGACATGAGAGGAAGCTGCATGAAAACCTGAGCAGAAAGCTTCACAGGCAGCTTCTGGGCTACGCTTGAGAGATTGCACCTCCATCCCTATGTTGGAGGCACCCAGCTCCTCTAGCTTTGCATGGGACTCATGCAGGCAGCTCCTGTTTTTGGCTGAGATGACTCTGACAGCCATCTGGCTCTCAGTTCTTGGTCACTGCTTGCCAGCTCAATGGTACAGCTGTGTGGGTGCAAAGTCAGGGGTACTAATGCTAGTTTGGGCTGTGTCCCTACACTCACAGCCTGACCCAGCACACAGTGTTGGCTTAGTAGAGTTCTGATCCAGGCTAATCCTTTGGAAGACCGATGACTGATTTGATAAAATTTAAATGTATTAAAAAGTGATCTGGTTGTCTCACATTAAGTGTTTCAAAAGGAGAAATAGGAGAAAAAAAATAAGAAAACTTGATTT
>NW_024884475.1:22236126-22347440 GCF_019232065.1 Centrocercus urophasianus | reverse complement strand
ACATGATCCTTGAGGTCCCTTCCAACCCGGGTGATTCTGTGATTCTGTGATTCTGTGATTGTCCAGCCTGGATGCACTTGTGCTCTGTATGCACAGCAAATGGTAGGCACTTGTGTGCACACCTGGAACCTTTGTTCTACAAAGCCTGGGGGGCTGTGACTGACAGAAATCCTGGTAAAATAATCCTTTAGTGTATTGGGTGTTTGGAGTACACTGACTGAATGAAAATAGTTCAGGAGAATTTAGCAAACATGAACAGTTCTGGAGGTCAGTCATATGGTTGCTGTGAATGTGACTGATACATGCAGCCATGTGCACTTCCCTGCAATGGGGAGATTTAGGAGGTTTAATTGGAGCCTGTTCTGCTCATCTTCTTTAAATAAATTTACCAAATCTGCACTGTTGCAGGAGCAAGACTGTCCCTTTCGTTCCACTGCCACCAAGAAGAGATATGCCTCGTGAGAAACCTTCCTGTGAAAAATTCAAGACCACAGGGATCTGGGCTCTGTGAACCTAGTAAGAGAAATAATTGATCTCATAGGTAGTCTCTCTCATAATATCATTTTAAACACGTTACTTGGCGTGGATAAAGTAATCATAAATGAAATAATTTTGTCATCAGTAAACTATAATAGACTGATTAGTCATTAGTATAACACAGGGAATGATTTAAGACAAGACCCAGACACCTGAGTGGTGTCATTGGAATCAATCATTAGGAAAGTGATTTCCATTAATGCTGAAATTTCTATTAATGCTCTATCTGCTCTTGCTTTTAGATTACTGAATAATCCAGCCTACAGTAAGAGGGAAAATGTTCAGAAGTTTGGGGAGAAGCTTGCAAATGTAGCTCCTATCTGTTGGCCTGCTGTTTTTTGCTTTTTTAAGGCAGTTTTTTTTTAAGGTATGCTTTTTTGTGGTCTCACAATGTTTAAATAAATTTAAGAATACGAGGAAGGAAGTCTGATTTTCTTTTATTTTGGAATTACTGGATTTTTTTCTGGTAAGATTTCTATAACAACAGAAAGTTTTCAAAAGAATATTACATGGTAGATACCATAAAATATGGAAATTAGCAAGTTGCCATCTGAAATTGCTTACATAGTGAATATCTTTATTTATATAGTTAATAAACAGAATAATATCACCGAGATTCTCTCCTAATTAGTAAATATTATCAACGGATCTTAACACCCTAATTTTCCTACTTCCATTCTTTGTTTCTGTTACTCCCTCTGAGTTCATTTTAAATTCTGATCAAAGGCTTCTTGATTATGTGTCTGTGAACACACTCTGGTAATGATCGCCTGATCTGACTGCTTATTCTGAGCACTAAGACATAAAGTATGATCACTTCATTACTGCATGGCACATTGTAAACTCATGATTATTTGTCCTACACTTAAAGACCGAATTTTTTGTGATAAGGAAAACTTTATGAATTATATATGGCTGTATAATAGAGGCTGATGAAGGTTTCTAATTTTGCAGCCAGATCCAGAGAGGCTAACAAAGATCAAATAACTAAAATCGAGTTTCTACTTCTAATTTTATGTAATTTACGACACCACAATGCCAGTTGAAGTCCAAATTATGGTTATACCCTGGTGTTCACTCAGAGACCACCAGATGTCATATCTTCTAATTTTTCTTATCCTCATGCCATGGCTTGGGAATTTGCATAATTTAATCAAATCCCTTGATTCACCTTCTGTATAAATAAATATAAAAATGTTTTATATATTTATTTTGAAAGTAGGAAGCCACTGTCTGATCCTAAATTCTAGTCATTGAAAATGTCTTTTTTTTTTTTTCAGTGACAGAAGAGCATTCTTTTTCTGATCTTACATGTAAGTCCTTAGCTGAAATAACCTCTCTCAACTGTGTTGGAATCCACTCAATTAAAACATATCTAGAAAAAGGGCAAAGAGCTCTTTCACTTTCAGCTGGCTGAGAGTTAGGATGCTCTCCTCATCTATGTGATCCAGGAATAAGTTCCTTCTATTCTCCCTGGGCTGATCTGAGAGTTGGACTGCAGTCCATCTCAACTAGCCCTGGCCAGCAAAGAAACAAGACTAATCACACCCTTTCCCAAATTTAAGGTGTTGAAGAGCAATCAAACCCACCACTAATAATTCCAAGGGGAAAGGTAAGATGGGGAATGATGGTTGAAAAAGTTTTAGGAAATTTGGAAGATAAGCCTAGAGGAAAGTGCATACGTTTTCTATATTATCTATGTTTCTGTCTTTTTCTGTACATGCAAAGCGAATAAAAGAATATAAACATCACTGACATAAATAAGTTATCATAGCTGGAGCAGCTTCACAACAGTCATTTAAGAATGTAAACCAGAAGCTAATTCAATTTAATTAAAAATTCAAGATGATTGACTATCATTGACTAATGTTTCCAGGACTTAGAGACATTCAAGTAAAAACTGGCTTGTGGACCATATTTTAGACCTAGATTGCGACACTTTTTTTCTGTGAACACTACAAGGCCATATCACTCCCACTCATGAGTGATTCTGATTTGCTCCAGGGAATGTTCTGTGCTTTGGTTCTAGGTGATACTCACTAGAGGCAGCAGTGCTGAAGAAGGAACACAAAGAGAGGACCTGTCAGAAAATGCCTTCTTATGCCAGTGGGTTTCCAGCAAGTCTCATCCTACAGTTCAGATGTATTGGGAACCAATACCAAAGTGCTGGTATGAGCTCTGCTATGCAGTATTCAGTCATATGTGGTGCTGACTCAAGCAATGAGTGCGATGTTGTCCTGGCTGTGACTGGTATATTTGTGCATTTTGTTTTGAAAGTACCCCTAAGAACTTTGTAAGAGATGTGTTCAGATACAGCTTTTAAGTTTCTCTTAAAAATTGGGATACCACTACACAATACAATAGCTAATTGCAGCCTTGGATGCATTTCCAGAAGAATTTCTAATGCAGCAATCTAGCAGCACCTTTATCTTCTCTGCAGTATTTTGTTTCTATTTCCTCCCAGACCTACTGTATAAAGTCTAACTCTAAAGAAAGTGCTAAGCTGCACCATTTAATATCACTCTCAGAATACTTTCATGGTTCTGGCAGCAGACAAGACCAGGTCCAATAACAGTAAATACTGCAGGTTGCACACAATAGGTATTCCTTTTCTAAAAGAATTAACTGCCACTGTTAAATTTGAAATTGTTCAAATTCAAATCGAATGAGATCATTTGTCATTTGACCCATTTCCTCCATTTTCAGCAGACACTTTATTGCCAGCCAGAGCAAACCAAAGAACCTTTGCATCACTGTAATCATAAAACACATTCTTTTGTCATTAATTAGACACAGCTGGGCAGGAAATAACACACAGGTCATAAAAAGCAGTGATGTATATTTTGCTCAAGGCAATAGATTTTTCCTTCGATTTCCAGAATCCTTTGGCAGAACTGGAAAAATATGTATTATGTTTTGCAACAAATTCTTTTATATACCTCTTTGCCCCATCTTTACTACAGCTCTTTCTAGTCCAAGTAGTAAATGCCCCAGCTGTGGGAAGGAAGGCAGCTGTAAGCAGAAACCTATTTCAAAGGCACTTCCAATACATGGCAGAAGTCACAATGACAAATTGTATAAAATGTGTCCATGTTTCAGATATGTCCTTTCCATATCGTCTAATCTGCCAGGGTGGTGCTAGAGCTCACGTATGGTAAGATTTGGGTAAACTAATGAGTTCAGCTTCGTGCTTGAATCTCACAGGAGAACTTATCCTGCAAGCAGCCTCTTGGTTACAACAGCTGGATAACAGAAGGGCCAGAATTGCAGAACGGGGCAGGGGGCAAGCAGTAAAATCCTCGATAAAGATAGTTCTACATGGTTTGGCGAGAATACCTCCATCTGGTATATTAAAAAATCCTCCAACTTTGCGTATCAAGTGAATTTCACTCTGGTACCTGCATTTAAACAGTTTGCAGCAATGGCAGAAATGCTGTATTTTTATTACAGCAAACGATAGCAGGATTTCTTGAGATGAACCTCCTGCCAAGGCTTCCAAATTCAGGGGTAAAATTATTAACAGACATGTATGCATGTCATGTGAGGAATTATATCAGAAGTAGGAAAACATCAGTTGAACATTGCCATAGCAACCTTAGCATAGTAAAAGCGTATACCCTTCTGCAGAATCAGAAACAAAAAAAAAAAAAAACAGGTACAAAATTGCTTTCCCTGCTATATAACAGAAGTATGTAACTACATACAGGAGAGAAGAATTCACATCACATTCAACTCATATCTCATGTATATGTGCAAAAGAACCTAATCATTACACTTGTGCATACTCAACACACCTCAGATACAAACCTGCCATTATCTTCCCTACTGTGAGAAGCATTTTTTGGAATTAACAACATTTCATAATTCTAACATTACTTGTAAGGAAAATAGTATAGTGGAAGGTCTTTAAAGAGTTTGGATTCTTTAAATGATTTACTTCATAAAACTAGATGAGAGGATACAGAGCAGCTGCTGTACTGTACTTCCTTTGTCAGCCGTCAGTGCTTACTGGGAGTAAGATTAAGTCATGACAGTAAGAAAGGTAGGCACATATTTGGTGTGTGTGTGAATAAGGTAGGTGTGTATTTTGATAGACTCCTGGGAGAAATCAATTTTTGATGTATTTTCTCTTGTCTAAAACATCAGTCCCAGATTTTTATTTTTTACCAGCAAGTTCAGAATAGAATCAAGTGCAGTGTTATTAGAGGATATTTAGAGTAATTTTAAACTGAAGTCTTTTGACAGCTAAAATGTGAAAAACAACAAAAAAGACTCAATATAGAAATCAGCATTTTACAGTAGTACACTATTGATTATTTTACATGGATTGTTTGCGCCTATGATCCTTTCACTACTGACTGCTTAGGGTACACTGCTGATACCAAGCATTACAAGAACACTGTTCCTGGTCAGACTGACCAAGTAAAACTGATGTGCATAGGTCAGATGGAATTTTCTAGACATTTTTATCATACTGATTTTAAACTGGAAAACAAATACAGATTATTATGTTTTTGTTCATTTATTTCTTTCAAGCATTTCCAAGTGTTTATGGTTTTTTTTTGTTTGTTTGTTTGTCTAAATATATTTGCAAAGTAAACTATTTCAAAGGAAATTTCTTAGGGTTTTTTCTGCCCTTGGCAAGAAGAGTAGCAACCTTTAGGGCTAAAAATGGACAGAATTCAAAAATTACTTGTGTCTACTAATTTCTATAATTCTACTGAGACAATTTCCTCTAGAAACTGATGTAATAATAATATGGAATATAAATTGTGAGAAAGTTTGCATTTTTCATTTCTGAAAGAGTTAGATTGCTACTGATTTTAATGATACATGAAATACAGTGCCATGTAACATGAGTGAAACAGAACATGGGTACTGGTATATTCTCCACTGGTGGTGCTTTTACTGGTCTGTACCACATGTTTGTCTTCTGAAATCAGAGGCTGTGTCACTGCTTCTCCAGTTGTCATCAAAAATATTTTTAATCAATAGATATTTTCCTCCCAAATTGAAATCAGCACATGATTTACATCTGTGGGGATGCTTTTGTTATAAAATGGCAAAAAAAATAAGAATCACAGTGTGGAAATATGGTATTTGGAAACACTGTGGTACTGAATTACGTTTCACAGTCTTTTTAGGCCAGTGTATATTTTCAGCTCACACTATGATATTACTTGCTACCTTAAGCCTTAAAAGACTGGGAAAAAAAAAAAAAAAAAAAAAAAAAAAAAAAGGAGAAAGGATGAAAGAAGAGGAAGCAACTTCTAAAAGTTGCTGATTTTCAGCTCAGGAAGTAGCTGAATGATAATGATGATGACTGATGATAATCCAAAAAATGTTTAGCTAAAATAGTAAAAATGTCTTGCCTACTATCATAATTTTCATTACTTACATTAATTGTTTAGAATGTTTCCCAGCAGTACAGATATGAATCTTTTATCAGGCCACATTATATAAAAAATGTTTGCCAGACAAAGCCATTAAAAGAAACTGTACTTTAACAGAAATACTGTCAGAGCTTAAAGCAGTGATTGAGCACCTGGTGGGAAGGCAGGGCCAACGCAAGGGAGCTCAGGTGCATGCAACTGGAAGTGGTACAGCCAGGATCCACCTATTCCCAGACCTCATTTAAGGGCTGGCAGTGGAGGTGAGGGTGTCTCTCTGAGGATCTTTGCCTACCTGAGGTCTTCCAAGGGTGAGTGGAGTCTTTCCTTTGTTTCTCTGTTTATGGTTGCTGTATTTGAGCATATTCTCACTTGCTGTAGCCTGGGACTTGGCAACTCTGCTGCTGTGCTTTTCATTGCATTTTAGCTTTATGTGTACTAATACATAACAAATTGTATCTGTAATTAAGCTTACAAAAAGCAGTGTAAGGGAAAGTAAAAGAAACAAGGGGGAGCTAGGCGGGCACAAAGAAATAAAGATAAGGGTTCAAAGCTTCATCAGATAGTATTTCAGTTTATTCAGTGTTAGCTCATGCGTTGTGAAAAATATTACTTTAAAAAAATCTTTTAGCATTTTAGCAGGCTTTTTTGTGAAAGTGTCTATATGTTTGTACGTATTTATTTCAAATTTTTTACAAACTTTAAAAAATCCTCAAAATAATAGTTATGTATAATAAATCACAAAAAAGTTAAATTTCCTTTTTTTTTTTTTTTAATTTCACTGTACACAACTGATAAACATGCATTTTTAAAATAAAACTAACCAGATTCCTTTTAATGCTTTTCTGCTCAGCACTTGCTGTGCACCCAATTTGGTTTAGTAAATGAGCATTTTCACATTCATATGGTGCTTAAGCTTTCAATTTAGTCACTCAATGAATGTTAATTGATAGTATGGGGTGAACAGTACTTCTAATCAGTAAAAATAGTAATCTACTGTGAAAAAAAAAAAAAAAAAAAAAAAAAAAAAAAAGGCAACTATGCATATGTGAATAGGGGTGCAAAATGATCTTTGCAAAAAAAACTTGAAGCCTTGGCTAGAATTTAGAATTATACCCTTTGAAAATGGTACACGGATTAGAAAAGTCAATGTAAGGAGAAAACAAAGGAAGCATTTTTAATTAAGAAAGCTTGAAAGAGGAACAAAAAGATCTTTCTTTATAGAAGAGCTTTTGTAAGGATAATATTGACCACTTTTATTAAGTTCTTTAGTGGTAAGACAACTGATCAGATTGATTGTATAAAACAAGTGCTAGGGTTAGATTTAGGAGAGTGGTGGGTTGTTTTTTTGGTTTTTTGTTTGTTTGTTCGTTTTGTTTGTTTTTCAATGGGAATGATACCTGAGTCCCAGACTTCCTTCCAAACTCCTCAGTAATATTATGGTGTGCTCTTTATTGGACAAGAGTGCTGAAAAGAAATGATAAAAATCCTTCAGACTTGAGCAAGGAGTATTTGTCCTTGCCAATAGATAAAAGATGCATGCATGTATAAAGAAGTGATACTACAAATTAAGCACATAACAATATCCTATAAACTCAAGGCATTTGAACTTAAAACTGTTGACTTCTTTTCTCCTTCATTAATCTCAAAATATAACTGTTTCCTGCACAAAATTATATGCTACAGATTCAAGTAATGACTACTGTCTAGTTAAAGAGAGATGTAACATATTTCCTGCTCATCAGGCATAGATAGAAAATAAAGCAAGTATATTCAAAAACTGAATTTCATCTTTATGATGGATTAAATTCAGTATTTGCTTTCAATACGACAGGCTAATTCAAAATTTATTAAAATTTGAGTTTGCTTGTTCTCTAGAGTGTTTTGCATTACCACTGAAAACATGTTCCGCAAGGTTGACTTATATGTAAATCATCTAGCCACTGAATAAAACAGCAAAAAGTAGGTATAAAATCAGTACTATGTTGGCCGGTTCTGTTTTGTCAATGAGGTTGAAAATGAAATATGGTCTCAGTGCCAGGGAGGAACACTGGAGTTCTGTAGAGATGTGTTTTTAGGCTTGTGTTGATGAATGCAATAGCGGAACATATTGTTGAAAAAGAAATTAATTGCAGAAGCCATGAAGTTTGTAGTCAACAAAGAAATCATTAGAGTATTGAAGAACTGAAACTTTTGAGAAGTATCACATACGTTCTTGAAAGATTGTAATATTAGGCAAAAATGAAGGGGAAAAAAAAAAAAGCAAAAAAACTGGCAGACTGAAAATTGCTAAATGTGAAGGAAAATAGCAGACAGTACCTTACCAATTTTCAGTAGCAACGCCCCAAGGAAATAAAATGTAAAATATACTAGTGAAAGAACTGAAAATGAGTCTTTCCAGTATTAACTCACAGAATAAACCTGTTTACCTACAGCCTTTGTGCTTTCATCATTCGTTATGTCATCTGAAAAGTAACAAAGAACTAAAAAATGGCTGGAGAAAGGTTTCAAAGACAGCCAAAGGTATACAGCAACTTCTGTACCAGGAGAGGAAAAATTGATTAGAACACTTCCACTTGGAAAAAAAAGATATTTAAAAGGTGATGGATGTTAGTTTTTTTCCTCTGTCCTCTCATAGTTTCTCATTATGGAAGGACTAAGAGCACCCAATGAAATTATCACGCAGAGTGTGATGAAATTAAGTAATTTATTGGTACAGAATGTTGCAGGGGCCAGAGTATAAGTGTGCTCTGAGAGTAAATTTTGAAGCAAATTCAAGAAAAATGTCTACAAGAGACTGTTATGCATGCTTGTTCAGTTGCAGTCTCCAGCTCTACAAGTCTCTGAACTGCAGATTGTTGATATGCAGAATTGCACACTAAGGCAAGTGCCCTTGTATAATTAACCTGTTTATGTTTGTTTTTGTTTTTTTTTTTTTTTTTTGCTAAACCTCTGCAAATACTTATGGTCAGAAATAGGGCACTTATTTAAACTGATCTTTGTTTTCCTCAGAAAAAACCTGCTCTGAAAAATCTTAACATTAACAGTGATGCAAAGAAGGTACAATAGGTCAATATCTACAAAAAAATGTTTGAAAATACTGAAGCATTACCTATTTGATATTTTGGATGTGCCAGTCAGAAATAATAATGCACTGTTCCATTATCAACTTTACTACACTGGTATTTATTATATGGGCCAGGTTGTTCTCATCATGTCAATCATGTCTTCCAGAGACTACAGAATTAACAAGCTCAAAGATCTTGAGACCATAGAAGCTTAATTGGTCCTGCGATCTACAATTTCTTTTATCTGTGTGAATGGCAGCTTCTGAGAGTTACTTCATTGCTCAGTTTAAGAGAATTTATCTCATGAAGTTACTGATGTAAGAAACTTCTAATGCCTTTTTTCCCCCCCAAAAAAATGTTCTTCTGTCTACGAACTGGTTATGACAAAAATATATGCTGGGTTTCAATGTAAAGTAAAAAGACAAGATGATATTTCAGCAGAAAGAATCTAAAAGATATCTGTAGCAGTCATGTTTTGCAGAAGTCACACTATAAAATACGTTCCTTTATCTCCCTGTTAGAAGATCCTTCAAGAGTATTTATCTACCAAAGTCAACCTAACAGACTTTCATCTTCAGCAGGCAAAAGACACATTAGTTTCAAAGAACAAAATATTAAATTCTTGATGTTTCAGCTATTTCACACCAAAGTGACTCCTTATTTAAGTTTAGTTTGCAGCATTTGAGAGACCCTTATCAGTGCCAATATTCTCACTAGGCAGTGCACCTGCTTCAGTTTCTCCAGTACAGTTTCTTGCAACCAATGCTTCTACCTTTAGGAGTAAGTCCCTGCCTCCAGAAGTTCTCACACTGGTGCCAGCACTATAAGATGGTATAGAGTCCTTTCATATGAGGAGCCTGTAAGAGCACAAGAAAAATGAATTGATTCTCGTGTTTGTAAGTTCATGCATTGTGGGATATAATCTCTTGACCTTTCTGTGGTCTGCATTCAAATTTGCCATTTCTAAGCCTGACCATGTGAACAAGTGTTTGTTGCATGGCACCTTTTGAGATGTCCTTGCCCGGTAGTCAGCTGGCCTTGAGAACAGCTGGTATGGCCCCCATCTATAACAGGGTTCATAATTACTATATTTGCATCCTACAACCAACAGCAACTGGAGTCCAAGGGAATACCAGCTAGAGGTGAGTTGCAAAAGGAGAACAAAGCTACAGCAGAGAGGAGGCCCTCTGGTTTTCTGCTACAGCACACTAAGCAATAGGAAGCATGGAGGGCCACAGTCCTAGTTTTTCCTGATTACAAGCCTATTAAATCATAGTATTTTCCTTGACAAGGAATATAGAAATTAGATATATATTTCAATTGTGAAAATTTACAGAAGTAAGTTTTGTTTTTGCAATCAATACTTACATCAAGAAATAAGATTTTTTACCCAAACCTCATAAGACTGTGTCCCCATATGGTACAGCAATATGAGTCCTCCTAAATAACAGGAAATACACCACTTAGCTTTCTGTGAGGCATGGGAGCAGGGAAAATGACAGCATAGTTCCCATTGAAGGAGACCTCCTGAAAATAGAGTTTGTAATTTCTGAGTGTACCTGAAATGGAAGTAAAAAGAAAATAAGATTTGTGAGGCAGCTGATTAGCTTTCATTAGGGGGGAAAAAAAAAAAAAAAAAAAAAAAACACCTTAATCTTCTTCCTGTTTGTAAATTAAAATATTGTTTAAATTTCTACAAAAACAAACAAACAAACAAAAAAAAAACCTGCTGACAAAGATGTGTTTTACATTTAAAAAAAATTTTCATCTAGTGTGCTGCTGAGGGCTGTGCCATCTTTCTCATTCCTGCTCAAGAAGAGAGCAGGAAATGGACACATGCAAGAAGTCTCAGCTAATCTTGGCTATAGAAAGGAGAATCCCATAGCTATTTCATACTTTTTTAAGCCAGGCCGATGTGTAGTTTCCTGCAAAGAAAACTGTAATCAGTTTCTAGTTTTTCTGTCACTTCTACGTTGGAATCAGTTTCTGAAAAGAATGTGGTCCAGTAATTACATAGGATGCTTTGATATACCATACAGTAAAGTAGCACCTTAGCTCTCCACAACTGATAGTCACAATCGATAGTTACACTGCTTATTTCTATTACAAAATAAACAGCAGATCAACTGTAGGACTTCTAATTGTGTGAGACACCTTTATTAAGAAAGATATGTGGGAGTCTTTTTTTTTTTTTTTTTTTTTTTTTTTTAGGTTGGTAACATTGCTAAGAAGACAAATACCTAAGTGTTTTTTGATTATGATTGTTGTAGTTGAGAGTGGAGTACATCTAAAAATGTTATGGCTTTTTGTGTCTAATATCAGCTTAACTGTAAGGAAGGGGGGGAAGCCATGAAAAAGTAGAGAAATTTAGACTGGAAAGACAGGTCATTTAATCCAACTCCATGCCCAAAGCATTCTCAAGTTTATTCCAACTTCAAACTTGTGTCAGATGCCTCAGGATTACATCCAGTCCAGTACTGACTACCTCCAAGCACAGGCATCCCAAAATCACTTTGGGTGAAATTAATGGCAATTTAGAGTAAATACAAATGCATTGGACAATGCAAAATAAAAAAGTGGGAAAGTAAAGTAAAAGCAATGTAAAACTGCTCTGATAAAGAATCTTCCTTTATTAGTTTTCACACCAGTTTTTCTTTGAGAACATAGAATCATCTCTGTCAGAATAGAATTGGGCTAAAAAAATCTGTTTCTTTTCAATTAGTTCTCAGTCAGTTTTTCACTTGTTCTGAGGACTGGATATTAGAATGCTCAGCAGCGGTTTTAAGATTCCATCTCACAAAATGGATGTTGAAGGGCTTCTGGAGGTCACTTGGTCACCTCCCTGCTCAATTAGGGCCACCTGCAATTACAGCTAGTTGACAGAAAGGAATGAGCATTGTAATTACAATGGAGTCGTTGCTGTTGGAGAGAAAAGAAATGATTTTATGGAATTAATGATGATCTTGTGTTTATGTATTCTCAATATAAATCACTGGGAAAACTTCCATTACATTCTAGAAGAATGTATTCAGATTCTGAGCAAGGAGTTCTTGTATTTGTAACGCAATCTGATCTTTGATTCTAAAATACATGCAGTAATATATATTTTTTGAAAGACTTCTGTTTAAAATAGTTTAGCAGACTGAAGCAAATGGACATATGTGGTTATTAATGCATATTTTTAGTTTGAAAAGAGAAAAATTCCTAACAACCTTTGTTGGAGGTTCCATATCACCTTGCAAAAGAGATAGGACACTCAGGAAACCTAAGTAAATAATATGATTATATGGTCTATGCATTCCAGCTCTATAATCCAACTAAAGAATTATACAAAGAATGTGAAGGGAAAAACTTAAAATTGTGAAAAAGCATCACTTAGGTGTTTTTCTTTTTTGCCTTTTGTCCCAACAGTGAGCGTTTATTTTTCTGAGATTTTTATTTTTATTAAAAAAAAAAAAGTACTTTTCGTAGCACTTCTATTGCTGGGCATGAAGCCAAAGCTTCCCCAAAATGTAGCTCATGTATGTGCCAAGGGCTCCCTGCTGGCAGATGAGCAGGGGCAGAACTCGTAATGTCAGAGCTAGAGCAGTGGTAGTTTAGTTGGGAGCACTTGAAATGAACTGCATTACAGTTGAGGAAAGTAGCATATAGCAATAATATCACAGAGAATTAAACACAAACATTACCTTTTGCAAAGTAATCTGCTTTTGGAAATGTAGTTCATTGCACAGATAATTTGTGTAAACAATTCTACTACATGTATCATTGTGTAAATTAGAATTCTTGAAAAGATTTCTTAGGGTCACCTTAATTCTTTATTAAGAGATAAACAAGAAAATATGACAGAATAAATAATGGCTGGTGGTTGGCTCTTTGCCTTTAAAAAGAATAATAATACAATTTTTGAATTTAGATGTTTGTCTGCTTTTGGGATGCAAACAATTTGATTCTCAAACTCACTTCTTTGGGTTTTGATGATTCTGACTTGAGAAGAAAACTGCCAGTTTGTGTGGAGAAGCAATTTGTGGGAATTGAGCTTTAGCCATCTCAGAATGGTTTTGCATTTTTTTTAATGAAGGAAGTTATCTGAAGTCATTGTACAATTTCTTGTTTTCCTGAGCCATCTTCTGTGGATGCACTTTATGAAATTAAAATTGTTTAATTACCTGGACTATATTTCTAATATAATGAATTTCAGTTTTTTTGGAGTAAATTAATGTAGTATGTAATTTTACTAACAGAAGGATACTTTAGACTGTTAAGAAATGGCTTAGAGAGAAATAAAGAAGACAATAAAAGAATTTAAGTATTCTGCTCTGAATTAAAATGATGCTAAATCATCCATTTAAAAACTACATTAAACCTTCATGTGCCCTCGGTTTTCAAAGGAAATTTCACTTGTAATGTCTAAGCAGGGATAGTCCAGGAATGCTCCCTTCTTTCTAGCTCTGGAGGTTCACTCTGGAAGATGATACTCTTGAGCATCGCACCTCATCTGGTTCTTGGGAGTCCTTCTGGGCTCACAGGGAGGAAGTGACCTGAAGTATCTGAACTTGATGATAAAGGATCACAGATGGGAGGACATTGCAGTGAATAAACAAATGATGGGAATTGAGTGAGTACATTCAAGGAAATCTTAGACCGGAGAAAAGCAAGGTCTCTATCCTGTTAGACATTAAGTAACATTCTTGAAGACTTTTAATTCACTATCTTCTCCTAACCAAACTTCCTGAAATATTCAGTCTTTGCTTATGTTTTATTATTCCACAAGAACTCGAGTTCTATTCCTTTTATTAAACACTGTTTTTCATTATGTTCTGTCTTTATTACAATCTCCATTCACAGGCAGAGCACTTAAAACACCTGCTATTCGAACATAAAAATAAATCATGTAAAAATCAGTAAAACCAACTAGGCTAGAAGATCAATATTCATTAGGCAAATAAAAGAAAAGGAAAAATTGGAGAGCAAAAAAAAGTTTAGTAAAGCCAAACACCTCACCTTTCATTAGGTGTCACAGCTTAATAGAAAATCAATAAAGTCAGAGTGCAATCTGCAGCTTAGTATATAACAAGTATATATCAAGTCTTCTATGTCTACAGGGAATGTAATTCTTTAATACTCTTAATATGTGATCCTAAGGCAGATAAACACAGGATAAGAGTGAAGCTGCATGTACTGACTGCAGCTGAGGCATGCATTGTGCCCCCACAAGAACACATTAAGAGAACTTTCTTTGTGTTGCAAAGCACAAATGAGAAAAGGTTGTAGTTTGGGGCAAAAAGATAACATTGCTCAAGCTTTAAAATCTTCAGAGTAGATGAAAGAAAAGCAGTAAGAGAACTGGTATCTCTACATCATCAGTTACTGTATGGGAACTACTGAGTCATGGCCTGAACCTCTGATTGATCACATGAGGTGAGCCATGAGTCAGCCAGAGGAGCACAGGTGAAGGCAATTCAGCTGTGCTGCCCGAAGGGTGGAGCCAGAATCCACCCCTCCTGGACCTATTTAAGAGCTGGCTACGAATGGGGAAGGATCTTGTCTGGAGATCCCTCCTTCTGGTGTTTTGTGGTGAGCCCAGCTAAGGGTAAGCCTTCCATTTATTCTCTTTTGTTATCATAATCTACTTCGCCTAACTCTCTTGTTTATTTTGTGATTGTAACATCTTGATATCCATTGATTATACAGTTACTAATGTTATTAGCAAGTGTTAATGGACAAGGTGGTATAGCACTACATATGAAAGGTACAATCACTGTTCAAAGGACATACTAATATAAGTATTATGACTCCCTTTTTCCAAAGGTATCTCAAACAAATCAGAGATTTACCATAATCTGGGTGTTCGGGTTTTGTTTGTTTGTTTTTTTAGCTTTTATCTCTGATAATCTACCCTGAGCAGAGTACTTATGATTTTTATCTTTTTTTTTTTTTTTTTTCCGTCCTCTATTAATGTGATGATTTATCAGCTCGATATTGTTGGGGTAAATTACAGAGAATTGCTAACAGCTGGAGGGACTGAATGATAAGGTGCATTGTCTCTTCACATTACAGGCAAGGGTCAGGGTAAGTTGTTATATGGTAGGTTTCAGATTCAAGCTTTTGACTTACAAATGAAACAGACAGGAGAGGGATGTCAAGATTAATGTTGCATAAAGTTCAGGTAGGCTCCCTCCAGCAAATAGCATCTTCACCCATGTATCAAATAGCAAGGTGTCTGTTTGCCATAGTTTTTAAGCCCATACTGAAGGTTTCCATATATTCTCCTGGAGTGGGATCTCCATGCCGTTATGCACTGTATGCTTTCTGGATATTGCTTTATGGAGACATCAATCAGCCACTGTTTTTCTATGGAGAATAAACCCCCAGAGAAAAAAAAAAAAATACCACAGCTGCAATCCAGCCAGTTTGCCTGTGTCAGATGTCACAGTACTCCCATCATGGGCAGGTGCCTCTGAGTAGAGAGAAATCTTCACCACAAGTCATGTGTGGAGGTAGAGACAGACTGTCATTGACGAAAAAATGAGTGGCTAAAGGAGTTGTCAAGTCCCAATGCAGTGATAATTTGATACTAAATTTTCAGGGGAGTTATTTTAAAATCCAAAATATGCCATGGCCAGCCACATATGGGAACATGTAGAAAAAGGAACATATGTTTACATTCTTCATTAAATTACTCTGATTATAATTGTATTAGTTTCTTAGGAACAGAAGTGGTACAATCTCAGGGTTTTACTTCCATAAGTTCCATTTTAAAACTTATTTCAGTTGCTGTCTGTGGCTATGGAAGTAAAACTGCAGGAACTTAATAAGTGCTATAAATTCTGAGCTGTTCAACCTCCTCAGCATGTGGTGCTTAGCCCTCAGTAGCTTACCCTTTCATATGGTATCATGCTAGAAAGTGCAGAAGTATTTCCAGGTTAGCCCTGAAGCAGTCTTCACTTCCCTCATGAAATTTAGACATAACTCCTTAATTGTTAGACGATATAAATATGGCCAGAGCAGCGACTTCTCCTGTCAGACTGGCATACAGCAGAATTATAGTTGTAGAGTATTCAGCATTAGGGAAATAATATTTTGGCTCAGAAAGGTGGTTCGATGAGTATGAGTGTATCCATGGGTATGGAAGGTGAAGATTGTTCTGCTGAAATTAACTTCAGTAGCAATGGTTTGTTTGAGTTCTTGGTAAATCATGTGATCCAGCACCCTTACAGCTAGAAGTAATTTCCATGATTTCCTTGTGGAAATCAATGCAAACACAGTTTATAACCAAACGAAACTGTAGAGCACTAAGGGTGTATCCTATGTGTACTGTACTCAGCAGGTTACCCAAGTAAAAGGAGACAATTCAATTCACTTTTTGCTGGTCAAACACCTGCTGAGTGCACTTCTCTAAGCGTTTCTCCAAGTTGCAGTGGTCAACTAGTGTATTCTGGTTTTATAATCCAGTGTGTGAAGACTGATGACCACTGAGATCTGATCTGATACATTTCAATTCATTTTCATGTAATCCTAGACGCTTGTTTAGGAAAACAAATACTCTTCCTGAAAGAAATTAAGCTTCTTTTTAGTGCTCAATTGCTTCTCCCTCTCTCAGAGGTACCCTTACTTGAAACACAGTTGTCTTTGCAGTGAGACACATGGTTAAGAACTCTATGGCAACCCTTCTGTCAGCACTTTACCTCTTTCAGTCTTCATTTGAGCTTTTTGATCCCATTGGCTTCTAAATGCACGTAAACATGTAGCACTGTAACAATGTGTGTGATTGACAGGCCAAAGAGAAAAAAGATCTGATTTCCATGGAGAATATTGGCATATTTGTAAAATTTGCCCCTAAGTATAATTTCTTAAATTGTTTAGAAATTCAAGTAGCATTCAATAAAATGAGTAAAAAATAGAATAATGATAACAGAAGAAAACAAAGCATACTCTTTATACTGTTACACAGAATATGTTTTACATTTCATTTTCCAATCAGATTTTTTCTTCCTAACTTGTAAAAACAAAAATGGGACTACACAACCAAATACTCTAAGGAAACATTATTTTCTTGTGGAACTAAACAGTACAGGTTGACTCCTGTAAAGTACAATGATATTTCAGGTTGGTCCACACTGAGTCCTGTTTTATTTTTTTCAGTCGCTAAACCCAAATCCTATAATTTAATGTGTAAGTAAAGCTCCTCTTTCTTCTCTGCTTGAGGTACATTGATCAATGAAAGATTTCCTTAGCTGTCTTGTTGCCAGTTTAGAATGGGTCTGAAATCAATTAAGTAAATAGTCTTCACTAAAATTAATGTCAGCAAGATCTTTAATCCATATGTCATCATCTTTAATTCATATATTTTCTTCTAGACGTTCTAGGAATTTTACAAATAAGTGACTTTTACAGGGAAAAATTGAGTATTAATTAAAAAAACAACTTTATATCCTCTACTATGTCTTTATTTACTAGATTTTTATTAAAATATGAATCAATAGCAGTGTGTTTAAAAGCAAATACAGCAATCTTACAATTGTCAAATATTGATGGAAACAATTCTGCAGCATATGACGCACACTTCAATGTAATTATTGTCTAGACTATGTTCAATTTTAAATGGTGAACTAGTTACAATTTAATGATAGCAAATAACTAATAGCCTGTACTCTGTCCTAACATTCGTATTTCCTCTGATTTACATGGGTAAAATTTGTTTAATAAAGAGGTATTTGTTCACAAATTCCAAGAAATACACAATTTTTTTTGTACCAAAGAATCAGAAGCTTTCTAAAGTGAAAATGTTTCTTGTTCAACAGAAAGCTAGACAATAGAAAGCATATGGGCTTTTCTCAGAGCAGCCTAGTACAGAGAGACATGACATAGGAAGACCAAGTTATTTTTTGCCAGAGATGCCGCATGGGCAAAAAAAAAAAAAAGCTGTACATCTTTCTGCACCTGGCTGGTGAGAGTAAACTGTGCTCTGCTGAAAGAGAACTCTGGGCAGAAACTCTGCAGGTTGAATCTGTTGAAATGTCAATTACAAGAGAAAGATTCCTACGTTCATCTGACTTCTATCTGCTGAAGAGTTCTTTCAGGTCTGCTTTATACCCCTAGAGGTGTTTGCTGCAGGAAATTTTTATCAGGCTTTCAGGCCGACAAAGCAGAATAAAGCACATCTTCCACAAACATAATCATCTGAAGGGAAAAGGTTCACGCAGAGCACATATTCCCTTAAGCAAGGGGAAAGTGAGACAGCTGCAAAAGTAGTGCCTTTTGCAGCTGATATGTATGATGACCTTTGTGAGATCATTTAAGATCTTCCTTTTTAAAACAGGAGTAAATTTCACAAGTATCCCAAACCATACTGTGAATTCTCTTGTTGTGAATTTCTAAAAACTGTGGTACTGATAGTCACGGATTTAATAGGAGGGGAGGGATAGGGAAATAAGACATAAAAAGGACTGTGGTTTTCCCCTAATGTTGCCTGATTTGGCACACCCTGCCACTGGCTTGACACCGTACAGCTGTGCAGCCTCCTCAATGCATCCCTGAATGAACATCACATATAGCAATCTAATGATGTTCAGAGATGGCATTAATTCTACACTCACATTGATTCTATTATAATATTATAAGGAAGTTTCAAAGCACAATTAAGATGCGAGGGGAAAAAATCTATATAATGCATTAATATGCGTAGCGTTAAAGCCTAATAGGAAGTTATACTCATCTGCATTTTATGCAGAAACAATATAATTGCAAAGTGACTGATCATTTCTAGCTTCCAATGAGACCCTGAGCAAAATATGAGTCTATTAAAAGATTGAACTGGCTTGGCAGCAAAAGTGTGCTGTCAAGACCTTTCACACATCTATTTGGGATTCACAGCTGTACATCTCAGTAACAAGTATATTCATTTTGTTATCCACAGTCAGAGAAATACCAAATACATGAAAGACATTTGTGACCTGACAATCTCCAGGCACTCTGCTACGTGACCATCCACTTTCTTGGGGGCATCTGCTTATAGTCCATCATAATAATTTTTGTCAGCTTCAGGTGGCCTGTGGAATATTTCTTGCCTCAGAGACACAAGATCTATTTAAATTAAATTGTCAGGAATGAATTGGGAAACCAAGGCTAAAGGAGATCATTTCTTCACCCCTTGAAAAGTTTTTAAAGCAAACTAGTTCCTCAAAAAGGAAACAACAACCCACAGACAACTGTCTTCATGTAAAATAGGGACAGCTAAATGATGCTACATGTGCACTTTCTGCAAATCATGTGGCATCTGATCCTGCCCACAGTTATCTTTCATCCCCATTCCTTATGCACAAATTCATTTGTGAACATAGGCATTGGGCAAGTTCTGGAGCACTTCCCAGAAGGAACAGTCACGTTCTAACATGGCATACTCTAACATAATCCCAAATTCACCTGTACACAGCCTGGATAGATCATGTATGAACCAAGACAAGCCGAAAGCTAAATCCTCTTATTCACCAGAACACATCTCCTCTCTCTTTCTCCTTCCCTCAACTAAGCTTTTAAGCTTGAATTACAGTTTACCCAACAACAGTGAGAATCAAAGCATTCATTCTGCACATTTTTGGCATACTGCCTCTTTGCAGTCACCAAAACCGCCTTTTTTTGTTCACCTAGAAAGCAGCACAGAGAATCCCAACAGCTACAGTATACTTAGCAAAAACCAAAACAGTAGCAGGCTGTGCATAAATCTGAAGCAAGTTTTTGCCAGTCAGGTACAGCGCACAAATTCTTCAGGGTTTCTCTTGCTTGACATTCAGATATTTCAGTGATGTAATATTGCTTCTCCTCCCAAAAAACAGAAAGACAGTCCATGTTTCAAAGTTGGCAGTTCAGAAAGCTTTGCTGTCACACTCATTTAGGCTATTGTGTTCCAGCTCCCCTTCCAGCAGGCCACAGATGTTCTCTGTGTATTTATTCCTGCCTGAGTATCACCCACTGTTCCTGTTCCCAATCAATTAAAAATCCTTGAAGGAGATGACTTGGAGACCATCTGCAGTATATTATGACAATAATTAAGGAAGTGCCAAGTGCAGAACTAAGCACTGGAATCTAAGTCATAGCTTGTCCCTTTCCTAGCTGTATGTGTTCAAATAGCATTCAAAGGGACTAACACATTAAATATGTGTACTCTTGAGTGTATCAGAGATGTTGAACCATTCTTCAGCAAACAAAGACTGATCTATTTCCTTTGTGACAGCTTTGCCACCAATACTATATCCTGTGCTGTCACACCATAAATCAAGAACTACTGCATCTGATTGAGATCATCAATGGCTAATTTGTTGAGGAAAAAAAAAAAAAAAAAAAGCTAGGTACAGAATTCATGAGAGCATTTTCTTTCTGGACCATGTACCTCCTTGTCTGAAGATTTGGCATCTCTTATAGTTTAGTGCAGCATCTCATTAGTCCTGCACACAGTAAGGCACTCTGAGACTCAGTGTAAGGAGGAACAAAAAGTAAAACTATTCCGAGTCTCACAGAAGCTTTGATTTTCTATGTCATTTGGGTATTTTATACAATTTACAACCAATAGTGTAGAAACACAGGCTTTCTCACCCTATCTGATATACCAGTCAAACTTAAGGAACCTCATTATGTGAATGTGGTAAGGGTAAAATTCAAAAATTCAACAAGTTTCTTGTTACAGGAGTTCAGGGGATTAGCATTCACTCTGTTCCAGATTTTGCATTCCCACAGATCCCAGTTTCATTCCATGGTGTACTCACCAGTTAATTTTAACTACCTGACACTGAGAAAACCCATCTAGACTCTGAATCCACAACCTCAGCTGTAACTATACCATAATGTTTCCTTCTTCATTGTATTTCCAAAGTTAAAGTAGATTTGTTGTTTAATCACTAAAATTCCTTCCTCTGGCCATGGCTGTCTCCCTCCCAGGACACTGCAGTTCTCTCTCATTTGGCTAACACACACCTTACTTCTCCACTGAGTTTCACAGACACAAGGCTATCCCTGTCACTTCAGCTCCATCCATCACTTAACATTCACTGTGCTGTCTCCTCTTCACCGTCCAGTCAAAAGAATTAGCTTTTAAAACTTCTGAAAAATCATAGCTTCTCTTTCCTGCCAGGAATCCAGTGAGATAAGACAAGGACTTACCTGTGAGGATCACCTCATCACTATTTGTAATAAAAGTTTGCACAAAACTAGAATGTAAGTAACAGTCTCTCATGAATTTTTAAGGGAGCCATGATAGAGAAAAAACAGAGAGAGAAACAGAAAGCAGTGCAAGTTAATTAGGCCTAAAAAAAGTACAGCTCTGTAATTCCAAGACCACCAGCTTGCTTAAAATCTGGTTCTAACACACAGCACAAGTGGCCAACTACATCAACTCCCGTACCTTCTATTTACAAGGTTTCTGAAGCTTCCTTGATTACCTGTCTCTCTTGTTTTTATTGAGGGTTTGGAAGGTAAAATGAATGATTCCAGTAATAAAAATGATAAAAACAGATTAAGCAAGGGGATGACAGGAAAATCTCTCTTTCTGGTGGTTAGCAATCACAGGTGCATGACCTCAGATGTGCCTTCCCAACACAATCGTGTTCCTTCAGCCAATTGCAAATCTTCATGAAAGAAACTTTCTGCTTGTTCCTGATTCCGCTTTCCTTGATGAATCACAAACAGTTCACATTGACTCGTCTTCTATCTGAGCAGCTCACCCAAACCCCATTTGTTACACTTCTATGGTTGCAGTTAGGAGTCTGAGAGATTGCAGTCCACAGAGGCAGGAACAGCTGTTTCCACATGTAGTGGCAATAAGAAAGGGAGCTGTAAAGCAAGAGAGACAGAATGTAGCCTCCTATGGTAAAAATAATCATTATCGCTTTCATCACAAAGAGAAGAGGAATGCAGGCTAGCAGAGGTAGAATTTAGGGTGTTACCAAAACTACGATTTCTTCATCAGAAACAAATATTCAATTGACTGTACATCTCCTAGGGGGATAAATACTTAGAAACCAAAATTAGAAGGGAGATAAGATTGCAGGAAACTCATTCAGCTACTGCATTTAAGTTTTTTTTCTGTGACATTAAGTGCACAACCTTGCCTTATCCTTTCCCAAACTCCAAATTTACTGTCCTTTCCCTAAGCAAGCATAGAAATGAAAGGCAACTGGAGGTGAAAATAATCCCTTTTCTACTGCCATACTTTTTCTACTGCAAGTAATATCTTTGTATCCTGCCTTTACTTCACCCAGTCTTCCTAATTCTCACACATAAGCAGTAATATGCACAACGCCAAAGTGCCATCTGTGAGCATGGCTATGTCACCAGCTGCCAATTGCTTCATGTAAGACAAATTGAGACCGCCACATGTTTTTAAACGAAAAAACTTAAATGAGAAAATAACATTTTTTATACTCATCACTGTTGTCTTTATCTGCTGACATACAACTATTTCTATTTTCTTAGCTTTCACTGACCAGAGCTTATACCTGTAATTCTGGAGATGGTTACCCTCAAATGTTTTATGCTGTTTTGTGCTATTTTTCTATCAACAGCCTCTTTTCTTTCACAATCCTTTTTACAAATATGGAACAATCTTAGGATTTTAGAGGCAACAATTCCATGCCTATCATGTACATTTTAGCTTATAGAGTAATTTGGGGGAGCTGCAAGAAGTACTTATTTTGAAGAATAACTGTTCTTTCTCTGCTAGCAAAAGATATCTAGCATATTGGCTTGTTTTTATGGTTACACAAAGCAAATATAAAATTTAAAATTGCTATTCTAAATGGCTCATATAGAAGTATCCTGCTTTTATAGTGCATGAAATCATTAACACCTTATTTATATAAAACTTTTTAATTGCATTGTTTATGGGTAGCACAGTAACAAAATGGAGAAATTCTTTTTTTTTTTTTTTTTTTTTCCTAGCAGAAAGGTTATCCTTTCAAAGATAACAAAAATATGTTTGGAATAAATAATATCCCTAGTAAAAAGACAGAGTGTATTTTGAATCTTATGCAACTTCTTCAAATTATAGGTAGCAGCAGGTGATACTGTCATTTTCCATATTAGGTGCATTCTACTGACGTATTCCTTTTCCTTGTAATATATTCTCATCTTTTGTGCCTTCATGAATTTTATGTCTTTGTTTTATGTCATCCAAACCCAGATGGTCATCTCAGTTTTCAAAAAGAAATTGATTATTCTGTGTGGTGGTGTTATTTCCACTTCATTTCCTTTTTTTTCCTGCTCATGTCAAAAGAAAAAAAAAATAGAAGAGGTAACTATGATTTATTTTCATATGTTTCCGAGCAGATTGTTATAATTTAAAACCAATTATAATTCAACTCTTCTCACTCTGCTTCTCCCAGTTAAGCCAAACATATTTTGTATAACAAATATGAAATGTAATATGCTAAAATAGCCAGGGATCCTTGCAAGATCTAATTTATTTTCAGAGAGGATATATGTATCTTTCTCATCATCAGCTTCAGGATGAAGAATACAAGCTTCATTTGTATCTTCTGTATTTGTAGGCATTTCATTTTGGTGGAGAAAAGCATAGATAGTGTTCATTGTGTTTCAGTTTTTTCTCTTTTGATAGGATTACCAATTTAAAATCTATTACTACATACCTGTAAATACATCAGGTGGCTAGTGATCTCAATAGTTCTGGATCTAGCTATCACATGGGATACAGTCCAGAAATCCCTTCTTTTTAAATCAAGAAATTGTGGTTCAAGTAATGCTTGGAAAGATTCTCCATTTTGCAGATTGGCAAGAATTCATAAAACAAAACCAAGAATCAAAGATAAACCAAGAAGCAAACTGGTGACCTCACTCCATCCTAGAAAGATTTTAAAACTTCCAGGATTGCCAACAACAGAAATAAGTGTTCGCATCACCTCTTGAAAAGCAAACATTTGGCTAAGAGAAAAATCTTATGCTCATCACTGATGGTGTAACAACATAGTATCCTGTAAATCAAAAGTTAGTAGACAGGTATCCAGGAACTGCTGTGTCACAGCCTGAGCCACTGATTGAGCAGCTGGAGAAAGGACCAGGTCAGCCCTAGGAGCACAGGTGAAGGCAATTTGACTGGGTGACCAGAAGGAGTGGAGCCTGGCTTGGTGGAGTTTTCCCCTGCAAACCTGGAATCTTCTGATACTGGTAAACAATCTTCTTCCCTTCCTTTATAGCACCTTTGCATCATGATGGTCCTTCTGTCATTACACCTCTGCTAAACACCTTTTCACATCATATGGATCTGTACAATTGCTAAAACAGGCTTCTGGCTGATGAATCTCTGTCTTCTGCCCCATGAAACAAGAGGTACAAAAGCTGTGCAAGTTGGTTTGTGCTCTTCAAAATATTTTCAAGGCTTACAAGAGATTCACAATACTCTACTCACTTTGAACCTTTGAAATGTGAAAACAGACCTTAAAAAGACATTAATTATTTTTTGAAATAGTCATGGCTGTTCAGTAAGTCTCTTGGGTCATGGCACTTGATCTTAAAGCACTTACTGTACTTTCATTCTAGCAGAAGGGAAGTACAAGAATACTCAAGAAGATTCCTGGAATGGGGGGGGGGAAGAAAGGGAGAGAGGGAGAGATCTTGTATTTCAATATCTGTGTAGTTGGTGTTAACAAGAGGAACTTGGATTTTACAACTGTAAAATGATTTGGGAGGACAGTGCCATCTGATAGAGTCAGGATTCACTCAACCAAGTAGGACAAAAACATCCTTGCTAACAAGCTGGACAAACAAGTGAGAAGAACTTTAAACTAGGAATGCTGCAGAAGGGAGACAAGAATCCACAGCCAGGTGTGATAATAGTGAAACTGTCTGGCAAGCAACCATTTGCCTCAAGACAGGCAATCAGTTGTGAAATTCACAGTGGTTATTTTCTCTAAACTGACCAAAAAAAAAAAAAAAAAAAAAAAAAAGGAACATTTAAATAAGGTGGGGGAAAAACTAAGCTGTCTAACTAATTTCTACTAAATTCTGATTACATTATTAGTTCTTCCTGCTAACCTAAGCTGGATGGAAATGTGAATCTATCCTGACAGACTTCAGGCCAGCCTGCTATATCATGTCTGCAACTCAGTCTTGGAAACCCTCAGAATTACTTCATGATCATGACGTAGTTCTCAAAGAAGTCTGCTGGATTTAAGGTATATCTCCTGCATCCCCAAAAAATGCTCTTTTGCAATGTGTAGGTCTTTTTACTTCAGCTGTAAGACAGTCTCCTATTTAAGTGATGTCTTTGTTGGCAGAAAAATAACTTTCTGCAGAAAGACTGCCAAGAAGCCCAAACCAAATTTTTTCTTGAACTCTACAAAAGCGCTGCACATGCAGTCCTGGGGTTTCCATGGGAGCACTGTGCATATGGCTATAGCCTAGACAGGATGGCAAAGCACTTCTTAAGTGCTGTATCTGCAGACCTAGGACTGCTGGAGTGTCACAGAAGGATAATTGAAAGTGGTGATGCAAAGGGATGCTGCAGTCCAGTAGTGAGCTCAATATGTGCTACAAACACTGAAGTTATTTAATGCAGCAGCAAGTTATTTAGGTTACTCTCAGGGACAGCTAACTTTCAAAGATAAACCTAATGCTGCCAGTGAGTCTCAGCAATACTTCTGCAGGACACGGAGTAGAAGTCTAAATTTCTCAGTTGAAATTTAACAGGGAGTTATGTTCATAAATTCACAGTTTTTCTACAATAATATTGAGTGTAGATCTCAAATTTACACCATAAATTGCCTGTTTGGACTTAAGAAAGTTTTCAGTGAACACAGATACTTTCATGTGTTAGTATAGTTCTTGTAAGTATTTCTTCTAGTTAGTCAGAAATCTGAGATTTTTTCATGTTAGATATCAGCAATTCTACCAAATCACTTAAAGACTGCCTGGATGGTGGTCTGGTTCTGAGATGTTGCGATTGTTGTTAGTGAAGTCAAATCAAGAAAGAAAAAGGAAAGTAGAGTGAGAAGATGTTTGTGGAAGAGTAGACTTTTCAGCCTCAGCAAGAGTCAGATGAATGGACAGCTCACCCCCCATCTTACCTACAAGGACACATCCACACTTCTGGAGGCTCTTAATATGGCTTTGCAGGCTCCACAGATATGCAAGTTAGTTCTTTGTATTTAAACCGAGGCTGGACAAGGAATACACACAGTTCTTTTATTCTGATTATTTGGTCACTTGCAATGATGTGAGTGTTTCCAGTGTTTGCAAGCTGTAGCTAAATGTTTATACAGTATGTATCTATTTCACAGTAAACTGTGATTCGGCTTTTCCAGTTTGTTATTTTTTTATCTCTCCTAAATGGCCTTTAAGTAAACTATAGTTGTTTGTGGCTTGTTTGTTTGTTTGTTTGTTTTTCAGTCTATGTAAAGACCTTTAGTTTCATAATATCTCAAAAATTAATTAAAATAGTTAATTACATAAACCTCTCACTAATTATGTTTCCAGTTTTGCATTTTGGAAATTTTGAAGCCTCTACATAGCTGTACAGCTATGCTTGAGAACTAAATAAGGCAGCATATCCTAATTCCTAAAATTGAGACTAATCTTTAAGGCAGAAAAAAATCTTCAGTGAGAAAATGTTAATTCCTCTGTTCTTAAGAATAAATGTAATACTGAGACTCAGAAAGTACCTAGGATACTTGTTAGCAAACCAATATATGTCATTAGGGAAACCTTTCTAGCAGGGGAACCACAGTACGATTGTTAGGACCACTGTCAGTGTTAGGAGGAATATTGTTACAAGGAAAAATTTGAATGTTAGACCATTTGGGCTCCACCTGTTTCCCTTTTATTTTTCTGTCTGTGCATAAACATGTACAATAGTGACCCACCTGGTGCCATTCAGAAAACATGTATTCTTACAGTGTCACTTCTCTGCTTAAAAGGCTCAGTGATAAATTGACTACTTTTGCAAACAGTAACTTATGAAATGTAAATAAAGACAAAGGAGCTGAATTGGGCTGAAATTTTGCTGTCCTTTTCAGTTTCAGCTGAAATTGAGATGCAGAAAAATTAAGGTGGCTTGCTTATTACTTAGTGTCGAAGTGCAGTCCTCATGAAAAACAAAGTGAAGGTATTTGTGTGAAGACGAAAACAATGGAGGCAACATAAATGTTTAGATATGGTTCCAAAACCTCCATATTACATTGCTGACATCTTAACAGTGACTAGAATGATCCAGAAGTGCATAACAACAGTCCTTTCAGCATCCAACATGGGGCACAAATTGTTGAGATGATGTAATATCTGACCAGAGCGTGTTAAAACAATATGGTTATAATCACTGATAAAGGGACTATTGTTCCTGAGGGAGACAGTTCGGTTGGAAGAAGGTAAAATTCATTATTGAGGTAAAGAATAGGACAGAAAGGAAGGGAAAATTAATAGTAATAAAAATAATCAGTGATGTAGAATGCAATTGCTCACTACCTGCTGACAGATACGTAGCCAGAGCCAGAGTGGGGGCAGCTCCTCAGACAAGACCCCCGGTTGTATTATTCAGCATGGTGCCACATAGTAGAGGACATCCCTTGGGCCAGTGGGGGTCAGTTGTTCAGGTTCTTTTCCCTCCCAACTCTCTGTGCACTGCAGCCCCTTGCTGGCAGGGAAAAGAAGAGGCTGGAACATCCCTGTGTTATCAACGTTATTTTCATCCTAACTCTCAAACGAGGCATCATGCCATTTGCTAGAAAGAAAGTTAATTCTATCCTAGCCAAAGCCATGATCGTGGCCAAAAGGTTAAGTTTTTGTTTAACACGTGGTTTTCTTTTATTACATATAATTTTAAAATAAATTTAATATAGGTTGCATTTTAAGATGCTCTGTTACAGGCAAAAGGTATGCAGCTTTGGAAAATTCTGCTTTTGTATTCCTGTACATGTCATGCTTCATAGAGTGACAATCTTCTTTGTGGGAAACAAACTGTTTGTAGTAGGACAGATTGATATTCCTTTTCTGCAGATTTTCAGTGGGAAATTTAGTGAGGGAAAAATAAAAAAAAAAAAGTAAGAAAGAACAGAATTTAAGAAGTGTTGTTTCATGGCAAGGGCACCAGAATATTGCCTGAGGGAACTAGAGTTGTTGCTAAACGCTTTGCATGTGCACTTTATTTTTCAGATGCTTGACTTGCAATATTTGGCTAATCTACCCCCTGACAGTGTTTGAAGTCTAGCTCATGTCACCTTGTCATTTCTGTAAGATTACCTCCCATTTTAAGCAACATGTGTGTCATCCATGGGGATTATTAGGATCACAGCAGAGATCAATTCCCTGTTGATAGGTGTCACATGAAAATCCAGATTTACAGCTGCAGCCCTGGGCATGCTTAATTGCTTTGTGAGATACCAGATGTGCAATTCAGCCATGTGCAGAAATCTTTTCAGCCATAGGAGGTTTGAATTCTTTGAATTTTGTTTGTGATACCTGATTTTTTTTGTTGTTACGCTATACAAACAGCTATAATCTGCAGTTGATAGAGGCTAAAAATATTTTACATTTGATTTACACTGTGGTACAGAAGGCAAACCGAATTGGGAGTGGCTGTGTCCAAACCATTAAAGTATATTAGCCTCCAAACAAGGCAGAAGTGCAAAATGCCTTGGCTGTGGTTCATGTTGTGTTTTAGTTGACACAAGCCAAAATCACTACAGACACTGTTCTATGTTTAATGATTGACTTCCAGTACTTCAGAAGTCCCCAGAACTGTTTCATTTGTTGTCATAAAAGTAGCCCCGCTGTCCAGATTTGGACCAATAATTTTTCAACAACAGATGATAAATACAGCTCTACTTCTCCTCCCATATCAATCCTCATCCAAGATTATAAAAACTTTACCCAAAAATGGGAAGCTCAAACTGTCTAAATCAAAATTTAAGTGTTATTTGTAACGTTACGTTTTTAATTCTTTTTTCTCAGAAGGGAAGGAGTGATTTTTCCATGAGTACTACAGCCTCAACAAATGCCATTGAAGCAATCTCAAATAAAACCTACAATACACAAAATTACAGCACAAATATTTTAACTTGTCAAGATCTTCTTTTCAATTGAAAAGAAAGGTTTATACTAGACAGGGTCAAGCAAAATTAATAATGAACAATGTTACAGTCTTGCAAATTACATTATCCATCATAAGGAAATTATTTCAGACAATTATTTTTCTTAACAATTTTCTTGGGCTGCTAAAATTGCAATGATAGGGTGTTACTACATATGTCAATAATGCTGTCACTTTATCACAAAGATGAGATCTAAATTGTTTAAAAATCCCTTGACTTCTATTTACTCACCAATAATAAACAGGCTTCAACACCAGCATCTGGAATTCACCATTCCCTTGTGGTCTTTTTAGTCAGATAAATTGATTAACCTTGATGGAACCCCACAGGCATTGTCTGCACATGAAATAATAAATTAATTAGTTTAATTTATTCACTTAATTTTGGTTGTTGCTTCAGCAGTGTCTTTAGATACAGCTTTGACTTTTTTGTCTTTTATTACTGACACCTTGTGAAATGTATATAGTGAGCATGTAAAAAAGCAAACCATGAAGTGCTACCTCACCTTAATCTCCTTAAAAATCTCCTTAGGGTTCAGCAGGAGCTCTGTGTTGCATCCATTTCATGTTTATATTTTCAAGTGTGTCAAAGTAAAAAACATCCATTTTATTTTTTTCTTTTATGGTTGAGCAATTTTACTTCCAGTGTGCACTTGTTGTTTTCATACTGATTTACTTACATTGCGAAATTATGAACAGAGCACATCTGAGGAAGTCAAGAAAATTTATTTTCAGTAGCTCTTCTGAAGTCTGATTGGACTTCTCCTATTTTGATTTCAAGTTTAGGTAGAATGAAATCATTTCAGTTACATGTGTTTTGACAAATGCCATCCTATATGTTGTGCCAAAGCATGTGAAAAAAATCAGGAGACTCAAAGTAAATATATTATTTACACAAATTATTGTTCAGAATAAAGTCAAACTGTGAGAAATGTATGTTTTAGTAACAACATTCCCAAGGAAAGGAAACAGGAAAAGAAACTACTAACTGAAAAGTAACAAACGCAATCAGAATCTTTAAGTTCAAATTATTTTAGAATACTATTAGTTGTGATAATTTTGGTTTCAGAGTGTAACATAACTTCTAGTTTGCACTTTTATAGATCCCACAATTTTTGGTAAGTGCTTGCCTGGAAGGAAGTTTTTCATATGTTGTTAAGTGCTTTTTTTTCCACAATTTCAGCTACAACAGTGAAAGTTTAGTACCTAGTAGTATTTTTTTTTTTAATAAAAGAATATTTGAATGTTATCACATAAGCAACGTACTATTAATGTGACTTTACAGATCTGCTGAGGGACATGTGAATAGCTATACTAACTATAATAGGACAATGCTTTGATACGCTGTTTTCAGTAAACTACAGCTGAGTTTCTACACACACACATATGATTGTGTACATGTAACATGCAACTGAACCATTTTCTGTTCAAATGAGTAAATGCTTCACTGTAGGACTTGCACATGCCCCTTCCATGCTTAACCTACTATTCCTTTTCAAATTGCAACCATCACTGTCACAACTTTTTCAGTGCACCAAATCATAAGTTTCATAAAGTCTTATTTTACCTTGTAATTCAGCAAAAAGGAAGAGACAGCGTTTTTAGACTCTGCCATTTCCTACTGAACAGAATATTGGAAAAAACAGAAAGATTGTTTTTGTTTACAGTTCTCAAAGAATGATAAATTGAGTATGGGGGTTATCCCAAGAACCAACAAATGAAGAGTTATAGAAGAGAAAAACTAAGATGTATTTCTGACTTTATTGCAATGACTGGAGATTATGCCTCCACTCACTGGAACTTGTCCAGCATCTGTATTCTGTTCTTGTCTGTCATACACGCTGGAGGTGAGTGGAAAAAGAGACATTCATTAAATAAAAACAGTTCTTTGTAAAGTAGTCTTATTAAAGAGTTAAATAAAGAGAGTATTAGCAGAGGTTGAGAAGTGGCTCAAAACAGAATAATCAGTGTAGGGACAGCATTCCTTTGAGGTCTAGAAGGAGATATGGGAGCTCAGCTTTGAGATTTGCCAGACAAAGCAAGACTGAAAATCCGACAGATTTTTCTGGTTACTGACAGAGCTGGCTGGGACCTGACCAAAAATCTCACTTTAGATTTGAGAATTTTTCCTAACAAAATGAATTAGCTATTGCTGATAAGGAAATAAGCATTCAAAAAATTAAAGTGAAATATGAATTTCCAATGGAACGTATTTTAAAACATCACATTTGTTATCTGATTTAACCAGTCACCCATGCTTGTGAAGAGTTGTGAGTGAAAAGTTCTACAGGAGCTAAAATCAAAGAGGGAAAAAGTTGCAATTTTGCCATGACTTAATGATCTCTTTTTTCCCATTTTGGAAAACACAACTGTGATGAAAATTTTCATCTGAACTTTGAAACTCAAAATAAAAAATACATACATTGAATCATGTGGTAGTTTTGTCATGAATAGAGATGGTTTTTGTAGTGAATAGAGGTGGAAATAATCTGCTGAATAACAAAACAAGGCAGCAGACAGGGTCTATTTTAGTTAAATTTTCTGACACCCCCATCTGTGGACAAGTCTGTGATTCAAAATTTCTTAAAGCTTGCATGAATCTTCATATTGATCTGCATCTTTTGTTGAGATTTTACATTTTCCCATCTTGCTTACACTGATTATAACTCATTATATATTCAGTAAAGTGTAGGTGACTACTGAATGGGAGAATTATCAGACCATCTGATTGCTTCCATCTGCATTCTGTCAAATTTGCTTGGTAAGAAGAGTTTGCTGCCAGTTAACTGTGCAAATCATTATTGAAAAATTAAAAATCACTTGCGGAATGTAAGTAATAACAAATTAAGCATAGTCTCAGACAGCACAAAAAAACCTTTCTTCATCTTCTTGTCTGAAAATCAATTTTATTTTGAAAAAAAACCATTGACTGTTAACATCAAGATGGTCTATCAACACAAATTTGAAATATTAAAAAAAATAGAATTTTTCAC
Source organism: Centrocercus urophasianus (assembly GCF_019232065.1). NCBI lineage: Eukaryota > Metazoa > Chordata > Aves > Galliformes > Phasianidae > Centrocercus > Centrocercus urophasianus. The sequence continues at coordinate 22,315,366 of NW_024884475.1, read as the reverse complement.
GTTGCTAGGGCCTTGCTTTCTGAACTTACTGAACAAGCCTACTCAAATCTACATTTAGTCAATTTTATTGCAGTGAGCCAATTATCTTGAAAGACACAAACTTTTAATTTGCATGTGACTTTCTTTATCTTTCCAGCTGAAACCTATGCCAGAGCCTGAGTTTTGCTCTGTGAAACTGAGGAATATTCAGCATAATCTGTTTATCACAACTTCTATATAATACAAACAGGGAGATAATAGACCAAGAGGGAAGGGATGCTGCTGAGAGTCAGATAAGAAAAAAATCACTTGTTTCAGAGCAGCAGTTCATTCCCTTAGGAGATTTCTTCATCCGTAGAAGGTAGTTATCTCCCTAGTCACTATGGGATGCAGAAGTTAATGTGCTAGTTTAGCTTCTGACTTTGTTCATTATTAAGTCTCATTCTTTAACCAGCAAGATGATTATTCCTTTTCATCCCTAGTATGATCACAGTTAGCATTGTGCAAATATTAGTGTGCTTTCAGTTTGTCTACAACAGCAGTTCTATGCTAGGCTGCCTGTAAATGCCATTCACATAAATAAATTTTAAAAAATGAAGTGCTAGAATAAAAATTCTTTTAAGGTGAAATTTTAAATATTTGTTAAGAGCTTATTACAATTAGAAAGGGAAAAAAAAAAAAGGAGAAAAGACATGGATTGATTAGCTTGGTTTTAGTATAGTATATACTAAATATATATATTTATATATATATATATACTATATACTATATATATACTATATACATAGATAGTATATATATACTATATATAGTATAGTATAATTTAGAATTAGTACATTCTCTTGGTTGTATAGAATACTTAATATCTAATTAGTTATATTTTCCATATAATTCCAATTTGAATGGATGGCCCTTGCTAAGGATGTTTCTGCAAAATCTTGATTGCTAGGAGTTGATTCTTTTTACTAATAACCTGACCTTTATAATTTTCTTGATACAGAGATACTACACAGTACAGTGCAGTAGTATTTTGTGTATTTCATCAATCATTCTCTTTCATATCACTAATTGGCCAAATGTATTGAAGAAAACTGAGTACTGAAACAGTATTCCAATCTCATCTGTATGGGTTCAGGAACCAGACAATTTAATCTGATTCATTTTTATATGGGAAAATCTTCCATGAGAAACATCTTTACTTTTAATTTCTCCATTCTTACTTCTCTGAGAAATAGAAGACAATAAAATGAAGCAATGCATAACAGGGCATTTCTATAGTGAACTTGGACTTTCAAGTTCAAGAACACAGAACTTCTTTGGGCAACTTCTTTGGGCAGCTCATTCTAGTGCTCTGCTACCCTTAGTTTTTCCAAATGTTTGTATGAAACTTCCTAGACTCCAGTATGTGTCCATTGCCCTTTGTTCTGTCACTGTGCACCACTGAAAAGAACCTGGCCCCGTCCACTTGACCCCCTCCTCTCCCCCCCCACTTCCCCACTCCCCTTTAGACATATATATATGGAAGCGTTGATAAGACCCCTCTCAGTGTTCTCCAGGCTGAACAGTCCCAGGTCTCTCAGCCTTTCCTCATACAGGATATGCTCTAGGTCCCTCATCATCGTGGTGGCCCTCTGCTGGACTCCCTCCAGAAGTTCCCCATCTTGAACAAGAGAACCCAGAGTATACGAAACATAGGCTGTGGAATAATGATAGGAAACTATCCATAGACATAACTAAACATAGAGAGTTATCTTTAAAGTTTTCTATTAACAACAGGAGGCAATGTTCCTGAAGAGCTGAGCACTTAGAGCAGCTGCCTTCAGGCCACTAGTTACCATTAAAAGGACTGGGGATGTACTTCATGTTATGAATAACCAGAAGAAAAGGAGAATTAAGACTCCAAGCCTAGGAGAACTGTCCTGATTAAAAATTTTAAGTTCCCATGGAAATGAGCCAACAGATATGGGCTGAGGATTTTCACAGGTGAAAAGACACAGGCTATTGAACTTTGTACGCTGGCAAAAAGCCACCCTCTGCATTCCCCTTAGCAATTTTCTATAAACAGCGATATGACTTTGTAGCTCTGTTGCTGTTTTCATTCTCTTGAAAGTAAACACAACAAACTAAGTGAATGCCTGCTGAGTGCTGTGAAGATAAACTGACCCACTTCAAAGCCTCAGCACTTTTCTTTCTCAGCAACACTTGTGCAACAAGAAACTCTCCTTTTAGCTATTTACATCAAACAGTATACAAAATACAGTAGTCACATATGACAGCTATTTGTATTTCTTGCTTTTTTCCTCATAACCACAAAAGAATAATAATATTTTAAAATAAAAGCCCAAGAAAGCTGGAGCCCAATGAATTATATATGTTACCCAACTAATGTTTATTTTTTTAACTCAGCAATGAAATATTCTCATGTGAAGTTAATGGTGAATGGAAGCTCAAGAATTTAACATTTCAGCACTATTCCATTCCATTCTGGTTGAAGTTTTTTTCTGTTTGTTGTATTTTTTTTTTTTTTCTCTGTCTCTGTAACCATGGTGAATTTTGTGAAGAAAAACCAAGGGTTTTGAAAGACCTGTGAAGCAGCCTGTTATTACATATTTTCATACCTGAAATTGCAATCTTCAAAATTCAAAACAGTGTATCTTGAAAAAGGATTCTGCAAATGTTGTCAGGGTGCATTTTAATAGGAAATATCAATAAATGACACACTGAGAAAATGTTGATGGAGCAGCCTGGAAAACCACAAAGATGAGTTTGTATGGTAATTGCATCCTGCTATAGCTATAGTACTCCTTGTACAAGGAAAAACTGTTTCCATTAAATACTCTCCAACTTTACTGTTTCTGGGGTATACTCTTATCAGTGTAAATTATCTTATTCTCTTTGAGAGTTTTTACTATCTGTGGCAGTAGGTAGTAAGTCAAATGCCATTTAAATACCTTTTTAAGAATCTGCCTCTGTCAGTAACCTGGGGAAAGTCAGTGTATAAATTGTGGGAAAAAGATGAAAGAGAATATCCTGGAAGCCCTAGACACAAGGAGAATTAATACAAATGCTCTTTCACAGTTAATAATCATCTTTCATGACTTGCTACAGAACAATACAGTGTTAATCCATGTGGCATCACACATATGTAGTTTTAGAAATAAACTTCAATTTGTTGTGTCTTTTAACCCTTCCTCTGCCCTGCAGTCACCTTCAATATTGTGCATTCACCTTCATTACTATCCCCAACAGTAATAGCTAAAAGAAATTTTGTGTGTTTTGGTAGTAGTGTTGGGAAGACCAGAGTAACTAGTCTTTCAAATCTGGAAAAGTAACTCAAAGATTAGAGGTGCCACAGATCAGTGTTTAAAATCTGACTTGCAGCTATTTATCATTCTTTTATGGAGGATAAAATATTAACCAAGTGTTTTTGGAATTCTAAAAATAAAGTGATAATAAGAACACAGAGTTTTTTCTTTTTGTGAGAAAGCTTGTGGTTTGTTTTTCAAGGCCCAAATGTCTCCAAGAAGTTATGTGTGTCTCCTTATCACAGCAACTCAAGATCGGTACAGATTTGTAGGAGTCTCATTAAGCTGCCATATATTTCCTGAGCACAAATGAGGAATCAGTGTTTTTACAGTGTGAAGTCAGTAAAACAAAAAGTGAATTATTATGACAGGCTGTGTTTTGTCAGGAAGATGGGCTACACATTTCATGCTAAGGCAAATTACACTAGCCAGGGAATGTAGGAAACGGCTCCATTTGCAATATCTCCGGAATGAGTGGGAACAACATGCCCCCATTATATTCCCAAAGCAGTCATAACCAATTTGATCCTACAGTTATGGTCTTCCACAGCAGGAAGATGTAGACAGCAAGCTCACTGGTACCATCTTTCTTGTGAAACAAAGCGTTGCTCCTGAACTACATCTCTGAGGGGATTCTGAGATCATTGGGACCGGCCCTGGAGTGCATGCAAAACTTTTACCCTTTCTGACGTCAGATCATGATGCATCAGTTGTACCAAGGAATTAAAAGAAGAAAGAAGCTTGACTTTTGGACTGGGAGAAACATGTGACCTTCGCTCAGTGGTGAGTCCCTACCTCCCCCATTCATCTGGGCAAGGCATCCATCGCAGATCCCAGGTCTTAATGACTTCTGATGGAGTAGGTCATTGTGCCTGATAGAGAAAGGGTTGTCCCTCTGAATAACTGCTTCTACCTGTGCAAATCTCTCCTCAGGTCTAGTGCACATTACCATGCATTCCTCACTGACCAGCTTCAGCATCACTAGCAATATCTATCAAGGATATAATGAAGCATGCACTAATCTAAGAAATATGATTTCTTGTGGTTATATAACTCGGTATCTTTGTCATCCAAGACACATGGCTTGAGCCTGTGGACATTGCCCATACGTACATGAAAGAAATCATCTCTTCCAAATGCAGTTAGCAACTTGAGAATGGCTACAAAAGAAGTGTCTGGCCTCCAAATCCACGGGGACATTTTCATTGACTGAGCTGTGACTTCTTGTGATTTCTCTGCTATGTATTACTTTACCTTGTTCCATTAGAAACAGTGTATCCATAACTTCACCCTATGAATTAAAGTACTGTGGATGTAATTGAGGCTTATGTAAATTTTTATGAAATACTAATGGCTTGAATATAGTGAAATTGAATACTATCTTATTCAGGAGACTGAGTGCAGATAATGAAAGGTCTTACCGGAGACAGAATGGAGAGAGGCATGATTGACTTTCAGAAGTACTAACCCAGGCTGATCTTCTCAAAATATAACACTTAGATGTTTGGATATTTTTATATATATATATCTATATTTTTATATTTATTTATATTTTTATATATATATAGTAGATATATATAGTAGATATATATATTTATATTATATATATATTATAATTTATATTTATATATATATATTTATATATATATCTACTGTCTCTGGTCTGGACTGGTGGTGGGAGGAAAGACATCATTATCTTCATTTTATTCAGTGTTATGAACTTACTCTCTTGCTCTGTCAATGCTCAGATTGTTTGGCATCTTAATATCTGGAAATTATGTATTTTAGAAAAACAGTAAAGAATTTCAGAGAATTAGATCCTACTGAGCAGGAGAGAATACAATACCCATGGGAAGGACAATACAGTACCTTGGGAAAGGCTGATGTGTAGCAGCCTTTTGCCTTTGAGCTGATCTCTGCTTTATAGATAAGAAATCCAATTGATCACCATATTAACTTTTTTTACTATATTGTAGCTAGTCCCAGAAATTCTTATTCCCATGCTTCATGTTGCTTCTGAACTGAGCAAAGATCAAAAGCAATCACTTTTAAAGGAGCTGCAGTTATTTCACTCCCACAATGTTTTACTTTCTCCGATTTTTCTTTCTCTTTCCATCTCCCATTAAAACCCCATTTTTGTTGGGTTTTAAATTCATCAGGTTTCAGCTGTAAAGCCATATTCACTGCAGATTTATCCAGCAGAAGAAGGGGAGAAGATGGAAAGTGTTTAGATTTTTGAAAGCAATAACACTGTTCTCGAAAAAAAATTCTTTTTAAGAATGCTCAGTGGAAAGATTTTCTTTCTAACTTCAGCAAGTCTTGACTAAAGCCCCAGATGGGCAAAAATATGTGCTGTGTATTTCATTATTTTCTAAACCAATTCTTGCCAGAATAAAAAACTTCCCTGCATCTCCTTAGGATGACATTGAGAGAATGAAAAATGTTTTCTTTCTCTTCAAAGACTGAGTTTATACTGTCCATACAATTTTGTAGCAGCCTGCCGTCACTGAAGATACTTGGTGAAGCTGACATTGACCCCCCCAATAAAGATAGACTTAGCAGCTGTAAGAGTACTCAGGAAATATATAAGACAAAGATATAACAGAGCAAGTAAGAACTATCACTGAAGGAGTAATTTTGCAAAGTAGCTAAAGTTCCCCTTCTCCTAGGAGCATTGAAGAAAGCCATGCATATTCACAGCTCAGAAAAAGGAAAAGATGCGTCCCGGAGACTTCTGCATTGATAACCAAATATTTGTAACCATAATGGGACAATGCCCACAAGGAAATCCTAGTTCTCTGCACCAGAACAGAGCATTCTCAGCTGGTCTTAAAACCTATCAAGAGGGCATTTTCTCTGTATATAGTTACAGTTAAGCAATTTTCCCTTTAATAAGAAAAATGGGAGGAAAACACGATCATATAATTTGCTTTAAAATGTGCGTAGCATGAGGAAATCCAGATTTTTAGAAAGGTAAATCTCTATTACCAGTATGGTTAAGTCAAATATTTTATAGTAGACCAACATGGAGTCAGATAAGAGGTTTGGAGTATCTTAATTTCTTTTAATAGTTTTATTAATATCTTCTACCACATTTCTAGGAAGAACTGGTTTTTTTTTTTTGTTTTTTTTTTTTTTTATGGCTGTTTGCCTTCTGGGGCAATTCTTACATACATTTATTTTTTAAAATGTTGGTTTTTGTTCGAGGATTCTCCTAGTAAAGAAAGAATTGTTCTGTCCCTTATCCACCAAGAGAAATTAATTTAATACTTCAGTAATCGAACAAGATTCCATTCAGAGAAAATGTTTACTCTCATTTCTACCTTAAGCAATAAGACTTTCTCACACCCCCACATGACAAATCTGCACAATACCAAAATAAGACTGAGAATTTCCCAGTTTTCTTGATTAAAAATAAGTTTCAGTACTGACACAAGGCAAGTGAAACCTCAAAACTCCTGTACACCCAAGGAGCGTAAATACAAAGGCTGTTCAGTTTCTTTTAAAGTTGGAAACCGAAGCTCAAACTGAGGGAACTTTCCCTTTGAGCAGTTCTCTGCACTGTATCTGTAAATGCAAAGCACAGAAGTAACAATATCTTACTATTTCAAATTTTTAAAGTTATTAAGGTTTTCCTTTGGGATGAAGTGCTCCCACGCGGTGGAGTTTTGTCGTTAATCTAGATGGAAGAACTGGTTTTCCTGTGCTATCCCATGCCTTAGGCAAATGTTTCATTGCTTCTGTTCCTAACAAATCCCACTGAACCCTGAACAGGCTGTAGGCTATAAACCTCTCAACAGATAGAGCTAGCTGTTTTCTCAGAAATTAGCCGGTCTACTTGAATCAATTCAGGAGCTTTTCTTTGCCTGACTGGTGTGAAGTTGCTACTGATTAGCAGTTAACCTGAATGCCCTGAGGAAAATAAGCGCTGGAAAGTTCTTTTAGAGTCACACTCCGTTATGCTGGTGTACTTAGTGTTGTAGTAAGCGTACCTGAACTTGTTTAGCATGTATACCTATGCACTTCAGCTATCTCTGGTTTTCTGCTCAAGTCTTTCTGCTCCTACTGGCAATTAATAAACTCTTTTTAAGGCTAATTTTGCAGTTTTTATGCCAAGAAGTAATTCATGCACATTTGGGGGGAAAGAAAAAGAACAGACCATGTAACGACACTCCAAGAACCAAGGGCTACAAAGGCTCACCAGGAAAGGTTTCCCACCAAGGAACCTGACAACTCTCATCTCTTTTGGGTTGGAAATCTAAAGGTAGTATGTGTTTAGAGAAGATAAAAGAAGTGTAGAATATTTCCTTGACCCTTATAGACAGAGAAAACATTTGTCAGTTCCTTGCTGAGAATGTGATCTAAATGCTGGGTGAGCAGAGATAAACAAATACAGCTCAGCTGCTGGTAATTATTTTGCCCCTGCTGCTTACAGTTTTCAAATATCTTAAATAATAACCAAGAATCTCGTCTGAAAGTACACAGGGGTTTCTGGAGCCTCATGAAGTTAGTTATTCTCGTTGCCTTGTAGGTTCTGGATAAAAGAACAGCTGTGAGTTTACCGGAGGAAAGAAAAGTATCAATGCAAATTACAGGTTGTGTGTAAATGCATGTTGTAAATCTCCTTCATTAACAGTAATTCAGATCTGGCCGTGAGCTTAGTGGAATACAAACAAAGGAAGGAATTAGAAACCTCTAATGTTGCATTTAATAACAGTTTCTTTCTAGTCCAGAGAGGTTTCTGCCACGTATTTATGATGGATTTGTTTCCAGCAGTTAACCATCTTGTTAGATTTGCAGAGGAATGTTGGACTGATTCCAGCCTATGAGCACAGGTTTGCTCGTGATGGGAGGGGGAATTTCTTCAAGGAATTGTTTAGTATTATGTCTAAAGTCAGATGTAGAATGAAAGTACACTGATAACTCTTGAACTTTGAAATTATTTTGGCACAAAAAATCTGAATTTGCAGATCATCACTTGATGCAGCGTAGGACTTTAATTCTGTTGTTGCTGCTATGCTTTCCATGATGTTACAGTGTTACGCATGTTCAAACAGTAAAACACTCCTTCAGGTGTAACAGGATGTTACATTGCAAAGCATTTATGTTGGCTCTTTGTTCTAATCTTGTTTATGGAAGAAAACAATTGCTTTTCAGTTTGGAGTTTTCAGAAAACATTTAATGCAAACATACTAAAAATAGGTAACTGCTTTTTTTTTGTTTGTTTTTTATTTCAGGGCTGAGTGCCCACTGCTGTTATGAGAACTGTACTTGAAAAAAGAAAGGTTGAACTAATAAATCAGAAAGTTTAGCAAGGAATTGTGAAGACTGGTGTAAAATATCAGTTTATACTCAACAAAAGTACAGTGCTGGAGTGCTGGGTTGGTCAATAAAGGAATATGTGGATATCTTTCAGGATCCGTAGAGATTGAAACATACTGTTTTAAACCAATGTGTTATCATGTTGCTGAAGTAGTGCCTGATGTTTTATCCCCAGTAATAGAGAGACAGTGACTATGCTCCTCTATGGTAGCACTGCTCTTGTGTGACCTGGCTATGTCTCCCATTTGGATGGGGTCATGGTTGTCTTTAGAAGGGTAGTGGGATGAGTGCCAGAATGTGAACACCAGAACACTTCGCCAGATAGAGAGCTGCGCTTTGTGCAGATAGGTCTATCATCAGTAATTTGGGATGGAAAGATGCTTCCTTATTTTTTCCTTCCAACTGATATGAAAGAAAGAAGCAGTGAGGAACCTTGAGAATTTCAAATAATTTGCATTACAAAGCCAAGCAGTGGAGGGGAGGCAACATTTATTCATTGTTCCCCTATATAAAAAAAAATGTTGGTTTTGTCATGGAAAACGCAGTCGCACCCTTGCATTAACACCTTAATGTGCTTGGAAGAAGATAGACATTATAGCTTCAAAGGGAAGACTATTTAGTAAATGCCACCCAGAACACTGGGTCTCTCAGTAGAACAAATTAGAAGTCAAAGAGGCTGTTACATTCACTTAGCTATATAAATTGAGTTAATTCTAATAGTGAAAGGTAAACAGATGATGTAGTCTGAATGCATGAAATTCTGCGTTTTGAAGGCTGAGGTGCTCACGACTCAGGTGCTCGTGGGCTCCCTGAGGAAAGAGCTTTCTTTGAGGTTCACAGGTGAAAGGACGGAGATAGATGTACCTCAGCCCTACTTTGTTGAAGTAGCAGTGGTGTTTGGAAGTGATCGAACACTGTGCCTCCTGCTGGGTGCTGAGCCAGTGACTAATGTTCAGTGTCACCACAGTCACAGCCTTGAAAATAAGCAGAGTAGCAGAGTCTTGACGAACTTAGTGTTAAAACTAAGGATACAAGATTCTGTGAATAATGCAAAGGTATTGCCCAGGCCAGTTTCAGTGCTGGTGATGTTTGCCTGTATCTCTGAAAAATCATTTCCTTAAACTTGACTTACTCTCTAGAGTCTCCATGATTTTCCACAAACAAATACGGTCATATAACCCATGCTTTTGCCACAGTGGGAATGACGCATGCAGGATACATCTGTATGCCTGGATAAAGCTGTGATTACTGCTTGTATAAGCAAAAATCATGAAATATGTATTTTCAGTTGACACAAGTGGTATTAGCAACAGTGCTAGATCTAGCTGCAGAAACCAAGATGTTTTTCTGATTCCCATTTTTTCCTGGTTCCAATTTACTTTCTCGTCATGTTTTTGCACAAAATAAAGCAAACGCTGCTGTACCTTCACTGCTATTCTTTATTCATATCAGTATCACTTACTGATTATACCATATGGGTACAATCACAGTTCATCTAAGACAAGCAGAAAATACAGTCTGAGCTTTAACTGCAGCTACAACTGAGCTAACCATGTCTCTGCACCACCATTTTCCCTTGCACATCATAGCTGTCTTGGAAGTGTTGGAATTCATAATTCATATGAAACCCAAGTGAAACCAGACCATGCTCTGCCCTGTGATCTGTTCTTGGAACCATTTTGTTGTCTGTTTGTTTGTTTTGCTTGTTTGCAGGTGCGGGATGATTCAAAGCTTCTAACAAAAAGGCTAGATGAGCAACTCTCCAATTTCAGGATGAATCATCCTTTCCTCTAGCTGTAGATTAAAAGTTGCTCCACTTAGCTCAATAGATTCATTTGTGGGGGTTTTGTTTGCAAAACTGGAAATCCAATACGTAAATGTTGCTAATCAGAGATTGTTAAATGGAGCATTTGCAAAATTTAAGTGCTAATACATAACTTAGGAAAGATTGATTTCTCTGAGAGTTTTGTCACACAATATTAGCAATGATTGTGATCTCAATGAACAGTTAATTGGCCTTCTCCAGCAAAATCACTCTGTCATGGCTTTTCTTTACCTAACATAACAATACTAGCTTAGACTTGTGAAAGATGTTTACTGGCCATATTTCTCTTAAAGGTATGAAAGACCTTAATAAAAATCAATGTCTAGCCACTTATGCTGATAGATGTTGTATTCAAAATCCCACAGAGAAACTATCCAGATATGCTACGTATCGAAGGGGAGGAAGGCAAACTGAAGCACAGTCAATTTCAGAAAATACATCTGAAGTATTTTGAGGGACTATACTTCTGATTACTTCTGCTATTTTTTTCTGTTATTGTTATTATTGTGAGTTCATGGCATTTTCATTGTTTCTATCACACCTACAGTTTTATGAAAAACTCCAGGGGGGGAAAAAAAAAAAAAAAAAAAAAAAAAAAAAATGAGATATTGGCTGACATACCACATAGGTAGGAGAAAAATTGATGGCATTAGATTTAGTCGATTGCATAAGTGAGCAAAGTGAAATAATAGACTGGTAGTGTCAGAGGTTGTGTGGAACAGAGGAGAAAAAATATTTCAGACAAAATTATGATTGTTAAGTTGATGATTTACAATTGGCATGTTTTTTCAGCTTTGAAAGAGTATTCCTATTTCAATATAACATCAAAAAGAATAGGAAAGATGAAATATAGTTATTAAAGAATCAAGAATTGGCTCTCAATCTTATATTAAGCAGATACACTTATTGTTTTCCTGAATGCACAAAAAAATACAATAGTGCACTATTTAGATTAATTTGATATCTTTATTTTAGTGTCCGCATAAATATTTTATTATTCCTTTCATTTTTCTCCTAGTTTCTTCTCTTGCTTTTTCCCCCCATCTTGGTCTATACATACTTATTTTTCATTTAGGTCAGGGTACTCTCTTGTTATCAGGGACACATTAGAGGAATGGTATTGATTTCAGTTTCATCACCAAATGTTAAACTACTGTCAAACTATTGTCACCCAAATAGAATGGAAGTAATTCAATATACTGTAGTTGCAGTCTGTCCTAAAATGTTATCTTTTTGCACAACCATACTTTACTGCCAGTGAAAGCAGGTAGATCTTCTTTCTATACTTCCACTTATTTAGATCTTAGCATAATTCAAATAAAATACATGCAAACAAGTTTATGAACCTCCCAATCCTTTTTTTTTTTTTATGCCTTCCACAATGTCATGCCAAATGTCATCAAAAGAGCATCTTTTTTTTTTAAAGCAAGAGCAAAAGGTACTTTATTCCAGCAAAAAGGTCAAAGCGCCAGGTAATTTACCAGGCGCTCATATTATGGAGGTTAAATAATCAATCATTAATGAAACATAAGGATTCTCCTGTTGTTTTATTTCCTCATTTAGGGATATGCTCAGCATTAAATAACCAGTCTGCTAATGATTATGAACCCTGTAGATGCAGATTGTAAGCATAATTAAAGAACAGAAATTTAATGCATCTCTTTATCTTCATGAAAGCAGAAAATTCCTTCCTTTAAAAAGGATCACTCTTGTGCCTCTAAAATGATGCAAACTATTTCTTAGGTTCAAGTTTATGGCTGGGACACTTCCAAAAAGAATAAAAATGATTCTGGATGATCCCAGAATTTTAGTGTAAGCATAAAAATAATACAATTTTATAAGTTACTTTGTGTGTTGCCAAAGAACTTTTTTAGTTTGTGTTTATCTTTTTTCATATGAAGTAGACTAGAAACTGTATCCTGAGTTATCAGATTCAATCTCCAAGTTTGTCCAAGTGTTAAAAGACCATACTTCATCTCAGATCTCACCTGGCTTCTTGCCCTGTTATCCCTTGTAATGCTGACCTGACAGACTTCTTTCATACCATAACAACTTCTCTAGGCAAAGCTGAAACAACGCATCTCTTTTGTCTAGGTAGGACTATAGGTCCGTTACATTAAATGGATAGGAATTTTTGAGTATATCTGATTTGAAATAAATTGGAAAAAGACTAGTGGAGCTGAGGATTGAAAGGAGAGCTCTAAACTAGTTCAGCAACTGCTTAACAGGAACATCAGGAGCCAGAAGTTGGGGTGAGATCTGCCAAATGCTATAAAGAATGGTGTTAGCTTAAAAAAAAAAAAAATAATGGAAGGTTTTAAGAATAGCAGAGGCAGAAAAACAAGATGACATCTTCAAAGGAACCACATCAGTATCTTACAGAACCAGTACACACTTTTAAGGGAATGGAGCTCACTCCCTGGTACAACTGGAGGACTGTTCTAAAGGCTTACTTAACTATAATTTTAAAATTCTCATCTACAATTATTTACATCTGTTTAAATTATTTGGTCAAAGGTAGAAGTATCTGATCTAATATTTTTTGTTCCCTTCCTACTGTTTATTTCTTCAAGTTATTTGCAGGGAGTAATCTTTACTTTTGATGGACTAAGCCCCTGCCTCTGTTTATTTCCTTCTTTAAATAATCAAGATCACCTCACAGCTCTTCTGCATCTGTTGAGAGCTCACTCTGTCCTTTAATGACTGCAAGCAACCACAATCAGTTGCAGTAAATGAGGTTTGCACTAGTGGAAAGTACTTTAATATCTCCCTTATTTCTGCTGAGGTATCCCAGATGAAATATCCTAGGATAACATTTGCCTTTCTCACAGCTGTACAGCATTGAGGGCTCATAACCATCATTGGATGGGCTAGCACATGAGGATTCTTTCTCTCCAGAGGTCACTAAAATGCTGAGAAACAGGCTGAGTAGAGCACTGTGGCAGCCCTCTGATTTTATGATAGGTATATGTAGCCTGGGAGAGGAGAAAATTTTATTAAGACAATTTCTATGGAAATATAAGCATTAATATAAACACTATGGAATACAGGGCTTCAAACCACATGCCCCATTTTTTTCTGCTTTAATTGTTTCTAGATGCTACCATATTGCTAGTTGTTACTGTAGGTAATGTAAATTATTCCTAATTTGTTGGGGGTTTTTTGTTTGTTTTTTTTTTTTTTTAAAGTATTGCTCTGCTATCTTTTCTGCTACTTTCTTCCGACAGTGTTTCAAAGCATAACAGAACACCTTGCTTGGAAAAACGTGCAGATAGAGTCCAATGAAAGTACTTCTAACGGTATGCAGTGGAGCCAAAGTCCCAGTAAGTAGCACCACATAATGTTTACCTGTCTTGATTAACTGAAGTCAGAAAATTTGTAACATTCCTTTATTATATGCCTTCATGGTGCCAATGACAAAATGCATCTTTCTAAGACTATAACTTGTTTCTAGAATCCCTTAATTTCAAAGGGAGTGCTCAAAAAGCTGGAAGGAATGAGAGCATCTTGTCTCTTACCTTGATTGAAATAGGTGGAAAAACAGTATGAAATAGAGGGTGAAAGCTACAAGGGACAACTTTGCCCACTGTCCCAACAGGGGCTTGGATGTTCAAAAATTTTGCTTCCTTCACATTAAAGTTAGAAGTATGGGCTCTTTGCAAGTGGTCACACAAATGGTCCAAACATTCACCACATAGTCATACTTCATGCTCTGACAAAAGATTGAGAGATCATTCCTGTTGTGTTCAGGTTCAGAATCCACACATGGATTCTCAGAGATTCTATGTACAATTCACATGCAAAGCATAATTAACTTGGCAAGTTTTGTGCAAAAAACTATTGATTCAAACCTCTCATATAAGTAGCAACATTCAGAGATGGCTCTCTCTCTTTTTTCCTTCTGTGTCCACCATTCCCCCTAACGGGATACCAATGGATTTGGGATACAGTGGTTGTCACAGCTGATAGAAAATATTCTGAAAGATTTAAACAGGAAAACAAATGAACAACAAAAAAAATCCTCTTCTTAACTCTTCAAAGAGTTAAGCTAAGAAGGTAACACATCAGATAATGTGGAATATGATCACTGATTCTTTTTCCTCTGTACTTTCATATGAAGATTCAGCAAACTTCCCTTTCTCTTTTTTCTGCTTTCTTTCCTTCTCCTGGGCAAGTGGAGATGATTTAAGAAAAACTGATGGACTGACAGCATCTTTAGGTATTTTATACTATTTGGATAACATTTAGATACTTAACTCTAAAAGAATCAATAGCACATTTCAGTCTTAGGAATAGAAATCCGGACTATAACTGTTTCATTTTGGCATTACACAGCGTTAGAATAGGTGACATCAGGTTGAAAACGCTACCAGAGCACAGACCATCTACCACAGTAAGCAAGTAGTATTGCTGGGAACTGGTCAAATGGATAGATCTCTTCAAAAATAGCTCATTTTGAGAAACTATTAAAAAAAAACCAACAACCCTAAATCATAGATAGTTACAGAGTAAGTGACATAGGAGTTCAATAGCACAATAATATCAAAGATAATTAAACGAGATAATCAGGAATGAGAAACCAAGATAACATAACCGTTGCAGATGTTTGATAGAAATGAATGGGGAGAGGTCACTGAATTAATACTTAATAAATCAAGTAATACTTCTCTTTCCTCCAAGTATGTTAATTAATCAAAATCTCCCTAGAAATTGTATCCCTGAACAATTACCTCATTTGAGGTACATTCCTGTTCCCTGCAGCCATGCTTTGCTATTATAATTTCTTATGAAATTTGTTATTCCAAATTGAAGTGGGACTTTTTTCCCTTTCTGCAATATTTTTGTCTTTCTAATTTAGCAACAGTTTTAGAATTTTTCAGTTCTAAAATGTTTGTAATGGAGTTCTTCCCCATCAGTTTTCACTGCTTATGTCCAGGGCTTTTGATCAGTTTTAGTGGCAAAGACTTGATGAAAACAGTGTGATTTAAATAAGCTGCCTGTATAAATAAGAAGATGTACCTGTGTCAGGTCAATGTCATTCCTTTTACTTTTAAATGCTCTACAAAGTGACAGGTTGTTACCTTCTATTCTACATGAATATAAGAAGTGCTACTAAGATGACTTACCCATAATATTCAAAGCCCCATAAAATGCAAAATGGCTGAGTGAGGAATCTGCGTAAAGGTATTCAGAAACCTTTTAACCACTTTAGCTGCTTTAAAAAGCTATGGATTTTATTGTCTTCATGGCAGTGCACCACCTAGTTCTGGATGAATTTGATGTTGAGAACTATAAATATGATAAAATCACATGAAAATTGATGAAACATAGGTAAGAATACTAAAACATCACTGTGTTAGAAGTTTGCCTCCATCTTTGAGAAGCTCTCTCAAATAAGAAAATGCTGACAAAATATTTTCCAAAGATCTTTTAAGTTCTGTGTTTTTAACCCATGCTTCAGTTCACTTTAATTGAAAATATGCTGTATCTTCACTACTTCCTCCTATGCAATTTTTAGCCAAGAAGCAAGAAAAACTACAAAAAATGGGTCATGGTTGTCAACAGAACAATGTTTCAGCCTCTCTTCAAAAGATTTTTTTTTTAATGCAAATATTTAAAACAAATGATGATGAACTCCTCCAGTTTCTGAGATATGTTGGGGTTTTTGGTTGGTTTTTTTGTTTGTTTGTGTATGGAAACTGCTGAGTCATGGCCTGAACCTCTGATTGATCACTTGAGGCGAGCCATGAGTCAGCCAGAGGCAATTCACCTGTGCTGCCAGAAGGGTGGAGCCAGAATCCACCCCTCCTAGACCTATTTAAGAGCTGGCTACCACTGGGGAAGGATCTGTTCTGGAGATTGCCTTTGCTGGTGTTTTGTGAGTGAGCCCAGGATAGGGGTAAGCTTTCTATTTATTCTCTTTTGTTATCATAGTCTGCTTTGCCTAACTCTCTTGTTTATTTTGTGATTGTAACATCCTAAAATTCTTTGATTATACAGTTTGTTTTTTGTTTTTTCTGAATCCTGTTAGGATTGTAACTGCATTTTAACCTTGTTGGTATCTATGTATCATAATTGTTATACCTCTTTTTGCTCACAGAAGAATGATTGGGCTACTGTGTGTGTTTTTGGCACATGGCTTCAATCACAGGAACTCTTCTTTAGAGCCTGTCGTTGTGCAGCCTTACCGTAATCATCTCACTGGCTGCATGCATTTAGGAATTTGCTAGTACAGGGCTAAGGAGTACATCAGCAGTGAACATTCAGGCAGGGAGCACAGGGTAAGTACCTGTGTTACTCTTTTAACCAAAAGATCAGGCAATGTATCCTCATAAAGCAGGAAGAAGACTGTTTGTGTTAACAAATGCCAATGGACATGTAGAAAAAGAGCAGTGTCTTCATCTCACTGAAGACAGGTAACTTTGTGACTGGTAATCGCAGCTGATCCTTCTCCTCACACCCTTTCATATAAACAGGCCAAATAAAAGCAGATGTAGATATTATGAAAGCACTGTTACTTTATGCACTTTTTTTTTTTTTTTTAAAAAAAAAAAAAAAAAAAAAAAGCATCCCATCATGATTTAATGTATGTTTTTTATCCCCAGTTAAATGCAGAGCTATGTGGGTATGGAAGCAGAAAACACCTTGCTGCTCTCCCCTCCTGGTGTGGAAAACAACAGGAGTGATCACGGCAACACAGCAGAGCAGGAGTAAACAAGATCTTACATGAAGGTCAGGGTGTTGAAAGCTCTGTACTGTGTTTCATCATCAGTTGGCCCCTGTGCTGTTTGTGGGATAGATCTGATGCAATGATTTTTTTGCAGTTCTAAGTTGCAATGGCTTCTAATCAGAAGTTTAGAGAAGGTTTGTATCTAGCTAAGAAAATAAACTATCTGACCAGGAAAAGCTATCTTTGCTAGTAAGAAGGAGATGAGGGAGAGCTAAAATATACACTCTGCTGTACAATATTGGCCACTGAAAATCTGTATAAAAAAGGTACTTTGAGGCTTCCAAAGTTACCAGTTTTATTAATCCAGCATTCTGAGGGACCACCTATTTTATTTCTGCAGCACTAACAATGGGCAAAAATGAATCTGATGGCTGAAGTGGTGCTGGTTGAGTAGGGATGGGTGGGTGCTGGCAGCAGCAGGAGCCCCCAGCTGGTGTGACAGCCCCTATCCCCATGTGATTAGAGCACCTGCCTGCTGGTAAGTGGTGCTGGTGTTTTTTCACCTAATGTTTTCCAAGTATTGATTTGTGTTCAGTTCACTGCTCATGATTTCTGCAGGATCTCCATTAGCAGTTCTGTTTATTAAATATTTGCACTGAGGAAAATTATCTTCTTTTATTCGCAGCCTGTACTCAAGGCACTATAGACAGATGTCTTACTTTAAATTCAGGGCATGGAAACAATGCTTCTTTGTTTTATGAGCAAGAAAGCCCCATAATTTTCAGATGACATGTTCATAACTTACTTCTATTTTTGAAATGTCTTTTTTCAAAATAAAATAAACTCAGTATCCCTTTGAAACCCATTAGGAAGTTTCTTTATACACTGAGAAGTTACTTTAAACATCCTAAATTCAGTGTGGTTCTTATAAAAGGTGTCTGTGGTACTGAAGAACTAAGAGTCTGCTGAGCCACGGCTGAAGGAAAATGGGGACACCACTGTCAGCAGCCCTAGCAAACTTTAAAGTAGAATTCAATTATGTGTGGCTGATTCGCCCACTCTGTTTTCCTCCAATCTATTCTCCTACATTTGATTAACTTTTTTTTTTTGGTTGCACATCTCTGTCCAGGAGAAACATTTAGCTCTTATTTGAAATCAGTGTAACACAGATATGTAGAGCATTGGACAACTAACAAAGAGTTTTGCTAAACAGCAATGACATGGAGCAACAGCTGAAGAAATTTATTTGCTTGAAACTAGAATTTGACAGCAAAATGTGTTTTTGCTGGGAAAAATATGCTCATCAGTAACTAGAAAAATAATCCATACCCCTATGATTTGTAGTGGAAAATGCTGCTGTAGTATATCAGCACAGATAGTGCTTAAATGCTCACATTTTTTTCTTTTCTTGTATTGATCAGATCTCTCAGACTACGTTTCTCATGAGACATCATACAGCACTCCAGCCAAGGATGGAGTCCACGCTTAATCCTTGCAGTATGGCAGGACAGTGCAGCACCATGTCATAATGGATAGGTCTAGTTTAAAACTGCAATTTTAAGTACTTTTTTAATTTGTTTTGGGAAAAGGATCGTGTGTGTATATGAATGCCAGGTCTACTGGCTATTGAAAACTGTACTCTTTACTCAGGATGCATAGATTTGATTATGCAATCTTGCTGGAACAGTTTTCTAATCAATGTCAGTATTATTCACTTAATGAGTGTTAAAAAAGAAAGGAAGAAAGAAAACTGGTGTTTCTAAACAGCTCTATCAGCTACTAAGAGGAACAACCACCTTTTTATTTAAAAGAATGGTTGTTTGGGGATATAATGATTATTTGTAGAGCACTGGGATATAGGAGGGAGGATTTTTTTAAACTGAGTGCATAAAATCATGCTGTGTTCCTTGATATCACCTCACAGACTGGTTTATTTCCAGTGTCACCTTCACTGTTTTGTAATCTGTATGCATAGTGAATAAACTCTACACCTAAGGACTTGGACTTGATGATCCTTAGGGGACCTTTCCAACTCAGGATATTCTGTCATCTTGATTCTACTTTCTTTGAAGTGCATCCATGACATTTACCTGCAAGGCAAAGCTTGCTCTTCTCCACAGTAAACTGATGGAGGGACACCTTAAAATCCCTGGAGTCCAGGCACCTTCAAAATGTGGGGAGTATATGGTCACTGCCTGCTTTCACTTATTAGTGACCAGACTTGAGCTTCACCAGCTTATGGCTCAGGTAAGCATGTAGCTGCAATTAGCAGCTTGGTGCCATGGTGGGCTTATTCCAAATCTCCTACATCTGAAGGCTTCCACCAACTGAAAATCAGCCCTGGACTACAGAATGACTAGCTATAGGCACTTCCTAGGACGTGTGAAAATCAGAGATGTTTCACCCTCTATAATCAAATATCTGCTAGATCTGGAACTTTATTTCAGGTCTCCTACAACTTGATTATCTTCGCCCTTTAGGCTGTTTGGGAGCACAGTGAGATGTTTTTGATTCTGATTCTTTTGAAGAAATATATGTAAAATATCTTTTATCCTAATTAAAAACTTATTTGTTTTTTAATTTCTTGTGCTTCATTGGATAATCACTTCTTTCCTAGGTTTTGTCAAGTCTTACTGAGCTAATTTCCACTGGGACTAATCAAAGCATAGCCTGAGCATTTGATGGTTTGGACCTCTGTCAGAAATACATGACTATTTTGATATTGCCAAAAAATATGTTGCTAAAGAGAATTGTTTCCTTTATTTATATTCATTTATGCTTGGGTGAGTGTCTTTTTTTGTGGCATAAATCATACGTGAAGTTGTTTTTTTTTTAATGCAAGCAGTGACAAAATATCCTCCGGCAACTTGTTTTCCAAAATAATCAGCTCAGGCATCTCCCACCTGGAAAAATACTGCTGCACTGCTGTGGCTGGAAACAGTGTGAATGGTGGAATATGACTGATGTGAGCCAGTCTACCAGAAAATGTTTTTGTTTCAGACATTATACCTGCTCTCAAATCTAATCCCAGTTTCAGTGGTTTAGTTATGCAAGGGCAAACATCAAACATCTGCTCTGTCCACTCTCCTTTACAGCCAACACCATTAATTTTCCAAATAAGTCAGCACATCTCTATTTATTCTTTAATTCATTGGTAATACTGTGTTCTAATTGAGATTGTAAAATGGAACTTGCAGATTTGATTGCTTAGAGTTCAGAGCTCTTCTGTGATCAGAGCTATCAGTCTTGTAAATGGTATAAGCAAATGCAGAAAAAAAAAAAAAAAAAAAAATTCACAGTGCTGCAAAATGACTTCTCTCTGTGCTTGCTTCCCATTTAGGCTATAGCACAGGCAAGAGCAAAATCCATTTGGAAGAAGAAAAAACAAAGTCAAGGTGAAAACAAAATCTTTCCAACGTCATTCCTGTAGTGGTAAGTCATCCTGCTGAGAGCAACAGTTTAGATCCTGCCACAATAAATCTCATAACCTCCATCCTGAAAACAAGCTAGAATGGATTTCTAGAGTGAGAAATACATAGACATAATTTGGGGAAAACATTATGGAAATAAGTATTCAGAAAGAGGCAAGCAGTATGAAGTGTTACCCTTCATTAGCTCTTATGTTGATATAAGCACTTGTTTCAGAGTCCCTCTCCCTCTTGAGGACTACAGGTAATGGACGAGTGGTTTTGTCTTCATTCAAACTATCATTACTGTAGTATCAATTGAAACATTAAGAAAATAAGGGACAAAAAATTTAATTCCTCTGTAACAACAGTTTTGACCCTTGATCAAGGTTCTTTAAGAGTATAACCAGGCCTCGCAATGTAATTATGTTTTGAAACTTGTGTACCTAAACACCTTTACACCAGTCTCAGAAAAATGGAGACACTGAAAACATAACATTCAGTTTGTTAAGGACAAGAACTCTTTCCTCTTAAATAAAGTTATTTTATTCTTCTTGCCTCTGATGTCTCTATTTTCTATATTCCATTCTTTCTGTGCTCTTTGGTCTTGAGTCCACCCAGTCCTCTTCGTTTTCATTGCAATTTTTCCTTTCTCTTTATGTAGCATTTTCTCTATGAGATGTTTTGCATACATTTTTCTTCTTCTCAAGTCACCAGAACCTATTGAGGGTCAACAAAAAGGATTCCTTCTGATTTTTACTGCTTTGTGAAGTACGTTCAACATCATTGAGCAAAGAAGCATCATGTGAGACTCAGGACAGAGCTGTAATGCTGCATTCAAGGGCACAGCCTGTATGAAGCACATTATAGAGAGTTTTATTGTAGCACATTGATTACGTGTACTTAAATGTCTACACTCCACCTTCTAAGTTTAAATTCACAGGACTGTAAAATGGTTTAATTTTATAAAAATCCATATTCTTTTTGATTATCATACTAAATTTTTCTGCATGGACTAGCACAATCTTCTGATGCAGAGTGCATCTGACTATTAAAATGCAACTTACAAATGAACACGAGTGTGAAATACCTTTATTTGCCACGAAGCAGAAGTGAGGTCATGCCTTGCAAGTATATTCATACTTCCTTCTCATATTTCCTTGAGGTCTCAATGGATTCCTGTTTAAGGGCGACCCATATACCTGACCACTGTGGGAAAGAGTCCTTCTGCACACAAGTAACTACTTGAGGAAGGAAATGTAGGAACAGGTGCAAGAAGTAGTGAATATCAGCTGAATCCATACTGACTTTTACCAGATGTATTCACTGAACTGTGCACTCATTAATAAGTGATACGAAAATGATACTGTGCTTTAAGTGACAGCCTTTGCTGCTGATGTACCTGCCAAGGTGTTGGTGGCAGAGTGGCTTAACAGGGAAGCCGTTGTGAAAAGAGAACAGGGCTACCCCATGCTGGATACAGCAGAAAGTGTCAGTATTTTAAATAATTGCAAAAATATGAAACTTATTTTCCAGAAGTCAAAACTGTTTCACCACCATGGTAACTGGTAATTGATTTCCCTGTCTTTTTTGCTTATGTTTTTTTCCCTGCTTTCTCCCCCTACCGCATTCCATCCTGCTGAGTTAACAAGCAGCTGGGTAGGAACTTGACATCTAACCAAAGCCAATCCATTGCAAAGATTGACTCAGGTTAGTCAAAGTTAAAGCTTGGTATTGAATGACTTAATGATAAAATTAGAAGATGAAATTCAGCATTAGTACTGTTAATTAATGATCGTGGCAAAAAGAAGAAAAAGCACTTGCAATGCTGTTGGAACTGTTCTCTGCAGTTGCAGTGTTCAGTGTAAGAGCCAAAGGAATAACTAAGAAGTTAAATGTGATTTTTTTTTCAGTTTTTTTCCAATAATTCACAATTAATTCTTTTGCAAAGACAGTTCTGTCACGTCAACCATTTGACTCTACCAAATTATGACAATATTCTGGAGTACAAATACACTTTACAGAGTGGAAGTTCCAGAAGAAACTTTTAAATTGGAAAAAGGACAATATTCACTGGGCTCTCCCATATGCGGATATTCTGTCCTATGAGGCCTCTTTTCTATCTGGGCCAAGCTTGACATAGAAATCATCTCTCCTGAAATGATATGTTTCTTATGATTCACAGTGCAAAGTTTGGTTGGAGCAAAACCACACTGCATAATGCGGAATAAAGTGCTTCAGGGAGCATGGCTGATAAGGTAGAAAGGAACCCAGACTACTACTGGATTGGCAATGAACTAGGGAAAATTGCCTATGAATATTTTCTTAAACCAATTTGAGTTTAAATATTTTATTTCATTTCACTGAAAAGATTTATTTTGCTCCATACTGGATCAGACCTACCACATGTTTCCTTGTTAAATCTGTGTTTTAATTACATTTTAAATTAATTACTAAATATTTTGAAATACCAAAATCAAGATTTCCCTGAGAGGGAAAGAACTGAAATCTCAGTAGAAAACATCTGACCAGTTTTTATGTTTCGGTGTATAACTTTGTACAGTTTAGTATTCTGAGAATTTAAAGACTAAGCTAAATTATCTGTTTCTGCTTGAAGGCTAAAGTTTGCTATCTTCAGCTGCAAATCATCTCCATACTGCAAACTATCTCTATACTGAAAATCTTGCCCCTTTCCCTCATACACACTGATTTATCTGTGGTATTACTGTCCTACCCATTCTGCAAAAATGGTTTAGGTCAGATATATACACAGGAAGCAGTCATCTGAACTGGGAAGGGAATATGTCCACCTGGAAGCAGTTAAAAGAGGACAGTATGATATATTGAGGTACTTAATGAGATGAGATGGATTCATTCATCTGACTGCATAAAACTTCACTAAGTGCTGTGTTCCTTTTTGAAGACCAAACATAAACTCCTAATTCACTCTGGTATACTTGAATGTACACTTATGGTCCGAATTCTAGACTACTAGTTACAGGCATCGAAATATAACCCTCCAGATCTAGACATTCATTTAGTTAAGAGATTGTTTTTCTTCTCAAAGTTATAATTCATTGCTTGTTTTACTTATTATTCTCACTTGAGAATTTAAGTCTTCCAAAATAAAAGAATACAAAAATTTCCAAAATCCTACAGTGAAGGAAGTTCAGTAAAGCAGTATTGGTCTTTGAGAGACAGTTGTCAAGGCTAAGCTTAGTGAGTTAGTTCAATGTCAGACTGCAGTTTAGGAAACAAAGACAGTAGAAGTAAATGATAGCTGTGAATGTATCAGCTTCTTACAGTGTTAGTAAGTGTTTTCAAGAATTAAACACTATCTATATCCAAAGCAGACTACAAAATGCAAAGAAACAGAGTTACTGTATCCTAATAATCATAGAATCACAAAATGGCTTAGGTTGGAAGAGCCCTTAAAGCCCATCCAATTTCTACTCCCTGCCATGGGCAGGCTGCTACCCACTAGATGAGGCTGCACAGGACTCCATCCAGCCTGGCCTTGAGTGCTCTCAGGGATGGGTCAGCTACAACTTCTCTGAGCAGCCTTTGCCACTGCCTCACCACCCTCTGAGTAAATCATCTTCTAATGTCCAGTATAAATCTTCCCTTTTTTTAGTTTAAAACTATTACCCTTTGTACTACCTCTGTCTTCCCCTGTAAAATGTCTTTCTCTCTCCTGTTTATAAGCTCCCTTTAATCACTTGAAGGCTGCAGTGAGGTCTTTTGGAGCCTTCTCCTCTCCAAGCTAAACAAGACCAACTCCATCAGCTTTTTTTCATAGGAGAGGTGCTCCAGCCCTGTGATCATCTTCACAGTTCCTCCTCTGGACCCACTCAAACAACTCTGCATGCTTCTCCAGATCTGGACACACTATATCAGTTCCAGTACAATGTCCAAGTAAGACCAAAAATATATGGAGAGACTTCTGTGAATAAGACTCTTGATTCTGAGTCCAGTACTGTCATCAGTAGCCTTAGACTTGGTAGGAGAAACCTGCGTTTCAAAGGACAGGACAGGACATGTCAAGAGTGCAGCCATGGTCCAAGCAGCACACCATGAATAGAAACATTGCAAGGACTGGAGAGAAACTACCATGTTCCAGATAGAAGATACATGTGCCCTTGGCCACATCAGGGACATAAAAACAAGATCTAAGAAAGGTATCAGAGATTAAAGCCCTGCTTGGGAATTCTATCTTTAATAGTAAATATGCATTCCCTCTCAAAACACATTTGAGCATAGCCATGAAGTTTTGGTGGTGAACATAGAGATAGGGCAATATTCATACATTACACATAATTTTTCCTCAGGTGTTTCAAAAACACTCAAAGTGGTTTCCCAGTTCAGCCCTTGGAAGTCATGTCTGACAGAGGAACTGGGTAACACACAGAGAGCTTCCTTTGTTTTCCTCTAGTTTGAATATTTGGTTTAAAATGCATCCTTCCAGTGCAGGGCAAGGAATATTGCCAGGTGGATTTCAAATGTGCCTGTTAAAAATACAAATTAAAGCGGGATTAAAAAAAAATCACCTTCCACCAATAATGAAGCCATCAAGAAAAGTAACACTAACAAACAGAAATAGGGTCCCATTATGTAAGTGAGTTGCAGACCATCTTAATAGATGGAAATTTGCCTGTCTCAGTCTACGTAATTAAAATGTACTGTATATAATTAAAATTAATGTAATTAAAACAGTCTCAGCACCAAGTTTAATTATGTCACTCAAATGTTGCTTCTAGACACACCAAAATCAGCGTGTCAGTAATAAGATAAATCTCTATATTCCTTTAGATTAATAAACAGATGGGTCTAAAAAAGGAAAAAGAGCTAAAAAAAATATCAACACTGAAATAATTATTTTATTCAACAAATAGAATGGAGATTTTTCTCCTAAACTGTTATTCTTATGGGTAGCCTTACAGGGATATCTGTTTTAATGCATGTATAGAAATAACCAGTAGCTTAAATATCAGAGAAGCCAAACTCAACAGTTTAATCTTCTGATGTAATTCTGTACCACTTATAAAGAAGATAGAACACAATTCCAACAATTAATTGTGTGAGAAGGAAAGCTCACAAGGCTTTTCCATTCACAGGTGAACCTCAGTACCATCAGCTTTACACCACAGCTTATCTCAGCACCCACCCATGTCACTGATGTACGTGTTTGGTCTGTAGGCTGGGCAAAAGTCCATGTACCCTATGGTTGTGGTTGAACAAGTGTTGATGGAGAGAAAAATGAACACCTGAGACCTGTCCAGTTCTGGTCATATTGGTCACCAGATCAAAGGATGCCAGCTGATACTGCAGCTGCATAAGCATCTTGCAGTTGGGAAAAAAGGCTGAGAAAAGAGTTGAGGTGGCAAAGAGAAAGTTCATGTTTGTAGAGAAGTTTTCCAAGAGGGAAAAAAGTTCTGCAATCTGTTGTTTTACAACATAAGCTGTGGGCTAATAAGGTATATAAAGTTATGTTGACAACTGCAGATGTTTCATGCTTACCATTTCAATTAAATATTCCTGAAGTGGTTATTATATACCAGCATTGTAAATGAGTTTTTTTGATGTTGTCTAAAAAGTTTCTGAGATTGGAATATGATGCTGTAAGAATAACAAAGTTTTTGCACAAATAATGCTGATTCTGAAGGTCACAATACATGTCCTGATCCTGAAATCTTCTCTCAAACAGGATTCATTTTAGGTAACTAAGCTCTCAGCAACCACAGTAGTCTGTATGCTGTTAGCCCTCTCAAACACCACTGGTTTCCCTAGGTCTGTCGTGGTTTTATGATTTTTGGTTATGGGTATTACACATCATAACATCATGTAATGCACTGGGGGTTTGACTGTTGATGGTCAAGTTCCAGGTGCCTGTCCAGAGGAGAAGAACTACATTCCCCAGGGGGCTTTGCGATCAGTGAGGAGATATAACTCCTGATAAGGTCACCTGATGTTCTCTTCTTTGCCTGCGCTTCTTCATCTGCACTTCTCCACCTGCTTTTCTTCATTAGCTCAGCTGGACTGCACATCTCACCTCAGCACTGAGGTGAGGCCTATCCACTTTTCAGACACACTCTCTCTCTCATTATATTTTGATTTATTAACTTCCATTATCTTGCATTATCTTGCATTCTGATGCTATATTTAGTAAATTTGTTTCACCTCAGATCATTGCCACTGTTTTCAATTATTTTGAGGTCCCCTGTTTCCAGAGGCGTGGATCCACAGATCCCTCTGCCCCACTAGTCACCGAACCGGGACAAACCAGCCCACAAACCTTTGACAAGGTCCCATACTTAAAATACAGTGGTAATCCTTAGCGTTTCTACAGTGCCTCTTAAGGTATTTTGTTGGCAAGTGTATGGCGATGATATTGCTTTCCATCCATCTTTGAGGCTGCAGTGTAATACCTTCTATCTACAAGATAACTGGAAATGGATTAATGGGATAAAGTTGAACCTTATCAACACTAAAACAGTATTTCAGCTTAGATTTTCTGACCTCTTGTCATGATAAGATGAATGTATTCTTGAGTGTGAAATGAAACAATTTCACAGGAGAGTTTTTCATTTCACAGCTATTTTGCCTCATTTTTTATATCTGGAAATTAAATCATTAATATAGCCTAGTAGGGGCTCTATTAACAATATATTTAGTAGAGGCTAAAAGATTTAAGTTTCACAGAATTATTTGTATGTGGAATGTCTGGTCTTCTTTTAGCTCTTATCATTTATACATTTCCTTGTATTATCTGAGGGGAGGGGAGAGAGGTAGTAGGGACAAAAAAAGTAAAGAAACAACAGGCTTCAAGATACTTATATAAGTTAAATGTTTTTGAATGGCAAAACCTGATGAATTTGACTTCACAATCTGAAAGAATGGAGTCAGGCAGTCTCAGATGCATTATCAGTTGTTTTAGGGAGCTTAAAGAGGGTAAGCGAGATACCTGATGATACAGACTTATCTCTAAACAGAATTGTGGGGTGGGAGCTGAGAAGCCATCAACCATTGTAATGTCCAGGCAGCTGAAAGAGCCCTGAAGTGAAAAATAGAGGAGGAAAAGTGCATATTGGTCTAACAGAGATAAAACCTCTTAAATCAGTTTTTTCCAGTAAGCTGGTGAGGTTAACTACTTCTCAATAGTTAATTTCCTCTCTTTTCCAAATAGAGTAAGATTTTGAGATTTTTTTACTTGACATTATTATAAATAGGATATGGAAGTAAGATACAGATAAAACTATTACAAAATAACTTGCAAATGGCAAAAATGCTTGTAAAAATCTTAGATGATAGAGAATATCACTGGTTCATGATCAGAACAATACAGAATGAGTGGTTTTGAAGAGTTCTTCCCTTGGTCTAGTATTAATTAATATACTTATTAGAGATCTAAATGGTAGAAGAGAGATTATTTTCACTGAACCAGCAGGTGATATCACCCTATACACTGCTACTACATTAGATAGCAGCATTAGAATGCAATACAATCTTGACAAATAGGCAAACCAGACTGGAAAAGGAATAATAATATAGTTCAGCAGGGAGGAGCACGCATATATAGCCAAGAATAATCAATTACATGACATGGGATCAGGAATGATTGCCTATACAGCAGTTCTGCGGAAAAGGTATGCACTTTGTAATGGATTACAAGGGGAACATGAGCCAAACAAAGGTCTATACAAGAACAGGAGCACGTAAGTACATCCTGCCTAATGCATGATTTATTTTTCATGCTTTTTGTGTGTGTTTATGAACTGCATTTTAACATCTATGAATGCATATGAAAAAAAAAATTGCCCCTTTCTAATCACAACAAATAGCACACGAATGTAAAAGGCACAGATTATTTTCTGGCTTATGTGGCATCAATGAATTTGTTCATAAAATCTCCTTACAAAAAATTTATTATAGATAGTATGCTGAAAATTAGAAAATATTCCCCTGTTGAATTCCAAATCTGATTAAATTTGCATAGCTGTATATTTTAAAAATTAATTTTCCTGATACATTTTAAATAGAATTCATTATGACGCTAAGAAATAGAAAACAATTATTGACATTGTCCCCTCCCAGCCATTTTAAGCAGCAACTTCTCAAAGTATTATTGCACTTTAATTAGAAATATGAACGATAGGGATTAATTAAAAATGTGTAGAGTGCAGATTCGTTCAAAAGAGCCATGCATAACACTAATTAGAATTTTTGTTATTAGTTCTTGGTAATAGGAAATATGTGAAAATAAATGTATTTTCCTATTAATAGAGATTGACTGAAAAGCATACGAACATCTCCTCTCATTTTCATCTACCCTTTGTGTAAGAAACAAAAAGAGAGATAAATACCTACTTTCTTCTATGAAAATGAAAAACAATGTCTTTATTATATAATGTATTAATCAAAGTAAAAGTAATTTTACTTCTTAAAAGTAGTTACTGAGCTAAGAGTTTCAAATGCTAAACCCAAATGCCCCTAAAGGACAGGTGGTTTATGGACATTCAGTTCTCTTCAGCAAAACACTGTCACTAATAGAGGCTGAAATATGTTGATGTTAAGCAAAATATATCTCTTCCACAATCCTGATTGTTTATCATCATAATCTACAGATACGAATTATATGAACTACACAGAACAGAAGGCCAGGGAGTGAACCCAGAGGAGCATCAGACAATTATCATTATGTTTGATGTGTATTTATTTAATTGATGTGGTAAAGACAATACTTTGGAGCAATAAATCACACCCTAAGTTGTTATTTATGAATATCTGTGAACAGAAGGAACTAAAGTGGGAAAACAGCTCACAAAATACAAACCAATCTGCTGGCAAGATGCAGTCATTAAAACAACCTCAGAAATTCTGCTTTTGCTTGAGGTGTATCCATTATAATACAGTAATAATGGCTCAAAGTATTTGCTCACAGTGTGGCTTTTTTTTTTTTTCAGATTAAATTATGCTCATACCTGTTGAGAATGAAAGGAAAAGAAATAAAGCACAAAAATATCCTCTTTTTACCCAGAAATACTTAAATTCTCAGAGTTACCCTGCGTGTCAAGTCAATACAGTCATCTTCTCTTATAGAATGAGGGGTAAGATTTTGTCTCCTTCCATCCAAAGGACAGGCCTGACCATACTAGACAGACAACAAGCATATCAGAAGCACTGGAGTAAAAAACTCATTCTTTGAAGTGGTCATAGAAATGACCACTCCTCTTCAGAGTTAGGCACAGAGACTCCAGGTGCACTGGTACCTTCACATGAACAAATATGATCAGAACAAGAATCTCTGAGCTCAGGTCTCAGCAATATCCTGGTTTATGGGCATCTCCCAGCGTAGGTTTTTATATTACCATCTGTGCTTGAACCTGCAGAACTTGCAACAGTATAGTTTAAACCTCATGCCAAAGAGAAGATGAACACATCTGCTATAATAATCTATGTGTGAAAGAGACTTCAAATAAAACTTAGCTAACAACCTGACCCTGCTGTCTCAAGTTATCCAGCTCACAAATCAGGGACTTACAAATGCAAACTGATGATACAACAAACCCAACTGTATGCCTGTACCCAGGAAGACAAATTTCACAGCACTTCCCATCAAGAAGTGGAAAGAGCAACATCATCTTTTTTAAGAAGTAGAATCAGAAAATCATGACAGTCTATGTTGGAAGGGAGCCAAATCATCTGATCTAACCATTCATAGAAAAGAATGCAAGACAAGGTTATCTAAGTTGTTTGTTTGCATTGTGATAACCTAAATTGGTGGGGACTTTCAGAAGATTTCTCCCCTTCTTTCAGAAGGTAAAAATAAGCTACTCATTTCTGGTTGTAGGTGTAAATCAGGCAGGCTTTGCTAGTTGACTACATTCTGGCACAGTTTCTGGGAACTCAGTGTCTGGAAGAAGAAGCAACAGAGTAGCATTCTCCTCTTCCCTACACACTGGGAATGCTGAGGTTGGGGTACAGAGGTAGCTGTATTCAGGTTCATATTCTGCAGCTGCAGAATATGTTTTGGTGTTCTAAAGGAAGACCATGACTTCTTCCCACAATTTATAAAAATTCTGAGCCATTCATCTCCACCTCCATCCAACATGCATTTCTTAGCAGAAAACAAAGGAGAGCAAATCCTTTCCCACATAGCTACTTAGCTATATCTGTATGAAACCTACTTATTTATTATCTTTGTGAATTCCCTGTAAATATCTGTTGCAATTTTTAAAGTCCCTTGGTTTTATTTTCTCTAGAAGCTTATTTATGTGAATAGTTATGAGCATTTTGCTCA
Source organism: Centrocercus urophasianus (assembly GCF_019232065.1). Taxonomy (NCBI): domain Eukaryota; kingdom Metazoa; phylum Chordata; class Aves; order Galliformes; family Phasianidae; genus Centrocercus; species Centrocercus urophasianus. The sequence continues at coordinate 22,284,561 of NW_024884475.1, read as the reverse complement.
AAAGAAGTGGGAATCTGAAGGGCTTGATTATCACCCTGAAAGTTAAATAGGCAGTCGAAGCACTACAGACCAGTCACTATGTATCAAGCATAAGCTCTTTCATAAACTAATTTGACTTTCAGTCCTACAAGGCTTCTTGAAAGTTTTCTCTGGAATTTTACTTTTTATGATTTCATGACTCCATATCTGCAGGTCAGTGTACCATTGCATACATAAAAAAAAGGTTAGAAAATATCTAAGGGGATTCCCTTTGAAACTCTGCCATTATTACAGCAGGTTTTCCAAGGACATTATTTTGTAGGTAAATGTGTATGTTAGTTAGTAAAGGCTATGTTCCAATAATACTTTCCAATTCATTAACTTCCTTTTCATAGAGTCAAGATAATTACTTTCTAGTTGTGTCACTAGAGTGGCGCCTAAGGTAGAAAGGAGGGCAGAGTCACCCTTTAATCACTGAGGTTAATTTTGCTGTCCTGAGAATAAAGACCACATGCCCATTTAATCAAAATGTCCAGAGGAAAGAAGATAATGTAAAGGTTGAAGTAATATTTCTTCCACTGATTGAGTGGTTGAGGAAGCATTTATTAATATTGCTTTAACACGATATTTTCCTAATTCAAGAAAAATGCCATCAAAACTTTTTCTCATAAAATAAAACTCGTATTTGTTCTGTTTGTGAGAAGTGAAATACTTCTGAAATGTTTTTATCAATATAAACCCCATCGTAAAATATTGTATCTCATTCATTTAGAATGTGTAACAGCCATCCAGCAAAGTACTTTTTTTTTTTTTTTTTTTTTTTTTTTTTCTAGAGGAATGATAGGCCAAGAAACTTCCTGACTTCCTGTCTTTAAGTTACCAGAACCCTAATACAGCCACTTTTTTTCTCCAGCCACTTACTTGTTAAGACACAGATCTGTTTATACCACTAAAAAGACTTTAATGACAAAGCAATTGGTTGTTAGTTCTCTGAATGAAACACAGACACAAAGATTATATTGCAGTGGAGATGGAGTATGAAGGTCTTGGGTGAAATTTCATTTCTACAGAAATAACTACTGTTTTTGCTACTGATTTCACTGCAGTGCAGACTACATATCTCTTACTGATATTTCTACAAAGTGACCATCTTTCATTGCCTGAACTCTTAACACAGATATTGAGGAAAATAAGTGATACTTAGATAAACCATATATTTTACAAAGGACTTTAGCATCAGGGGACCTGAACATCAGTTAGGGCTTTCTTAAGGGCTAAACTGTGCTGTACTGGATGCTTCATCAAATGTGATCTTTAATAATCTAGAGGTAACTTCAACAATTTCCATGAACCTCATTCAGTCATGTGGGTTACATTTCTTAACACCAATCTGTCTCTGCTTAAGGTGTCTTTAAAGGGATATTATCTAACCTCTCTGGAACAATCCCCTCAGTGATTGTGTTTACATATTGCCCTCCAGATGACAGCAGAGGTCAATTCCCTATCAACTCATTAAAGGTGTATTTAATTTAGTCTCTTTCCTCTATACAACTAGCAAAGCCCTGATTAATCAGCTATATAGGAACAGTAAATACTCTGCTTCACTTAATTAAAAGTTAAATTCCTCTTGAGGGATCAATACAATAGTAAGCTGCTACATGCTTTTGTTAAAAAGGTGTTTCTTTGAGGACACACCTTGAGGTAGACTATTGGGAACTTAGTATGAATAAGAACAGAAATTTGTTCAGATATTCAATTAGAGTAATGTAATGTGTTCATTTTCTAGAAAGAGGTGGATATAGAAAAGCCAAGGGTGGTTGAAAGAACCCGGAGAATTACACTACTATGTTTGGTGTAATCTGCTTCTGGTACAATTTTTAAAATGCATCATGTCAGTTTAGTGTTTCAAAGAAGAGTCAGAAAGAATTGCTTTGCATAGAACATACTTCTTTGTGGAAATGCTTTCCGTCCTCTGAAACATCAAGTTAAAAGAGTCAAACTGACCAGAGATAAAAAGCTAGAAACAACTCTTCAGAAAATGCTGAAAGAAAGTTCATCAAAGTCTCTTCCCAATTTCCCACCTGATAAAATTAGGAGCAATGTCACTAACACAAAATAAATCAGCTGTAGCCAACAAGCTACATTTTCACATGCAGTGTGATAAATACATATTACTGGTCTGGAGTCCCGCCCACCATTTCCACAAGAACAGCACTCAGCTAATTTTTACCATAGCTTCTACATACAAGCCACGGAGTATTGCTGGATGCACGTGTCTGCTCTTTCTTCCCAGTTATTAAATCCTTGCACTGCACAGGAGAATAGAGTAGCATGAAGACATCTACGATCTTTCTGTTGACCTCCTCAGACTGCATGTTGCAGACAGAAGAAAATAAGTCTTTGTTCAGATTTTTTTCCTCTTGATCAGGTTGATAGCCATAGCAGCCAGCCAAAACAGACACATTATCCTTCATCAGACAGCATGCAATACAGTAGGTCTGCACTAAGCATTGTGTGCTTATTACCTGTTAAAAAAAAGGAGTTGAAATCTAGAGACAGCTTCAGGGACATTACAGTTTGGTTTTTCATCTTCCGTAATCAAGGATTAGAACAGCTCAGTCTGAGGTCTTGCACTCTGGCTCTGAAGGCAGACATTCAAGCGGGAATAAGCATGTGCTGCACCAAGGATTCATCCCTTCTAAATATTATACTCTCGTGGTCCAGAAATGCAAAAGTTATCTTCTCTGTGACATAATTGTTAACATGGAGACTCTTATTTATTTTCTCAGCTACAATGCATGTAAAGCAAATAGACCATAGCGATACCATTACACACATTCCTGCACTCACTTTAGAAACAATCAATATCAATTATCAAATTCTCAACTGGAGAGAAAGGCTGTGAAATTGCCCATGAAACAAATTTACAAAGCCATCCTGATATCTTCTATGTTCTATTCTACAAAAAAACTTTCATGAACAATTATTTCAAACACAGTTTTATTTATTACCATATCACAACTTATTCATGATAGTAGTGATGATGGCTATACCCACGTTTTCATGCAAATAAGGAAAATGAGTTGAATTCTTGTTTCAGTGCAGATACTTGTTCTGTAATTGAATCTACTCTTCAGATATTGGTTTTCCAACATTACAATGCTGGGGGTCTCCACTCAAAGACATTAGTGCAAACACACGCTGAAATGATCATTGTTTAAAGACTTTAACACATCACAGTGTTTCCTGTCTACTAATTTCCAAGGCAATTATGCATATCACACCTAGGCATCATTTAGGGCTGTCTACTCTGTGTCTGTCCATACAAAGCATAAGGACATCCATCATTTTACAAGGCACTTCCAAATTAAAAGTGTTACGTCTGTACTTTTGAACATTCAATATATTTATTCACTGTTTGGTTCTTTAAATGTCTCATCCTTAATCCTTTATCTCTAATTCAGACAACTAATTGCTTCAGACAAATTACATTATTCCCTTTTGCATTTCCCTATATGCTAAATACTGATAAGTAGCCTCCATTTATCAATGATATTCAGCTTTACATTAATTATATTTTCAAGGCACATAAAAATCATCGTGCAGTGGAACTATTTAGTGATGCACAAATGAACCAAATGCTGAATATAAACCGAATACAAAGAATTAACAGAAACCAAGTAAAACATTTAATCCTGAGTGAAGATGAAAATAATACATTCAAATTAATTCAGACTTTCTTGAATATCATCATTTTTACTGCTGCCTATGCCTTCAACAATCACTGTCTTTGAACTACAGCAACTGGGATTAAAGATTAGGATGTATGGAGCCTACCTGAATCTCTCTGAATAGCTGCAATTATCTTATGATTTGTAATGCTGTGCTCCTGCTCTTGAATGTTAACACCACACAGTGTCTTTTTTATGAAAACTGCAAATATACTAATGCTTTTTAGAACATTATTTTAGCTGTTTTTATGTGCCAAGTTGCAGAGACTACAAATACAGAATAAAATTAAGGATAAAATATGCTCTAATCTAACTGTAATTAGGATAGAAATTAAAGGAAATGGGTTAGTATAGAAGAAAATAAGGATCGTAAAGCTATTACCCCAGGCATATTTGGAAACTAAAGCCTTGAAACTTAACAAGCAATTTGAAAGCAAGTCAAAGAGTCAGCGCTACATGCTAATAGATAGACACCTGTGTCCTTCCAGTACTCTGGAAGGTCTCATTAGCCATGTGAGGCCATGAATCTTGGCTCTTTTTCCTCATATGTAAATTTAACACAATGAAGAACTATGATATAGTGGGCATTTCATGCTAATGAACTCTCTTTTCCACATGGTACTCTCTTCCTATTAAAAAAATAACAATTTGTAAGAAAAGCTTTTTTTTTTTCCCCAACATAAAAAATATTAGTTCAGTAGTACTTAGAGCAATTCCCAATGCAAATTTAAGAATAAAGAAGTAGGCAGGCTTGTTTCCTGGACTGCCAAATGCTGTGTCTATTAAAAAGTTCTCTATAGGACTGTAGACTTCTCTTTGAATGAGAACAATAGGAACTAGATCAAAAGCTTATTTCATTTTGACTGTATCAGAGTCAGCAAGGTTGCTGCAAAAAAAGATTAAAAATGTTTCTGATAAATGATTTCACAGACCTCTAGTGGACTGAAATTGAGATACTCAGACTTAATGTGTTGTTTAGAACGGCAACAAATTCCCATAGTTTATCTCTAGTGTCTTGTAAAAACTAAATACTGCTGACAAGTTTTATTCTCTAGAAGTTCCAGGAGTGTTTTCTGCTTTTTGTATACGAAGATTCCTGGTAAAAGTAAGAGCCAGAGCTTGTTTGAGAAATACAAGATCTTACTATAAGGCACTTTTGAAAGATATTTAGTATACTTATTCATTATTTACAGATCAGAAAATCAGTTTTTGTATGATTTCAGGAAGGTAATTATTGGAGCTGCATGTATCCTGCTCAAACACACTGTTTTCCTCTGTCTCATTTTCCACTGCCAGCTTCTCTGTCGAAAAACACTAAAGTTCTTGCACCTCTGGATTGAACTGAAGACCTCAGATATCAAGTCTGGTGACTGGATTATACTGGAACCCATGTCATTCAGAGTACTGAATGTCACCCTGAATTTTCAGGCTTTTTAATCTCATATCAACAGTGGAACACTAGGGTTTCACAAGCATATCCTTGTAGATTTGTCTGTAGTAAGGGTCCTTAAAACAAAACTAAACGGATGAAGCTGATGATGTCTGTCAGATCTAGAAATTACTCTTGTCTGTGGGTCTCAGACAGAGGTTAAAAAATGTTGACCTAAGAAGAAGGCTGAAATAAATGGCTGAAGAAAAGAGTGTAAGCAAACACATCTATATTTTACACATCATTAGATCATTCTTTAGATAGAACCTCCCCTTTCTTAGTTTTAAATCATTCCCCATTGTCCTATCACAATCCACACTTGTAAACATCTGTTCCCCTCCTGTTTATACGCTCCCTTAAAGTTTTCAAAGGCCACAGTGAGGTCCCCCCGGAGCCTTCTCCAAGCTAAACAAGCTTGGAGATCCCCCCAGCCTTTCTTCATAGGAGAAGTTCTCCAGCCCTCTGATCATCTTAGTGGTTCTCCTCTGGACTCTGAGTCCTTCTTGCACTGGCTCCAGGCCTGGACACAGCACTCTAGATTGCGCTTGACAAAAGCCAAGTAGAGGGGGGACAATCACCTCCCTTCTCCCTGCTGGCCACTCCTCTTTTCATGTAGCACAGGATATATTTGGCCTTCTGGGCTACAAGTGCGCACTCCTGACTCATGAATGCTGAGAGATTAGATGAAAGACTGCAATACTGGAGTAAGCAGAAACATGCACTACTGAGAAAGCATAGTCTTGTAACAAGGTAATCCACAGAAATAATTAGGGATTAGGAGCAGTTGCCTCATGAGATTTGTAAAAGCACTGCACTTTAATGTCAGTTGGGCAATGAGCCTTCTCCTACAGTCTTACTAGGTACTACAGTAGCACAGTTCTGGAGTGAATTTCCTGCATTCTATGCACAAAATTTGTATTAGAGCAATTGGAACAACTTGCTTAGGTAGATCAGGCAGAATTAATGTGGATTTTTTTTCTCATTATTCCAGTTTTACGGAAAGCTACTGCTCCAGAAATTTGAGAGGCTTCTGCTGACTACTGAATACTGCCTCTTAGTAATGTTGCAACAGAAAACACTTGAGATTTGTGCTTCATTGTGCTCTAATTTTCTGGGGTTTTTTCTTAATGTTTCAACATGAAATCTCTTACAAGTCACCTGGGACATGCTTGGGAATGCTGCAGCCAGGCAGTTCACAGAGGGGGCATGAAGACAAGAGAGAAAAAAATATGTGGAGTCAGAAGAGTTTAGTGATGCAGTCAGCTTTCTCAGATATCTAACCACCATCAGAATAGATACAAAGTTTCAAGAAAGCTTTCCCACTTAAAACAGCTTGAGTAAGAAGACCTGGCTAGGAAACAAAACGAAGGGATTTATCTTGAGCACTGGATCTCTAATGGGAAAAGGAAAAAGAACAGAAGACTCAACTGAAATGCATTAAACGCCCCCACAGAGCAGACCTAAATTTACTGCAACATTACAGTAATAAGCACTACAAAATACTCTAATGCAGGTGTATAGAACAGTAAAACAACAATTTATTTTTAATATCTGCTTCTATCCTGCTACTTTATTTCCACTTTTTTACTTCATTTAGAAAAAAGCAGCAAAACTATGAGAGCACCTTCCAAAAAAAGTGGTATTCAGGAAAGGGTGACCCTTTCTCCTCCTTTACTCCAATCACACTGACTCCATTTTATCCAAGTCTTCGGTAAATCTTGCTACAGTTTCTCCTACCAGATATTAGAAACATGGTATTACTTGTAAAGTTTATATTAAATATTCATAAGATGTATTTTTAAAGGAGAAAACCTGAATTTTGAGCATAATAGCACCAAGGAAAAAGCATCTCATCACCACACTATGACTGCAGCCCTCTAAGGATATTTGGTTTCTGCCAGAAGACTGCCTGTTTACATTCCCTTATACCAGCTGCAAACCGAGTATTCAAGTACAGTTAGCATTCTACAGATTCCTATCTCTCACCTTAGCTTTCGAGGCAGTCTCTATAGAGCCTCTGTGTAAGTCTATGTACAGTCTACAACTTTAAGTTTAACAGAGAAAATAGATTTTAGTTACGGGAGAAAAAAAAAGGTATTAACTACTGTGAAGCAGAAGGACCTGTTTTTGAGTTATGAGAGAGCTGGTATCTCTCTTAATCACAGACAAGGGTGATGAAACACTGATAATGCTGAATGAAACTTAAAAGAAATCTGACAGCTAAAGTAGCAGTTATCAAGTTCATATTTGTCATCTGATTTTGTAAGGAAGAAGAAAAAAAAGATTAAAGCAACTTAGGGCCCAAAGCTGTGGGCTAGTTTGTTTTCAAGTACATTTTTTACTTTATTTCAATAACTGTATAATATTAAGTAGAGTCAAAATGGTTTAAGTTTTAAAATACAGGGCTGATTAAAATGGATAAATAAAATATCAGCAGTTAACAATGCTTCTTTCTCATGAATATTTATGAAATAAATAAAAAATAAAGCCTTTTTAAGTCTTTCAGATCTGCATTGTTTTGTGAGAAGCATGACACATGTCAGATAACATCAAATGTTTGCATTCACTGTGCTGAAAACATTACTCCTTAATGTTGGACATTAGCATGTCTGGCCTTGGAGAGGCTGAGATTACAACAGAGACCCAGTGAACAGGATCAAAGGCAACCAGCCCTGCTCCTCCTCTGCTTCTCTCCTTGCACAGGGAAGGCTCTCAGCACTGCCTGTGGGTCACATGTTGAACACAGAAAATGACACCAGCCCATCCCCTGCCTCTGGTTTCACTTGCTTGTTTAATGTGTTCCCACAGAGCTGAGACAGCATCCTGTTGTTTTGCATTTTTTTAGAAGAAACAAGTGGAGAACACTGAATCTCCTAATTACATTTAAGAATTATTTTTCTGAGTATCACTGTTTTGCATTTTTGTCATTTTGTTGTGGGCTTTTGTAAGACTGAGACTTTGGGGGTTGAGGCTTTGGTATTTTTTTTCCATTGCATTAGTGGATTTTTGTATTTGCTTCAGAAAGTGTAAATGTTCAAGTAACTTTGCTGTTCTTCTGCTTATAGGACACAGGATTCTGTGGTGTACCAGAGAATTGTGTTCTGGGTCGTCCAGTGCAAAAATGATGTGAGCGTACTGAAGGGATTCCAGCAGAGGGCCACCAAGATCCTGGAGCACCTGTCATGTGAGACTGGGAATGTTCAGCCTTGGAAAGAAGAGGCTCAGGGGCATTTCATCAATGTCTGTCAACATTTGAAGGCAAAGTGCAAGGCTCTCTGCAGTGGTGGTACCCAGTGTCAAGGCAAGAGGCAATAGGCACAAACTGGAACAGAAACTTTCATCTAAGCATCAGGAAGCACTTCTGTGCTCTGTGGTTGATAGCACTGGCACAGGTTGCCCAGAGGTGGTGGAGTCTCCTTGGATATCTTCCAAAGTCACCTGGATGTGGACCTGGGCACTCTACTTTCATGTCCCTGCTGGAGCTCAGGTTAGACCAGATCACTTCCAACTTCAACCATTCTGTGGTTCTGTGATTCTGTGGCATACATGAACATTTCACACCTCATGATGAATCACTCCTTTGGCTCAGATGGACCTCTGAATTTATTCCTCAGTCTCTAAATTTGTTTGGACCAAACACAGCACAAATAAGATAGCCGCAGAAGTCTCCATGAGGACTGTGTGAAACCTGAATATCCCTGAGAAAATGAGCTCAACCCTTTAATTTGCCAGCACAATAGATACTCAGCTGAAAGACTGAAAGGATAATATTCCCTGTTATTCTTCAAACCTACCAATTCATCCAAACTCATGAGGATGATCTAAGGAACAAACAGGTGCTAATTCATTCCATTCACCCTCCAGGTTTCGTTTCAGTATGTCACAGCCGCCAGTAAAGCAGAATTAGATTGTTTTTAGCAAGTGCACTGTTTTCCTCTAAAAAGTATATAGCTCTAAGGCAGGAGAGCTGGAACTCACTGTGCACGTTAATTAGTTGTCTCTTTAGTCCAAAGACTCTCTGGGCCCTACAGCCACATCCACACAACACAACAGGTACTTCATACTGCAGTTTAACATGATGTCTGCTTGCTGCTCTCACTTCTGTGGAAAACTCAGAAAAAGCATCATTATTTTAGGATGACAAGACAAGAAAGAAAAGGTGCCAAAATGTAGAACAAAAATTAAAAAAAAAAATGACAGACCAAAAATTTGACAATAAAAAACAGCCTTTTAAAGCAACCCCTCAGGGTAACAGTACCTAAAGAAATTCATACTGAGTCTTCACCCTTCACTGATATATGTGTTTGTTTCCAACTACTGTAAAAGCCATTTCCCAGAGCTAGAGCTAACAACACATTTGGACATGTTCCATTGATTAATTTATTTTTCATGAAGGACTATTAGATATCTTTGACTTGGAGTCGTTGCTGCTTTAATATTTTCCAGGATGGAAGCACAACCAATATTCATTATGCCTTTGCAGAAAACAAACAAACAAACAAACAAAAAAAACATAGTAGTGAAGTTATTGAGTCCTGAACTCAAATACATCTATTTGCCCATCCATCAAACTTAGAAAGCAATCCACTCTTGATGCAATGGGTAAAATACTTGAGTAAAAGTATGTATGTAAATAAAATAACTACAAATGCACACATTTTCCCCTATATAAATATGGGGAAAAAAAAAAAAAATAAAAATAAAGTGTCTGTACGTAACTGCAGTGATGATATCTTTAAAATGGATTGAAACCCGCTCTCTCTGACTGGAGGCTTGAATTTTTCTGGCTCATTTTTGTCTAGAATTGGTGTTCTTTGTAGCTGTCATTAATTCTTGCCCTTAATAAAATCAGTAAAGTCTTCCCAGTGACTCAGTAATTCTGTGTGCTAGCAGTAATGGGTCTTAACTCCAGGATGCATGTAAGGAAATTCTAACAGGCTTTTCCTATTTTGATTCACTAAATCCTTAGAGTAGCTTATCAATTGCAGAATCACTGCTGTAATAAATAGGTCTCAAGAGGGATGAGGTGAATTCCTGATTGTTGTTATTATTATTAATTCCATCTAGGATACTCAAAGAAGAAGAGCATTCCATTGGTCATGTATATAATCTGACAGCTATCCTGAAAGCATTTATTTCAAGTGTTCCCCCTTTCCCCTTCCAAAAATAAAATTATTCTGAACACACAGACTGAATGGGTATCAGTCCCAGTCACAGAAAGACATCCCATCTGCAATACCAGAATTCAAACAGTTTTGAAGATGCAGTATGGTATATACAGACTTTCTGCTAGGAGATTTTGGTATCTTTATTCAATTTATGGTTGACTGGCACACAGCAGAATTTTTTGCTGATGTTTAGCAGTAACATAAGTTTAAAGCTTATAATCAAACAGTCTGACCTAAAGTTCTCATTGGCTTGCCACAGTCTCAGAATGGCTTTACTAATATTTGTATTTAAGGGTATTTGTTCACATCCGGGTGTAGTGGGAATGCTGTCATGGGGTGAAGCAGTGATTGAGCACCTGGTTTGAAGGCAGGGCCAATCCAGGGGATCTCAGGTGTGTGCAATGCACATGAGTGACCAGAAGGTGTGGAGCCAGGATACAGACCTTCACAGACCTTGCATAGGGTTAGCAGCGGAAGTAAGGATATCTTGCTGGAGTTCCCTATGCATTTGGGGCCTTTTAAGGGTAAGTAGAGTCTTTCCTTTATTTCTGTGTCTGTGGTTGCTCTCTTTGAGCAAGTCCTCAGGTGCTGGAGCCTCAGACTTTGCTACTATGTTGTCATTGCTGTGCTTTCCTTTGTGTTACAGTGTTACAATGTGTGTGCTTTGAAGAGTAAGCTCAAAGTTATGCGCTTATTTGCCTGCAATCACTTGGAAGGCTCAGGTTACAAGTTTCTGTAGAAAACAGTGAGTTATGATTCATGTTATGCTTTTGCTTTTGTAGGTTGCTTCAGGTCTAAAGCTTTACCTGTGTATCTGGAGTATTCCTTGGGTCACAGGAAAAAGGAGCAAGTTCTCCTTTCCTAGAATTATTACTGAAAAAAGCACTGAGATCTCTAAGAAAACTGTAAGAAGCCTGGGATCTCTTAAATCTGAAGCTGGTTCTTATATCATGAAAAGAAAATCTTCTCAACTAGTTCTTCCTTTGCTGTGTCAGTACACTTCTGATGTTTCTGCAGTACTTTTAGTTTCCCCTTCAAAGGTTTCGTACAGGCAATTAGGGAGATGTGAATTTCTGCTACCTCGCAGCTTCTGATGCGCTTCTGTGACATGAAAAAAGCTGAGACTGAAAGCTGACTTGTGCAGTCCCTCAAGGATATTTTTAATCCTCATTCCTCTTTTGCAGATATACATCTAAGTCTTCCCAATAAATAAATACAATGAATAAATACAAATGAAAGTTTATGTATGGCTGGACACTTATCTAATACTGGATGGATAAAATGTACAGTAACTGTGAAATGAAATTTAGCTTCATGTTTCTCTATGGAGGACTTCCTTTTTTTCGTACAGAGGCTTTCATATAATTGCTATCAGCTTATTACATGCTCTGCTTGAAGGAGATGTGCCATAGAGTTTGCTAATGAATAAATCAGTGACAGCATACAATGTCTTCATCTTCAGATTCTACAACATCTTTTGTTCATAAGTGCTATAACACTTCTTCCTCTCCACATCATACACAAGGCACCATCTGCTGTGACACAAGTGAGAGATGAGCATCCCATGTGTTATTTTCATCAATAGTGTGGCAGTGAGAATAGTTACTTTTTAATCAACGCCATTTTTGAGACTCTAAAAAGCAACAAGGGCCTCTGAGATGTTTTCTGTCACTCCACAGATGAAAACAGCCTCCTTCTCATCATTATGCTCTTCTGGCACTATGGGAAGTTGAGCATGTTTTTTCCCATTGAATCTGCTTTTCAACATTAGTGCTGATGCATTCTATCAAGCATTTTTGTAAAGTTGACTTTGTGAAACGTAAGGCAGCAAGGATGGCTTTGAATTTCTACATTAGGCTTTTTTTCCCCTGAAGTTCCTACTTACTTAGGCAGTCCCATCAGTCTCTATCCATATCCTTTTTTTTTCTTTTATTTCTGCAATGTAGCTTAACCAGTGTTTAATTATAGCATCCACAGTTCTACAGCAATAATTCTTCCCAATCTTGTGTTTTCTGAAATAAGACTTTTTAAATAAATGAATGTTCATGGTGGGAGATATATAAAACAGTACAGCTGTAACAGGATTAGAGGGAGGCTGAGTTTTTCAACATAATTAAGGTTGATCCAGTGAAAGAAGCATTTTCACATGAGGCTTTATCACCAGAGCTGGGCATGTGGAGTGTCAGAGTGTTCACAGACCTCTGACAAAGACTTGGATAACTGCAGAGTGACGAGGGAGCCAAGCTTGGTGTAACATCACTTATCCTGCCTTCTAGGAGTAAGCTTTGGTTTAGGTGTCGGAATCTCTGCACAAGTGGTATCTGGATGGCCTAAGAGTCTTTAAGGCAGTCAGGAACCATTTTAACAGTTAAACAATTTCTGTGATCATAGTATAATTGTCAGTATCTATCTCCTGGCTCTGAACATTGCCTCACTTTGAAAACCACTGCACAGAAATCATTGTTAAGCCTAGCAAAGAGAAGACTTGTTATTAATGTGTATAAATGCTTGAAGGGAATGCTTTATGTGTATAAATACTTGTGGAATAATCTGAGTAGCTTTCATGAGAAGTAGTGCCTCCTATTAATTTCAGTGGAGAACACAGCACAGACAAAGAGCTAAATAATGCTGTTTGATAGAGCACGTTCTCAGCTACAAAATACTGTTTTTCTACATTGTCATCCTCACTAGCTATGGTTTTTTACCAGGGATGAACAGGAACCTGTATGCCGTGCTTTTGAAAGATTTTATGGCCATCCAAAATGGGTTTGTCTTTCACACTGTTGTAACCACTGCAAAAACACACCACCTGCCGCCTCACTGTGTTCGCATCCACCATTTTGTCTCCATAAATGGTCAGCAAGCATTGATGAATGTTGATGGTGCCCTTATTTCTGCATGGAGGAGTTCAGAGGTGCTCTTTTGCCTCATACGCACTTCCATGTCAGATGCCATTTGTCAGACTGCTCCTCTGCTGCCATCAGTCTCACAGCCACAAAACGTAATGGAATATTGGTGGGAAGGTTCAACCTCTACCGCAGTACTACCAACATCTGCTTCTGATGTTGTGTGCCAAAGTAATAAAAAGGGAGGCATTACTTTCAGAGCAACCCTCATAGATTACTGGATAATGCAGTTTTGGTAGCCCACATGGGTTTTTAAAAGCGTTAGCAAGGTGATATTTCCTTGCAAAGGTTGTGTCAGTTGTAAATTCACAGTAATAAAGAACCAAAAGTACTTTTAGTTTTATTGTTACAATTCAGAAAATAATTCTGTATGTTATTTATTTAATTATTCCCTAGCAGTATCTGTGTATTAACAATGCCTCAGTCTGAATGCAGATTCTTTACTTCTGGGACCATGATTCCCATTCTGGAAGTTTTTAGACAGGGAGTTGTTTAAGAAATCTATCACTTTGGCTTGGATACGTGGTGAAATTAGTGAGTGCTGTGAGTCAGGGAGGGTGAAAATTGAGTTCTTTCATGTAACTTGTTGTCTGCCTATTGCAAAAGTTAACCTTATGCTTGGAAGGACAGCGTGCTACCCCTTCTACTAAGAAATGCAAAGGGAAAGCAGGTGCATCTCTGCTGTGCTGATGTTAGTCTCCTGCTCTCAATCAGTTTCTAAATACACTTCTTGCTGTGTTGCGTTTTTGTGTTTTGGTTTTTGTTTTTGTTTGTTTGTTTGTTTTTTGATCCTGCTGGTTGCAGAGAGAATCTGGCCCCCTGGGTTATTTCTCTGAGAGTTTGTACGATTAACTCCAAGCTCAAAATTTGTCTCAGAGGCAGTGGTGAGGTGAGTGAGAGAGATATCACATCTCTTGAAGTAGAAGATAATCTCCTCAGGCTCTCTTTACAGCCACAATGGGGAGAGAGAATGTGGAGACCACAGCACGTTCGCCATATGTATTTTGAATCTTCCTTTGCAGGGCACTCTCCATTAGTAGTGCAGAAGCCTGGGGACACCCGAAGCCAGATGAGATTGATGGCTGAAAATGTTTTGTGGATAGAAGTGCAATGTTAAACCCAAGTTTCATAAATCACTTTCCATTCATTAATTTAAAGGAATTTACAAAAGGCAATTAGCACAAGTACTGCTTTAGAGACTGTGACAACAAGCAATGCAAGGACTAGTCATTCAGAAATACTGAATGATAATAGTAATATAATGATAATACTGAATAATGAAAGTAGTAAAAAATCCTTATTTCCAGTTGAGATTCATTGCCATAGCTAGGAACTTATACTAACAAAGAAAATTCATCAACACTTTGCAATGTTTGCTCCTTTACAGGAAATAACACTTTTATGCATAATTATTGCTGGATATGCACTGTATGTGAATATCAGACATGAGAATGTTCCATTCCTAAGTACATCTTACACTCCTGGTATCAGATCAGTAAACTTCAACAGAGATTCGAAATAGTCATGGTCTTATGGACATGAGGAACAAAGTCTTGAAATACTAGCAATAAATAGAAATCTGTAGGAAAGAATCTTTTAAAGTCAGCCAAATTCAAATTAGGTCATGAAATCACAACATGAACTCAAAACTAGGACTTTAATTTTATGTATGTGTATGCAGAACTGTATATTAAGACACAGTTGTTGCTGCAGCAAGTAGTTTATAAAAAGCCAGAATTGTCCTTTCAGTACCAGACATGTAGATGACAGACTAATGCCTTGCTTTATACCCATGGAAACTTTGCTTATGAATTCAGCAGAGTCTGGAGTCGTTAATTTACGGAATCTGAAGACCTAAATGGGCAACAAGGAGAGAGCAGTGTAGCAATAAAACCTCTCTTTCCATCAGTTGCTTGTCAGTGTTATGCTGCTGTAGCAATGACCAATGACAGCTCTGAAACTCTCACACCGCTCTAATAATGCTCTATAATAAATCACAGTGTAAAAACCAAAGAGCTGTAGAGAAGGTCCAGCCTGATAGTGCCAATATTGCATATTAAATTTGAAAATAGCACATAGCTCCCTACTCCTCAGTGTCCTGAAATAAAGTTACCAGAGAGTGTTAATAGGGCAAGTTCTTTCCCTATACAAGGAGACAGGGCAGCTTCTAGCTGTGTGAACAGCTAGGGGCCTTCATTCAGTGACAGCTCCCATCACAAGAGCACCCTTTGGATTAAAGGATCTTCAAAATTAGGTTGGAAAAATTAGAAAATATTGTTACGGACACGTATCACAGAATGACTTGGTTTGGAATGGACCTCAGGGGTAATCTAGTTCCAATCCCCTGCCCTGGGCAGGGCTGCCACCCTCTAAATCAGGCTGCCCAGGGCTCCATCCAACCTGGCATTGAATGCCTCTGGGGTTGGGGCATCTACAATGAACTCTGGATAGACCCTCACTGTAATCTGTGTCCTGCCTGCTGAGGAGGTTGAAGGTACATCTGGAGACAGGAAACATGGATTTAACTATGGAAATTCATGGGTTTAGAAGTGGATTTACTAACTGGCAATTGTTACTAACTGGCAAGCATCTTACTTCTATTCTGCTAGCAATAGGGGTGGTTCTAACATCTTCCTACATTAAGATATCTATAAGTGCCAATAGCTGCATGATGTCCTTGTCACTGAATACAACTGAAATCTTTTCTTCACATCAATGCAGGTTTGAAGTAATTGGCTTCAGCTCCACGGAGACATTTTCATGTTCACTGTCGTCCAATATGACCAATGTTTTGCATTAGGTCTAAAGACTCAGCCACGTGTTCTCTGAATTAATTAATATTTAACGTCACTTTATGAGTGGTGTACTACTACGTGACAGGAACAGTGAGAGAACAGGATATCATAAAACCTTGGGAGACATCTACACTATTTTATATACCTCTCAGATTTTTGCTATTCTGAAATAAATCATCCGTGTCACACAGCTGCACTCTTCACAGCCACCAGTGCTTAAGAAAGGATAGTTAATTCCCTTTACTTTTTTGCTACTTTTTCATTAAGCTGAAAGAAAATCTTCACCGTGCTGACCATGACAGATCCTAGACAATCCTGTATACCTGTGCGCTCATCTTTTTCACGGAAGGCACGGCTGTAAAAGATTAGAAGCACACTAGCTCCATCTGCTGAATCTGTGTCAGCAGAGCTTTACCCAAATACCAGCGTTAGCATGCTTTTATATCAAGAGATGAGTACTGAAAGCAGATAAGAAAACTACGAAAGCACCTTTGTCAAGGCTGAAACAAAAACGTGTATTTTAACGATGTCTCAGTCTGTTTTGTAAAAATGTGCTGTCCTTCATATTTAGAGTAAAAAGTAGCATTATAAAAGTGAACCACCAATCTTTCTAAATATTTCCTATTTTCATGGACCTCCATAGATTTCTGTGCCCTTAGCATCAGTGAAAATTTTCTTACCTGGTTCAGAAGATTTTCATTACAGAGTAATCCTTCAAGTTCTGTTAGCTGTAAAGATAAGAGGATTGTGTTGGGGCAGATAAGAAGTGCTGAATTAAACATCTAATTAGAAAGATCGTCTTTCTACTTAAAATAGGTTTTATGTCAAAATTAATATTTTCTTGTTCATGAAAAATTGGTTAATCATCAAAGAAAAGTAACTGACAATATATCACTTCCTTGCCTCACTAGAGAAAATAACCTGGCATACATATTAGATATGAATTTTGGACAGAAATCACCAAAGCTGGTATTAAAATACAGCTTCTAGCAAGAAAATACTGATAGTTAAATTGATAAGAAAATAAATCTACAAAATAATCAAAACAGATATGAGAAAATTCCTTTTTAATAGAAGTCAATCTGGTACATAGTCAAACTCATCTGACACTGAATCAAGATCAACAGGTGGAACTACAGAGAATGTGTAGGTATTTTTCTTTCTTGTAAGCCCTAGCAGTTTACAGTTATGTTTCTCTGCTACTGAACTGTCAGAGGCCAGACTGAAAAAGGAATAGTTTATATCCCAAAGTAAGATTTCTAAGGGCCTCTAAATTGTAGCATGAATCAACCAGAAGATACCTTGATCAGGTAAAATAAAATATTCATACCACATGATTCATTTTTACATGTGTTTATTAGTGAAACCAACTTTGTGTCAGATTTTCTGAGCAGTTTATCTTTAACAGAAGATCCCAAGCTCTGTTTCATCTGTGAGACAGTAGGCAGTTGCCTGGACCAGGAGGTTACTGGAAGGGTCACTTCAGTCCTTGCCTATGCTGTGTGCGCCTTCCATTTCAATTCTGGTAGGCTGCTGCCCCAAGAGCATCAAGGAAGCTCACAGGTAGCCTAGAGCTATAGAAAAAAATGTGACATCCACACAAAGTCGAAATAAACAACACAGACACAAAATAGGAAAGACAGATGTTTGTACAGCTTCTGAGCAATATACTCTCTAAACAATATCTCTTGAGGCTCCCAAAGCACATCCCTAACTGAGGGTCATGAAGGGTTTTGTTCCATCCAGTGATGCATCTGTGAACTCACAGAGGCTTGTATTAAACAGATCCTGCACGTAGAAGGTCATCTTACTGCTGCTTACTGCTGCTGTACTTAACTCAGGCCTCTGATTATCATCATTTCTGCTCAGCTTCTCTTCTGTTAGCTCTGAGGGCTTTGTCCCTCAAGGAGTAATGAGGAGTCTTTTCCATACTTGATCTGCTCAATCAATTCCAAATTCTCAGTTTCTGAGACAAGCAAAAGAAATATATAGATATATATATATATATATATGATACAGATATGGGGGGGGGAAGGAGGGGAGGAATAGAAATAATGTGTTGAAGTGTGTTGTAGTGAAGTGTTTGTTGTCCTAGTAAGGTAACATGTAGGATAAACTTTTCACAGATACTGACTTCACCATCTCTGGGAACACATGTATACTTGTCACATCCCAGCTGTTAATCTGGTGGAAAATCTAGGGCATTCAATTACACAGTTACTTAGCATATTTTACACAGCCATTGTGCTAATTCTGAGATAAAGGTGGCAGCATCTGAGGCTGTAGTAAAGCTTCTCAGTAACCTCTGGGTGTTTCCTTTCATGAATATTTTCTCTTTAAGGTAGAGCACAATTCTGCACAGCGCGAGAGACAGCCTCTCCTGAAAACCAAATACAGAACCTTCAGGCTGCAGTAGAGGGAAAGGAACAGTAAGACAAGGAAGTGAAAAGAATTGAGAAAAAAAAACAAAAGTATTGATCATGTATCAGAAAAAAAAAAATACAGCATAGTAGGTGTTTTAAATACTCTTTACAGCTATTGGCTTCTAAGGTTCATACAGGGTGTTCAAATTCTGTCCTGTGTTCCACAGCTGCAAAGCTGACAGACATACTGCAGGTCTAATAGACTGATTTCACCAGAGGAACAGGTTCTGTGCTTCAAGGTGTTTAAAGAAAACAATGAACTGGTAATTAGCTATAGACTGCAGGAATCACATTATCACATTCATCCCACAGCACAGGAGGGGTGGGAAAGCAATTTTGTTCTGCACCACATATAAAAAGAAACATGTGGGTTTAGCAGCTCTTAGAAGTCCAGCCCTTTTCTTGGGGAATGACCTCTCTTCACCAGGTTGTATGTACCTACTGAGAAAAGTCAGTACTTAGGCTCAACAATATTCCAGCTGGAAAGTAACTAGCTAGAGTTGAATGTATTTAAGTGTAAAGCTTTGAAACATTAAAAAAAAGAAAAGAAAAAAAAAAGAAAAAAAAAAAAGCCTAAGGTACAAGCTTTAAGAAAGGAAAGGATTTAGATCATTATGTTTGATCTGTTAAGGGAGAGGAACAGTTTATTATGTTTTTGTCTCTGTGAAGGTTTGTTTGCAAATCTGTTAATGCTATGTGTAGGTTGCTGTTATGAGTTTATTTTCATTGGTTAAGAAGAGCAATCTGTTAGGTGAAAAGTATCTATTCAACTAAAGTTATTCAGCTGTTTATTCTGCATTTTACCTTGACTTTCTCTTACGTTTCTCTGTTGTTAGTGGGGAAATATTGTTGGTAGGTGGGCAGTTGGACTAGATGATCTTGGAGGTTTCTTCCAACTTTGGTGATTCTGTGACTGTATGTCTCTATATTGTAGGCCTTACCAGATACCTGTGTAGCCTTTACATTTTTGAGGGTTCTCATGTAATCAGTAGAACTGCAGTAATTGCATCTTAAATTCTAAGACAGGCAAGAACTAACTGGTGTGTTTCTGTCTCCTCAAATTGATGGTAGATCAGACTATTTAAAAAAACAAAAGTAAAAAAGCGGAAGGGGGAAATAAACATAGAATCAATGTAGCTTACAAGCAATTGATTTGCTGTGTGTAAATAATCAGTGCTAAGGGTTCTAGTTTAAAAATAAATAAATAAATAAATCTATCCCTAAGATGGATATGGGATATAAATGCAGTTTAAAATTAGGCTAAAAATAACAACTATGTTAAAAAAAGAAATTTTGAAACTTACAGGGAAAAATACAATGCAGCTAATCAGAATGTAGAAGCTACAGTACGAGCTGTATCAGGCATGTTTAAGGAAAACTGGAGATATCAAAGGAGAAAGATACGGGTGGATTTCTGGGTGGTTCTGTGTAGAGCCAGGAGTTGGATGCAATGATCCTTATGGGTCCCTTCTAACTTGAAATACTCTATGATTCTAAGAAAAGTGCAAAGGTGCTAACAGACAATATGTTTTTGTCTTTAATGTTATTTATTTTATGCTTGTACTCCGAAATTCAGAGTGCTTTTACTGATTAGCAATCAAAGTGTTAGAAATAAGCCTTTATGAGTAGAATACATATTTAAAACTGTGTAGGTGACAGGGACAATGGCAAAAAAGCTGAATAAATTACTAGCATGAGTGGACCAGATAGATATGAGTAAACATTTAAATAAAATATCTAAACAATGTTGCATTGCAGATTTCAAAGGAATAAACTATTTGATATTGTGTTCTTAATAAAATCCCATTAGATCCTATATGATATAGCAGCAAAAAGGGTTAATGGTCATATGATACTTAAATTAGTAATAATGGTATGGGAAAAGAAACTGATTTCTTTTTAACTGTGCTGAGACTTCCACTTAAACTGTACACATTTCCACAGTATAAGAGTCCACACAGTAAAAATACCTTTTGAAAATTCTCTGATGAAAGACAAATGCTCTAAATGCCAGAGAAATTGTGTTTTAGTAAGGGTTTGAAAGCCCAATCTGTTCAGTCCAAATAGAGGGACTTGAGAGGTGACTCTATTACTGCTTGTAAGTATCTCCACAGAAATAAATTCTGTATTAAGAGGATGTTTAATATAGTAGAGATATAATAAGAACATATGGCCAGACCATAACATCATGCCAGAAAAATCTGGCATTTTTCCAGTAACGAAGATGATCAGTCATTACAGGGAACATCTGAGAGAAGTGATGGGTTTGTAACTGTTTCATGCCTTTGTATCAAGATTAAATGTCTCTGCTGGATGTATAAATTTGTGAAATGCAACCCATTTGGCTTTAACTAAGTGAAACAAGATGATTCAAGATCATTTGACATTTATAAACGCTGTGGATATGTACACCCGGACAAGAGCTGTGCTTTGTCTGTGAGGCCCCGTGGGAATACAGGGAAGAGTCCTTTATGCATTGAAAGAGTCATTTCTTTTCTCTTCTGCATGGAAGAAGATCTGTGCCTATGTTCCCAACTATTTGGGGATATCTGAAAACACCTGTCTATGTAATCATTTTGTATAACTAGACAAAAGCAACATGCAATTTTATGTAACAATATAGTCCATTTTTCACCTTTGAATCACCAACTCTCACTGACTTCCTAAATAGAGTAGTTTCTGTATGTAAATATAAAATAGATTTTTAGTTTGGAGCTTTAATAAGATTTGATCCTTGACAAATAGTGATGGATCATCAAAAATAAAATATTTTCCTTGCTGGTTATGCTAGTTTTATGGGAAGGTAGCAAATTTGACTCAAATTTCCCTTTCATTTTTTTGTGTATGCGCTTTTTGTTTGTGCGTGAACTTCTGTTTCGTAGCGGAGCCTTGCTCTTGCTTTGCTGGAAGACCAGCAGCCATTCTGCTCCCCTGATAACTCTGGCTTCTGTAGATCAAGAAACAGGTGTTGTGCCTATACATTTTCAAGTCATCTACAGCTCTGGCACAGAATCTTGTTTTTGACAGTGTATTGATTAGTAATCACTCTTCAAATGCTGATATTCATGTCTTGTTAACGCAAAATGTGAGTTATTAAATTCTTTTCCAGTATGGGACTTGTCTTATTGGAGAACATATTCTGGAGCATTCCAGTCACTCAGCCCATCTTGGAAAAGTGTCTTTGTCGTATCTTTGGCAATACATGAGGTTTATGCTGAAAAGAAAAGAAATGATGTCTCATTTAAAGATAATGTAACTGATACAATTAAATAAAATTAGAATAACCCTCTTTCTTCAGACCACTATCAGCATGAAGTTCAGCTGCACAGCTTGCCTTAGAGAATGGTTAGAAAATACTAGGAGAGTATTCTCTGGCAATAAGAAAGAATCTAACTTTTATTTCCTGCCAGCCTAGGCCTTTAAAAGGTACAGTGTTCATCACATTTCTATCCATGTGAAAGCGGTGGGGTTATACAGATAAGCTTGTGTAGGACAGAGAATCTGTGGTGCCTTCACTACAATCTTTACAGAGCTGAAAGTGTGCTGTGTGTTTGGAGATAGCTATAGTACAGCTGGTTTTGGTAGATATGAGGTTAGTACAGGAATCCTGGGAAGAAAAGGGAGCAGAAGCACTTAATAAGAGGTCTGAAGTCCTGAAAAGCATGGTCATAGAACTGTACAGGGTAAGAAGGAATATATTTTGGAAATGGCTTGGGGGTTTTAGGGAAAGTCAGATAAAGCAATGAAATTACATTCTGCCTGGCAGAAGATATTTGAAATCATATATGTGTCCTTTTGAAAGGAAATCATTAAACTGCATAGGGTTATATAAGGGAGACATATATGTGAATATATAGAATAGCTTTTTCTTAAAGCCTTGCTGATATAAAGTGCTGTGTTCCAGTTCTGTCAACTTGGGAGAAAAAGTAAAACTTTGAAAAGTAAACTCAGTTTTCTGGGTATAGAGAAAAATAAAAGGAAGCAGTAGCCGAAGGGAAAGCCAGTGCGTTCCTGGTTCTGCTTGCTGCAAGCAAAGCTGAGTTTGTTAATTGGGCTTTCAAGGATGTGAAAAACACCAGCAGGAAATTACATGGTGACAATCATGTTGTGGGAATGCAGCCAGCCCTGCAACATCTGTCTTTTCCCAAGTTTTGTTGAAGCCAATTAAATTTCCTTATAGCCAGCTGATCTCAATGTGACCATACACTGACTCAGCCAATGCAAGCTGAGCTTTCAGTACGGGGCAAGGAAGTGTTCATTTCTGCCTCCGCTGCCCAGCTTGGGCACAGCAGCATCAATCTTGCTCTGGTGGTCTTCCTTCACTGGACTGCTATTATCTTTAGGGTGAAGCCAAGGCCTTTCTCAAAGTACCTTCAATCTACCTTTGTCTTTTACCCCATGATCCAGGCAACCTAACGTAAACAGACAAAAATACCTAGCTATTATTCTGTAGTGGCTGTTGTATTGATGTCAGGTTGCCCCAATAAACAGAAGGTTTTAAGTACTTTCCCAGTGCCAAGAAAACTGCAAAGCTTTATTTTCTAAAGCAGTTCCTAGTATTTGAATGATCCTACCCATGATGGCAAAGGCCAGGCAAGATGTTTGACCTCAGACCAAGCAATCTGTTTTGCTTCAGGTGCCTCTCTGAGACAGCTTCATTTCTCCTGGTTAAATTCACTTGCCCTTTGACTTGCTGTCTTTAAAAAAAAAAAAAAGAAAAAAGAAAAAAAAAGAAAAAAAGAAAAAAAAAGAAAAATATGTGAAATCATTTGTACAAGTTCTACCTCATTTTCTCTCCTAGCAGACTTAATTATTCAGAATAGAGGGCAAAATAATACAGAATCCTGGTTCTATTGTCTTTCTGTTCCTGTGCATCAAGTAATTAAAATTTCATTGAAAAGAAAGGTTTATAGTATGGTAGTTTTCATGGAATTCATAGGGATACACTGATGAGGATGTTGACAGAAATGTAAGTGAATAACAACCTGGCAAGGGATGAAGCTATTAGAAGCAAAGTGTCCTCCAAGTCATCTATAAAGATCAGTCGGTTTTATATCTGATAGCTTTTCTTTACATAGTGATGTTTCAGTGGGAATTACAGGAGCACAGTTTACCTTATGGTTTTTATTTCACATGTGAAGACTGTGCATGGTCAGTGCTTGGTAACAAAATAAAAGATGGAAAGAAAAGGAACACGAAGAACATGGTTTTGATATTCAGGATTGGTACAGGTTTTATTTCTGTATATAACCCAGCCATATATCTCTACATGCCCTCAGCTGAGTAATTGTTATAAAGTTATTTATCTGATACCAATTTATCATCGCTGCCAAGTAAAAAGATTAGTAGTAGATTTGTTGTTGTAGGAGAAAAGTATAAATTATTGTAAAATATATTTTGCTTCTCTACAGCAATATTGTATTTTACCTTTTCATCTGCAGTTCATAACATTATCAGTGCTCAGTATATTTTCTTGCTTTCTCTTTATGGCTAGAATTATCTTCTACATAGAGACAGTTCAGTCTTGAAAACTTCCTGCATGATCATCATTGTATGTATTATATTGATTAAATGGATTGATTATATATATAACATTTATATATGTGGATTTATCAATATATATAAATGTTATATTATCATTATATTATCATTACAATCCACCACCTCTTCCCAGAATGCAGACAATATCAAGACAACGTTCTAGTTTGTTTCTCTTCCAGACCAAGTCCGGAGATAAACAATCTGTCTTACAAATCACGATCAGTCAGTAGGTGCTGGAAGACCTCAGTGAAAAGTGACACGCTTATATAAAAATAATGTTTGTAAATATTTTTATTATATTTTGAAGAAAGCATAAGGGATGATCTAAGAAATGTACACTCTAAATAAAAACACGGTGAACAGCCAATGATACAAATCAAAGAATAAAAGGGAAGACTATAAGCAAGCTCATGTGCTTGTTCATGGTCTGAACATAATTGTTTATATACATATACACATATATACACCATAGCAATAGTATGTACATAGTATTTCTGCATATGTGTGTATGTAATTAACATCTGCAACCTGTTTAAGATATTCTGAGACACAGTTTCATCTCAGAATATCTGACCTGCCTATAGTTGCTTTTGTAGCCAATAGTATGTTTCTGCTCTTACTTTTCCAAACTTGTTTATATCACTCAAATTATTATGGGAATTTTAAAAATGTATTTTGCAACTCAAAAGCAGTAGTATTTGCATGAGTGAAAAGAGGACACACCGCAGTGACAATCTCTTCCAGCTGCTGTGAGCGGGAAAAGACTAACTTGCTGAAGATTATTTCTTTGAAGAAAATTCTTTCATGTCCTGTTCTAGAGATACTAGAGAAACATAAGTAGCTCCCTTTTGTGTTCACTCACTGCTTGTCCCTTTAATCTCAGCCTGGGTTTTGTGAGTGGCATTGCTCAGATGGCCTCTCATTGTGAGTAAAGAACCTCTGCTTATGCTGGTGTTCACCAGACATCTCCTTGTCCAAACTAGGAACACGGTTTCTATCATCTCTGTGCTAGGTGAAAGCAACAGCCCTTTTCAATGGGCAGCAGAAAATTCTTGTGACAATGCCAATGTGCTCTTCCAGAGCTGGCTGCTGTGCCCTTCCCTTTTAACCTCACCCTGTTCTGAAGGCTTCAAGAACTCCAATGATTCTGTTTCTTCTTCAAATAGAAATTACTTCTCTCTATGCTTTGTTCTGAATGATTAATTTGCGACCAAAGTGACACAAACTTCCTGAGCAACAGGAAAAGGAAACAGGGAATTCTGCCTATGGAAAAGCAGCTCTGTCCCTCCTGCATTGCAGTTTATGTTAGAGGGCATTAGTGTTGAGTCCTTAAGAAGCAAGTTCATCCCAGTGGCTCTTTTGCAACTGGGATAAAAGACAGCTGCAGGCTGAGTCTGCCTGCAGAGCTGCATTGCCTGTGATAGAAACAATTACTGAAAATATTTCCAACCAATCTCCAAGTTTAGGCAGCTTCTGGGTGTTTTTGTTTCTTTTGTCAGGAAAGGCAGTAATATGGCAATAAACTATTACGATGCCATATAGTGACGTGTCCACTGTATCACTGGTCTCAGTGCGCCTACAAATTTTGCCCAGCCTGAGAACAATGCAGTCATTAAGGAGCTTCCTAGCCATTTTGAATTACTCCTGGTATCCTGTAAAACTGCTGACCATAAAATGCTTTCAGGACAGAATTTCACTGATAATATATTGCATATCCCATGTGGATTTCTACCTACTCTGCTGGGTTCTCATTTACAATGAAAGTAAGAACACTTTTATTTGCTGTGCTCCAGATGCTGGTTCTGTTGTTTTCATCAACACTGTGCTATCACTGTTTCCTAGTATATTGTTCTCTTTGGTGAGATTTCTTCTAATCCCTGCAGCTCATTGGTGGTATTACAAATACCACATATCGCACTTCCAGAAATAGCTGTCACTGTGATGTGACAGTTCAAAACACAAACAAAACACAGTAGCTTTTGGCTGTAATTCTCCCTACCACATTACTGTGTGCTTTCCTGATCAGAAATAACTAAGCATTCAGTACTTAGAAGGAGCAGCACAGATACAAAGGAGACATTCATTTCCATTCTGTCAAAGGCAAGTTCTTTTCCATTTTAATCATAATTCAGAGCAATTGTATGAAAACACTTCAGCTATCTTACTCCCTCACTTAGGACCTCTTCTGTGAGTTCCTGACCCCTCTGGGGATTTCAAAAGGCCCTAAAGGCACTCAGTAGGTCTATCCTGGATTTGTCAAGCAAGGCTAAAGAACTGAGAAGGAAATAGCAGCCCGAGCTATGAGGTCTAGAGTTTCTTAGGTAGTTTTTTCTTTCTGCAAGCCTTTCAGCTTACATAATCTATTCCAAATTCCACAAGTCTGATTTTATGGAATTTGTGATGGAATACCTACACTGTCTTTTTTTTCTTCTGAACAACCTTCTTCTTATAAAAGAGGAAAGGGGAATCCTCATTTTCAGCTAGATTGTCAGTGCTATGAAAGAACATCATTTTGTATGATGCTGGGCTAACGTGACAAGATTCAAAGTTCATAACACCTTTGGTACAAATTCAAAGGTTTTTTGCTTTTTCCTGTGAGATGCAAATTGTTTTCTAAAAAGATTATCTGAATTCCAAAATCAGTAGCACCCACTGAATAAAAGAATAAATAAAAATATAGAAGTTGCTTTCTCTATTTGATTCAAGATTATAGGATGTCATTGGTGAAATGACCTACTATATTTTGTATGCCCCTATTTATTCCACCCATTTATATTATTCCTCGTATCTATAGGGGAAGAAGTAAGTAGACTTTGCTTCAAAAATTGTTGATTGGTATACCAAGTTATTTCTGAGGATTGAAAACAACCAAATTTCCATTACGTTCTAAATTGCCCTTGTTCACATCCAGCAATATAATATGTCAAAGTTGCTGAGATACCAGTATCAGCATTTATTTTTTTGACAGCCATTATTTTATTTGCTTTCCACAGAGATCATGAGTTGCTGATGTGGGAGTTCCAATGTGTGTCGTATTACAGAGACTGCAGAGTTCCCTTGTGTCAAATTTCAGATTGATATACTGGGTAGCCTAATAGGCCAGGGCCTGTTGTCAGTGTAGATGTTATGGCTGCATGTGATATTAGGTGTGAAAGATCTAGGCAGGAAATATTTTCATCCAATAAAAATATATGGATTTAGGTCCAAATGATGTTAATAAATATTTGTGCAGTTTGGGAATCTGAGTTATGGCCTTAGGTCAGGAGGAATTCTCACAACAAGGATTTCCTCCACCAAATCATTAAAATTCAGTCAACACATCTAATTGATCTCTTATGATATGTGATATGCACTTAAGACATGAGCTCATAGCAGCTTAAACTGGAGAGAGAAATCTCCTTGGAGTAAGAGATGTTCACTAAAAACAGCAACAAATTTTCAACAGGAACAGAAAATCTACAGGAAAACATCATTGTCAAAGCAAGAATGGTTTCTCTACCTGTTTAGACCTGCTCACTATACTTCTCATTTACAACAATCTCTGTATTATTTACATCATTTATATAGATGTATCGTTAAGTGACGCTTCACAGCTCTTGGCTGATTTTTGTTTCTCAAAGGTATTTCTACTCTCCTTAAACTAAATAACACTTCTGTCCCTCTGCTTCTGTTATTGGTTCCTTTGGGGCAGCTCTAAAAGTCCTTCAGTGTCCATTTTTCTGTGCCACGTTTTCTGTTGCATTCAGTCAGGAGGACATGTACCCTTTGCATGATTACTATGGGCAGCCTGCCATTTTTGAGCAATATTTTTCAGGATTTCATGACCTTTTCCAATGAATTAAAAGTAGAGCCTCAAATGACTATCTCCAGATCAGGTAACTTCGAATACATCTTTGTAATATTTCTGTCTGGTCTTCTGTCTTATCTACAGCTATTAAAGTGGCAAGCATTTTTTTTCTTACAAGTGATCTGTGCTACAAAAAAGTATATGCTAAAAATGCATTAATGAGTTAATTGCTGTAGAGAATCTCATTCAGTGATAAGCAGCAGTGTTTGCAATTTAAAGCATAGTGATGATAGCCCTAAACTTGCTATACAAGCTCCCTGAAAAGCCATAATCACTGTTTTTCTCCTAAGGGGCTCTCAGTCTCACTAATGGATTAGGGCTACTTCTCTGTTCAGCCCTTTCGCTCCCTCCCAGAAAACTGATGTCTAAATTATGTTGTATTAAGAAAAATTTTTTTTCTGTAGCTACTAATTTCTTTACGTATGGATGTTCACAGCACTACAAGACAGGGGAAAAAAAATTATAATTTTTCAGCGAGGACCTTCATAGTGCTAGAGTGCAAGGCAGCACATTCTTTCTTTTTTACACAAGACATGAGACAACATTGTCATCCTTGATCTGAATTTCTTAGTGAAATTAAATACAACACAACTTAAATACAATTTTTAGGGTTTGTATTAGTTTCAATGTACATTTAATATTCTCATTTGATTTTGACTGAGAGGAACTTTTATTTATTAAAATTTCCTGCTTTGAAAAAAAAAAAAAAATCAATTCTAAAGGATAGAAAAAATCTGTTCCTTAATTTCACTACAAGGTAGCGATTCTAGTAATGTGATGAGTTAACATACATTTTTTTGCTATTCTAAATATTAGGAATATAACTATTATATAATGTAATTGCTATGTGGGACAGATTCTTTTTTCTTATTTAATTGTCTTAGCTGGGTTACTGGCACAGTAGAAGTTGGAGATGGATTTAGTATACAGAAAAGGGTCTGGTGAACAAGTGAAGAGCTACAGTTTAATTCAAGTTGTGTACTTCAAAGGGAAAGTGTTCAGTGTTGCACGATGAGTATTTGCCTGCAGGAATGTGAAAATGTCCAGCAAAAACCAAATTAGACATGATCTCTACATGTGATAAAATTTCTTTTTCATTGAGTAATGAATCTGCACAATTTTGGCTTGAACCACATAGATAGTCATTCCTTTTTATTTAATTTGATAAGGGAAAATTCAGATCTCTTTGAACATCTGAAGATTCTATGTTAGAAAGGGAAGAAAATTACTGATATAATGAGTAGTTAAGTTTACATTATGAATAACAGTAGCATTACCTAAGATCTGTGTGTTTTCCTAGTTGTAAGGACAATTTTGGCCTGTGAATGGAGGGACACCAGTAGTGATAGCAGTAGGTGCTACTGAGTCCAATATGCTACCATAGCATGACATCCTGCTAGCTCAGGAATGTGGCATAAGGGAACATCCAGAGCCTTTGCTGAAGTGCTGCAGACTTTCACTGTGCCTCATGCAGGACTGAAGGTATTAATGATGAATTTTAACTGGCCTTGTCCCTCAAAGGTCAGGGAAAATCCTAACTGTTGTGCAAAGAATGTCTCTACTGAATGCAGCTTCAGGTCTACCTAAGAGAATTCTGTAACTGAAAAGACAAATGCCGCATGGCACCAAGGGACTAGCAAAGCAAATTCATGAGGACAATGGGACAAGAGTTTGTATTATTTTCTTCAGAAACAAAGGAAGGAAAATGGGACTGTAGCTTTGTGTTGGCTGAAAGAAAACCACAGAGCTAAACAAGTTATATCACTTCTGGTAAATATTACCTCAGCTTTTCATTATCTCCTTTCAACTGCATTCTGAACAGATTTCACATATATAAAGAAGAAAAGTATGTAAGAATAAGAAGTCATTTTTAGCTAATAATCTCAATTTGGTAGGTTCATTTAATAGCAAAATACATGAACTACTTCTCCCAGGAAGGGTGTTGTTTTTACTTCAATTAGATGAAGTACTGAGATTATTTTTTGTGTCGTCATTGGCTCTTTCTCTTGCAATTAAGGTAGTAGTTGTCCTTTGCGGATTAGACATTTTCCAATATTATGTCAATAGAAAACAGTGCCTAACAATTCTTATATCTCTGTGCAAAATGGCAAGATAAAATATTTGTGGCCCATTTTGCAGGAGAAAAATCATCACCAAGCAAAATAAGGTTCAGAACTGAAAAATTTTTCCAAAAACTTGTGGTGACCTCTCAGTATGAAGCATGAATTCTTGCTTCAGTAGATGTGATATGATACTAATGCACTATTGTGTAAAAAAAAAAAAGCAAAACAACAACAAAACAAAAGAAAAAAAACCTCAATACATGAG
The DNA here is from genome assembly GCF_019232065.1 of Centrocercus urophasianus. Taxonomy (NCBI): domain Eukaryota; kingdom Metazoa; phylum Chordata; class Aves; order Galliformes; family Phasianidae; genus Centrocercus; species Centrocercus urophasianus. Next base: position 22,254,414 of record NW_024884475.1, on the reverse strand, counting down.
TGTTGAAAACGTTAGAAGAGATAATAAGAATCAAATACCTCTAAACACAAGAAAACATGACCAGACTTTCTTCTATCAAGCAGACATATGTTTCTAATGAGCGCTGAATTTATCTGCTTCTCAGTGTTGACTGGAACTTAAGTGAAACTTAAAGCTTGAATTTTCGATTTACTTTTTAACATGTATGATTTTTGCACACAGACAGACTTTAGAAGCTAAATCAGCCATGCTACGAGTATTCTTAACAATTTAATTGCTTCCGGGCATCTTAGCAGTATGAAATGAAGAAGAAAATAAGGAAAGTTAAAAATTCATAGTTTTTCCAATATGAAGCTTTTGGAAACTAAAATTTTATTCTCTTTAAAAAAGAAAAAAAAAAGTAAAAAATAGGAATAAGGAAGAATGTTCTTCAGAGCATATGTTAGGGTGCATAAAGCTTTTAGTAAATTCCAATATCTGCCCAGAATTATCTATGTGAACCTACACATCAGCAAAGATTGCTTTTTTGTGGAAATTCAGATCAATTTTATCTGCTTCACTGCTGCTGAGGCAAGCTGGGATGTTAAAATGGGCTGCTAAATTTGACTCACCATTCAGAACTGCTGTGATGACCTTCAAGGTTATGAAATACTTTAAGATCCACTAACAAGAATTCCTTTATTACAAATATTATCTATGTGAAATTCCACGTTGGGGGGGGGGCGGGGGGGGGAAGTCATTTTGAAAGAGTTTTCTAAAACTCTTGAAAAGAAAGCTCACTGTGAAGTTAAGGGGAAAAAAAATAATCACTTTATCAATAGGCTATTGCTCTGCAAGTGCACGCTAAATTTATACAAAGCCTGACAGCAGCTGAAAATTTAGTAGGGAAGAGTAGAATAGACTATCTCTACTAAATAGGATGGACAAACTGTCTGAAGGAGAAAAGATGAACTGTGTGAATCCAGGATCAAACATTAAAAACAAGTTATGGTATAGCAAAGTATTCTAGACCACAGCAAAGACAGGTAGTAGAAAATCTCCTAGGCAGTGCAACAGGACTTATGGCTAAATCCCAAGTCTATAAATAACGTAGAAAGTAGCTGTACTGAGGTATTGAAGGGAACTGTAAAGTGCAGTATGACATATTTGGCATTACTGAACATCCTATAATCTGCAAGAAGCATAGGCTGAAATAGGACATGCTTATTACTATAATAGATCAGTTAAAGGTCTGGAAAATAAATGCAGAAGAATATTAAAGAGTTCTTCAAACCGTACTGCTTATGAAAAATGTGCTGTAAGATTGGCTATAAAAACAGGAAAGAATTCTGTTTTTAACTTTTATTTGACACAGAATGTGAACTTTTAGTAGAGTATGTAAGACTGGCAAATTTGGGCTCACTGTGTCCCAGGCTGGTAAAAGAATATGGGACACGGAGAAAGGAGATAGTACATCACTTGTCTGGCTGCAATGTATGCAGTGCCAGCTGATATTACGAGAGGACTCCCTCAATAGCAAAGTCCCAAAACACTAAGCAAGAACGATTACAGCCTGAACTTTCTGTTGTATTTGTATCAATCTTCTCAAGATTTTAATTGATGGATAGAATAACAGCAGGTACATCCTACTTCTGTTTAAAAGTACATTTCTATTGCTTGATGGTATCCACATAATTTTTTTTCTATCATTATGATGATAGATAAAACTTATCAAATATCAGCCTGCAATTAACATCAATTTGCATGTAATGTTAAAAGCAATGATTACAGTACCTCAAATACATGAGTATTTACAATGACTGTTTATTGTTTTTTGTGCTTGTATTTAACACACACACACAAAAAAAGACTTTTACTGAGACCTTTGACATTACAGACTAAGGCACTGATTTTACGCCCTGTCTGCTGACTAGACTCCTGAGGCAGTAGGAAGCACTGGTTGCCAGTGCAGCTCTATTGATGCAAAAGATTTAGCATATCATCCCACAGGTTTGGCTGATTTTTTGAAGTATAACATCTCTGTCCTATGGTGCACTATTCCCAGATGTCACAGAAGGGAAAATTAATGCAGAAATGACTCTGTCTTAAAGAAGAAATTTCTCCCGTATCTAACAGACAAGAGATTCATCTACAAGATGTAATACTATAAATTAAATGAGTAAATTCTAAGTGGTAACCTTAGCAATTAAATGGTGGTTTTTTTTAAGATTTTTTTTACTGATCCTCATTTGTTAATTCGAACAGATCATGATCTATAATGAAAATAACAACTGTAGTCAGCTCTTCTATAGGGTCATATATCCTTGTGTGTTTTGAGAAATAAAATCAGATTTCATTTTTCTCCACATCAGAATACAGCCCTTTTTTGGCTACTGGAGGACATTATCTTGAAAAATATTTGTATATTTTCAAATTTCAGGACAGTAATCTATTATGTCTTGTGCTTGATGTCGAATTGTTCTCAAAAAAAAAGAGAATCCTCCTACCAGTGGAAAAAATGAGGCCTCAAAGAGAGACACAAGGCAGGTAGTACATGTCTTATTGCAGTGTGGCTCCTCTTGAACAGTGAACTTACTGGATTTCATAAATCTTTTGAGCTTATTTTAAAGCCATTTTTCAGAGCAGAGTAGACAAGTTAGAAGAAGCTTAAGCTGCAAGGGTTTTTTTAGTTTTTTGGGTTTTTTTTGTTTGTTTTTTTTACAGCTCTTTCCTTCTAATGCAATTATTTCCTAATTCATCTCCCCTTAGCAAATTAACACTAGAAGGAAGAGAAACAGGATTAAATATAATAATTTATTTCTAATAACTTCTACTTTTCAAATCGTTGTTGGCTTACAATGACCATTACAATAATCTCTAAATTATTTAAAGTAAGATATGCAGACTAAATTCTTCTCCTTCCTAAATTATTTAGGGCATAAATGTTTCCTGTCAAATGCTTTTGTGGTCAAATAATGTATCTAAGACTAAGTGAAGTGTATAAAATTAAATGTAATACAATACAAAGGCAGTAGGTAGAAAAAATAACCAGAGTCCACCATTATAAATATTCACATGAAAACTGTAAAACTCAGCTCAGTAAAATTATTTCCCTGTTTTCATGAATAAAAACCCAAATGTCTCAGGAATTTAATTACCTTTTCATATGACACTGAGGTCAAAACTAGTGTTTCATTGAAATACAGGTTTACCTGTAACAGAACAAATTTCTCGTGTTTCAAGACCTGTCACATTCTTTTCAATCATAACTATGAATTCCTGCAAATTAACTCAGAGTGAAAATCTCAAGGCGCATTCATTATTTTAAAAGATACAAATATGCTATGCGCTATAATAAAGTTAATTTGGTAAGTCAGACATTCACAGTGCTTCATTAGTAAAGATAACATGGGGTAGTCCCAATCAAACAAGCGTTTAAGTCAATATAATCATTCTCCTAAATTTGAGAAGAGTGTATTTGGAATTAGTAAATGTTAGAAATAGGAAAAAATGTTAGCTCCATGTCTAATACTCTTTTAGATAAGAATTAAAAGCACAATCATGTCCATGCAACGTTGCCACGGAAAATCTTCTAATTGAGAATAAATATAAAATAAGTTGTTAGAGTAGATAGCTGGCAGGTAAAAGTCTGTGTATCTTCAGAAATGGTGCATCAAGGAAATAACCAGTGATTGAATGTAAATCGACTCTCAGTAACAGTATTTCTTATTTTAAAATTGATGGATTTTTTCCACAGCAAAAAAATGCTCATTGTGATTTTATTTAAATAGAGAAAAAAGTTTCTCTGCAACATAGTAAAAATACAAATATGTATTAAATATGATATATTAAATAAAATTGGGAATTCCTAGGCTCTTGTAGTGCAAGTGAGAAATGATCACTATGAAGCATGTCAACATAAAGAAAATGAAGTGAGGAGATTTTAAATTCTGCTTACGTGATCCTATCACTTAGAGTGACTAATTTACTTACGCATTACTGTAATTAAATCCATCCTGGGTCTACATAGGATGACATTACATAGAGGTTTGTTCAACGTGCAGTCATCTGTTGAAATTTAAAATATGAATTTCTTCCTCAGTGTGACACGGCCAATGCTTAAAAAACATTCATTCCATTCTTAAAAATTATCAGATCATTATGATTAGTGAGAAGAGTAAGATAGTAGGTCAAAGCCTGTGAGTGAAAATCTGCTGTTGCAGCCTTGAAGCCCAACATCAGGCAAATAAGGAGAAAAGTTGAAAGAAGTTCCAAATCACTGTCTGGTCACCAAATTATCACGTAAGTTCTCAGACTAATTGTTCACCTCAGACAAGTCAGAATGCTCATGAGTGAATGTGTGTCGACACTGAATAGGCATTGGCAGAGACCTTATGTCACATATGGCTTCAGTTCCTAGTCCCTACCACATCAGCATTAGGTTTTGTTGTAAAAAGTAGTCCAGATATTTCTTTCTTTGATGTCCAATGGACAATTGTTCCCTTTCCACAAATTAGCCAGGTAATGTCATCTATAGCATTCAGTACTTTTTATTTTGTTTGCTCTGTTTTGTTTTCCCTCTCTTTGAAACACCCTTTTTATTTCTTTCTAAGTTTCCTCAGTTTGACTCGTTTGTTCAAAACTTTGGATGTAACAAAGCTATGCATATTTAAATCAGAACAGAAATGCACTCCTCCTCCAACCTCATACTAGCTTAGAAGTCATGTTTCTGGATGCCAGATGCCTTACAACAGGAAGTGCTATTCCCTTAACTTTTGCTGTCAATATTGTTTCTGGCTCCTGGGTTTTCTTGGTTGTCTTGTTATTCGATTGTATCATGTTCTTCCAGGCTAATTGAAGAAGCCAGACCCAAAACTCTAGGAAAGACAGCAAACCATGAAGTAAAAACATCTTCCTGCAACATTTTTTTTTTTTTTTTTTTTTTTTCCCCAGAGTGTTATAATGAAAACACAGCTGAAGAGAAAAGGCCAGTAAAAATTTGTCATTGGTTTCTTGAAAGATAAAGTGCCTGGGAATTCTCTATTTTTGAACATAATTTGCTCTGTGTTTTTATTACATTATCTTCTAATTTTCCTTAGAAGTTCTCTGGAGAAAAAAAAATATATATGTGCTTGAACTCTTGATTTTATAATTTCTTCTTCAAAATAGAAAAATGAGGAGGTTTCACCACAGCAGGAACTTATAGGAGTGAAATATCTCTTCTAGAAGGGCCGTGTCAAGGCTAGGGTAGTTTCTCTATGTTTCTCGCCTGGCCCTTAGCAGTAATTCATGGAATAAACTAGATTTAGTGTATTCATCTAATTCTTAAGAAGATGATTTTTCTTATCACTTAGAACATTGGGAAAACATCTTCAAACCCTTATTCCAGATTAATTAAGAACTTGGTTTCACTGAAAATATTTGATATGCTCTGACCAGTTACAGTAATATTTTCTTGTAATGCTTCAGTGGAAGAACAGTGATATGAGCTATCTCATCATGCAATACGTCTTTTCTGGGGTGGAGACTGGAATTATAGAATTACAAATACACTGTTATTTTCTTGAAAATTAATTTCAAAAACATGTTTGCTTATGCCACATGAAGTGTAGCATTCACTGCTGAGAATACACTTAGCCATTACAGCCATAGTATATTACTAGCTTAAGAAATAGCTTTCATGTAACAGAAATGATGATTCTAAACATCACTATTCTGCTTTATGCTACATTTCATTCCTTAGTCACACCATTTTGGGCTGCAATATTAGCCAGAAATTGAAGTTACAAATTGATATTAGAAGGGAATCATATTTTCTGATTTTTTATTCTTTTCCCGTACACTTATAATTTAAACACATCTGCAATTCAGTTTTATCGCTTCTAAGGTGCTTCTAAGATTCGTGGATGTTGTCCATAGAAAATATAATCTCTCTCATGTTATGTAAAAAACCAAGACATTCATTCTGATCCTCACTGTAGAAGCTGTAGGACCAGTAGGATCTTACAGCATTTTCAAGCCTGCACAATTAGTAGCTCATAGAATACATGTTAGTCCTTTATATTCAAATTTTCAAAAACATATGTTAGTCCAACTCTTAGCACCAACAACCACATCTGGTTATAGCAAGTGGTATGAAGGTGGATTTGGAGGGGTCCAGAGCAGCATAAGGAGCTGCTGAGGGAACTGGGATTATTTAGTCTGGACAAGAGGAGGTTCAGGGTAGACCTTATTACTCCCTACAACTACCTGAAGAAAGGTTGGGGGGAGATGGGGATCATCCTCTTCTCCCATGTAACTGGTAAAGGTCAAGAGAAAATGACCTCAAGTTGTGCTAGGGGAGGTTGAACATTAGGAAAACTTCCCTGATCTGGTGCTGGAACAGGCTGTCCAGGGGGGTGGTATAGTCACTATCTCTGGAAGTGTTCAAGAAATGTTTAGATGTTGTACTGAGGGACGTGTTTTAGTGGGAAATATTCGTCATATGAGGACTGGATGATCTTGGAGGTCTTATCCAACCTTGGCGATTCTATGACTCTATGAAAAGTGGAGAAAATTGTTTTGTTCTGCTTTGTTCCTAATTTGTTCCTAATTCTTTTGTGTTCCTGTTGGGGAAATCATCCAAAAATGATGAAGTTCTATTCAGTGATAGAGTTGTCTGACCACAGACCCTGTTGGAAAGAACAAATGCTCTAAAACAGTTGCACTAGACCAGACCTTGATCCATAACTGTTGCTAAGTTGAATATCAGAAATTTCCATGTGAGATATAATGCTATGTTATCTTCTCATTTGTTTGGTGTAGTTGATGACCCACAGAAGAAGGGAATACTTCATACTCAAATGTAAGCACAGTAAGTTTGGTAGACAACAAATGTATCTATCAATGTAGAAACAAACACCACAGAGTTCATTATACAGTCAGGCACATGTTGAAAGTGTTCCAATGACCAAACCAGCAGAAGCATACTATAAATTGATTTTTATTGACTGAATTAGATAAACAGATAAATTCTTTTTTTAAAAAAAAAATCATATTACAAACTGCTGCAGTACAATAAAATTGAGTTGCACATGTGGAGATGCCCTTTTTAACCTGCGCAGCTTCTGCAGCGCTGTAGCCCATTCTCATTGCAAGCTGTGCACTTGAGGGCTTTGAATGAGTCCGTAAAGCAGTTTCGAAACACAGACATCTTGCTCCCATGGCACACTGAGCACGGAAGGAAACCGAAGCCCCCACATGAGAGGCACTCGTGAGGATGGACTCTCTGCTCAAGGAAGAAAGTGAGAAAGATCAAAATGTTACTTTGTCAACCATCATAAGCTCTTGGAAAAAGAGGCCTCGGGGACAGCTTCTCAGACACACATTTTTCTTCCCATCTTGAGAAACTTCCATTTCCCCATCCTAAGTTACGACACCACAGAAGAACAGTATGTCTGCCTTTTCCTTTGTAGAGACATGCATGCAGTAGCTAGAGAGGCTCACTGCAGAACTCTCAGTCACATTATACCTTGGTAACTCATGTTCATAGTTGCCAAAATAGCTAGCAAAGTGAAAGAACACGTACATTGCTCTCTTGCAGTCATCAATTCTACTAGGTACTGGAATTGATTGGTTTTTATATCAATGTATGTTAACTTATGACTTTCATCACCTGTATTCTTATGCTGAGTTTGCTCCTATTAAAGTTAGAGCTGATCATACAAAAAATAAATAAATAAATAAATATTAAAAAAAAAAAATCCTAGCTTCTGACAAGCAGTGCTTTAGGAAATAAGTGGTGTCTTCATGTTTATGGGTTTAGAACACTGAAGCTTTATGTGGAAAAGAGAAAGATCATAATTACTCATGTTATACTTGGAGAAAATTTTTGCACGCAAGTCTTAGGTTTGCTCAGGTGTCCTAATTCATGAGTAAAACAATGTTTTTTCTCATTTCACTTATTTATTTATTTGGCAGAGAACACAGAAAGGGATTTTGAAGGCATGTTTAAGCTATACTTGAGGAAAGTATTGCTAATTTAAGTGATTGCTTAGTGGTGGTATATTATTCTGCTCCAAACTCATACTGCAATGTAGAAGTACGTTCCTACTTACTTCACCTGACAATACTATTGATACAACAGTTCTTTGGCTCATACTCAGCAGCTATTGTGCAAATTTATCTAAAGCAGCATATTTTGGTCTTACTAGATATGCAAAATACTTACATCATTCTTTCTTGCCATGTGTTTTATTGGTCTGTTAGATTATTGTTATAGATAAGGAGAAGTCATAGGAAGACTAATAGATTACGCAATGTATACATCTATCAAGCAAAAATCAGTTATATGGGAATTTTTTATGGGGGAAAAATCAACTAGAAATGCAGTAGCATGGAGTATTGGAAGGGGTTTTTCAGTTAGTTAGTTTGTTTTTTCCTCCATTCTTCTTTACTGGACAAATGACTTGTTTTACTCTAGAAGCAAGGCTTAGAAAAATTTAGTGCAAATCTATCAATTACTTTTATCTCAGGTGTGCCCTTGTCTTTCATCATTGCAATTAATTTTAAAATTTTAATACAATATTAGTGTTTCAATAATTAAATTCATTATTACTTGTTATGTTTCTAAGTAACAACCTTTCCATGCAGAAAGCTGAGTTTGAGAGCTAAGAAAGAAACATTTTATCCTAGTGGCTCAAAAAAACACTTTTTCTCTCTGGAACACATTGTTTCTATAACCACTCTCTGCTCCTTTAGTAATGAAGAAACATGACTGTCCCTTGTAACTGTAGCAAAACCATTTTTTGTTATAAAACCCAGCAGGTAACTACGTATTCAAAGTAGTTACTGTATTCAGTAAGCAGTTATCATAGCCTACTGTAGCCTGGCATCTTTTGTCTTTTAATTGTATTCGCTGTGTGAATATTAGGACCTACACTGAGTTTGGAACTAATGTCACAGGGCCTCCCTACAGACAGCATACAGGGGCAATTATTCCAAACTAACAAAAAATGCTGGGGAGAGGTACTAGCTATCCTCTCAGACAACAATAATTCCACATGTATTAATTGCGTGCACACATTTGTTTGAGTGTTTCTGGTTAGCTAATCAATTTCAATTTGGAATCATCAGTTTGTAACAGAAGAAAAGTAATCAGCTGAGAAAAGCATTTTCAATTGTAAATATTCAGTGTATGTTCCCTATGATTAATTGCAGAAATACAATTACCTCAATTTTGGTTAAGAGATCCTGCAGTTCCCCAGTTTCATTCATTAGCATAATTTTCTCAGCACCCTATTAGTAAGAAGAAGAAAAAGGTCAGCACGAAAAGCCTGAGATTATTAGAATATTTGGTCTTGAAGATTTAAAGAAGTTGAGTACAAATTTGATTCACATTAAGTGTATTGTAACTAGGTCAACCTCAGGAAAGCTAGAAGGAGGGAACAATCTAATGGCAGCTGTGGTAGAACTGTCTGAGGCTAGTTAACTAGTGTTGTATTGCATTTCCCCGTCATAAAAAGTGACGTAGCTTGGAAATTCTGGTTGTGTTCACTTTACTTTACAGAGTATGCCTTCTGACAGAGTAAAAAATATGTCTAGTTACTACATCAGAAATTACAGTTACTCAAATATACAACAAATCAGAGAATGCAGATAAATGAGAGGAGAAAATTTTATTTCAAGTATTCTAGCAGCTGAGTATTGAATTAAGATATAATATGTTGAATGTATAACAGGAGAAAAAGTGTAATGAAAATACTGTAGCGACATTAAAGTCAGACACAACAATGAATAATAATAATTCAATATGAATACACTGGGCCTCTGAGGGCTCTGTGAGCTGAGCAAAGGCAGTGCTGAGGTAGTTCTTATTTCCTTCTGAAAGTAAATTACGATAAATTTTTAGAGAAAAAAATAATGAAGGTGTTAAAGATGATATAAAACTTTTTTTTTCCTTTAATTAATTTATTTCCCATCTGTAACTAGAGGGCTGTATTTGACTGTTTACACATTAGTTATACAACTAAATACACTGAATTCTGACTACTACCAGTGCTTTCAGATGCTTTCAATCAGTGATTCAGAAGAGAGTGAGAAAGGGTGAGGAAATCTAGTCATGAACAAAAGGAATGGCACAGTCATTAAGCCAGCTAGTAGCAGAGCATAGGCGAGGCATAGGTTTCCATCTCTTCAGTGTGAATAAGCACAAATGCTTATTCACAGCTGAGGAGAATTGGCCATAAGTGATGTGTTCATGCCATTGCATTTCTTCTCTTTCCTTGTCCCTGAATTTAGCCCAGACTGCTAAAATTCACCTTTGGTGAATCTGTGAGCAGAGAGGTGCAAGGGGATTCTGGGGCAGGCTGCATATGACAGATCAGTCTAGCCATTACTTTGAGTCAACCACAGTCACATCTTCCAAGGAACAGAGCAGGCAGGAAAGGGGCCAGCAGTTCTGCCTGTGGCTGAGAACTATGCACAGCTCAGGCTCAAACATGCTGCACTGGCTTGGGAGAGTTTGCACTGCCTGCACAAGGAAGAAACATTAAAGATTTGCAGCTTTGCAGATATAATTGCAGCACTGCAAGTTCTCTAAGCAGGTCAAGCCCTGATTTGCCCTCATGCAGGCAGAGATCATTTCTTGTGAAACCATTCTTGTGACTTCTGCTCAGTGATTCAATGGTACTGTACAGTGACACTGACTGGCTTTGGGAAGCCTGTAATTAAAAGTCTGACAGGTTTCTTATAATAGATTGATATTTCAAAGAATTTATATTTCAGATGACATTCAGTCAGCCAGCTGTGTTATTCCCAAAGTGGAAAGTCTCATTAGTATGTCTTTAAAATTAAAAACCATACTTCCAAATGACTATCAGCATTTTCAAGTGCTTAAGTATGTCCTCTTGATTAATGTCTGCCTCAAGTGAAATTTGAATAAAAGATACTTTGCAGAGGTTAATCTACCCTTTGAATCTGTGAAGCCTAATGTGCAGTGTCTGTAATTAATGGAGTAATTAAAGCAGCTGTTAAATAAGTCCAACAGCTGCTTTCTGATCACAGAGTGATGCCTCTTTTTATCAGATTGTGGTCAGTCTGCAATTGACCACAAAGGGATGTGTCACAGTTAAGAGCCTTTCATCTAAAGATGGACATCAAGAACGCAACTTAGAAGGGCCACAACATTTAGCCAAGAGAGGAGAGCTTTCAGTTTTGTGAACCAGGGAAATATTCCAAGCTCCAGCCTGCTAATGCCCCATCTCCTAGTTTAAATACCTATCTGCACGGTCCAGCCCAGGGGCTGCAGTGAGGTGATTGCTTTCTTTTTGATAGATAAATGCTATGTGCAGACTTTGCTAAATCGTTCAAATGGTTTGCTATGCCATTTTTATTCTTCAAACTATTTTCTCTGTTTTCCTTTGAGATTATCCAGTATTTAGCATCGTATTTCAGGTATGGTCCCACTAATTGCAGAATTAGGACAAGCCCAGTAAATTACCTACTACACCAGATCTGTCTTGTCGTTAAACTAGCCTCCTGATGCTCATCCATCATGAATGTAACCTGTTACCATTGCCATGATGTAATTCTGATATAATTCCTCATCAGGGGATGCATCTTTATTTGTGTATGGGTTTGGCAGAACTAGAATGCCTTCTGACATGGGGAAGTAGACTCTCTTCTGCATCATTCCTTACATACAGGGAAAAATTAGCACAGCACAGAAATAGTAAATGAGGGTGGGCATGAAGCCAATCTTAGTCACTTTGTGGTTTGTAGGGAACAGCTGAATCCAAGTATCTCTTGTGAACATGTATGGAATGAGATTAAACACCTGGAAATCTGCCAATAAACTGAGAAAAGTGTAACTGCAGTGTGATATAAGCACCAGAAATGTTATACTTGAAATGCAAAGAGCTAACAGATTTCTTATTAAGAGGATATACAATTAAATCCCACAGTTCCTGGAATTTCAAAGCAGGAGAAGCATGTGAGTGAATGCAACAATCGTATCATAGCTTTACTGCCACAGAGCCGTTCACATCTACCCCTCCAAGGAAAAGCCAGGAAATATGTTTACTATAGTAAAACATGAATGCAGTTAAGAACTACTAATCATAAATGGGCACTGGAAAGAAGCAAAAAGGAAAGTGTTATTATTTGAATAACAATTTATAGTTTACACAGGTATTTCCTAAAAACAATTACAAAAATGGCTTCATCAGTCTTACAAAATAGTAATAAATAATGAAAATATTTTTACTGAAAATCTCACACCATAGTAGATTGATTTTAGCTGAGGAAACTAAGTAGGAAGCTGTTTCTTTGCAAAAATAATTATCATAAGTGTACATACTTGAAAATATTTAGGGTAGTTTCAAATGATAGCTGAGTATTGGCATTTAGTCATCTATTTAAAGTGAAAAATAAATGAATTAATTATGTTTTGAAATTATAAAGCAGTGAGCAAATAAGTTTATTAGGACTGACTCTATTTTCTTTATTTTTGTTCCTTTTCCAGTGGGGGGGGGGGACGACTTTACATAACTTAAATGTTTAGCAATCTTGGGTGCCTTTGTGAAAGAGTAAATGAATGCTCCGGTGTGTTTTTTTTCAGTGTTGCTTTCTGCTTCCTGGAAATCATTTTTCACTCTGCTTTGATACCCCAGCAGATGGCATAATTCCATTTCAGATGGAGACAGCCCCTGGTGAAGGGTGTGGGGGGAGTTGGATCAGATGGTAAAGAGCGTGCTGCAGAAAGAAAGAGCCTGCATTTTGCTGAAACACTGATCATTAGAGAGCATGTATCAACATATACAATGATTCAATCTTGGAAAAAAAAAAAAAAAAAAAAAAAAGAGATTAATAAACCTGCAGTACTGCAGCAAACAGGACTTCCCTTTCTAGAGACTAAATACAGTTTTTATTTTTTTCTACCCAAGAAGCTGGTTTGTTTCGTTCCCCTTGTGCAGGCATGATAAATTCCACAGCCCTGTAACAATTTATCCACACAGCTTGCATTACATCACAGCCCCATCAAGCTTTCTGAGCAACTCAAATACCGTGTTCTTTGTCACATGCTCATAAGCTTTGTTCCAGTGCTTTTGTTACATTTATCTCATTAAAAATAATCTTGTCACCTTTCAAAACTGTTCATATTTTAATGAGGATGCTTTTTATCCTTATGATTCATTGAAAGGTGCCTGGTTCAATATAGATCCTCTTTTGTATTACTACATACAATCTCCTTCAGGAAAGGATTTATTAGGAAATAAATATTCAAAATTAAAGAGAGAGAGGGTAAAAAAAAAAAAAAAAAAAAAAAAAAAAAAAAAAAAAAAAAAACACAATTAATTTACAAACACACCAGGCTTCTGGATTTCTGTGTACATTTGTACTGCAGAAGATAATTGTCACAAAAAGGTGTTACAAGAATATCCACAGTCACCAACAAGACTAAATTATGTACTGAGCTCTCAATTACACTTTACTGAAACACAAGCACAGCACAGTGCTGCCCTGCGAATACCCACCCCACCTACAAGGCAGCAGACAGAATCATGGAATCAAAATCTTTTTGGAAGGGATCCTGAAAGGCCATTTAGTCAAACTCCCCTGGAACAAATGAGGACAGCTAGTGCTAGATCAGGATATCCAGAGCCATGTCCAGCCTGGCCTAGCTGGAGTGACTGCTTCCACATCCTGGAAGAATGGGTAAACAACCGTAACCCTCCCAGCATGCAAACTGGACTGCAAATTATATCTCTTCCTCGTTGATTTGATTTTGCCCTCTTTTCTTTTTTATTAGATCAACAGATATTTTTTCTTTCCTTAAACAATATGAATAGAGTTTGCATATCCTAATGGATGTTTTCTAAACCAGAATTCTTTCCTCATTTTTTACTTGCTGGTGCCAGCAGGTAGTTTGACAGCCAGATACATCTCTCCCTTATACAACTGGTTCCCTCATTTACTTTCCTTCATTTCTCATTTCTACACCTATGTAAGATATTCCACAAAATACTTAGTTTTAAAAAAAATTATATTGCTTGCTACACTGTTGCTTCTCCATTAAAAACAAATTTCCCTTGCTATTCTAAAAAAAAAAAGAAAAAAAAAGTGAATTAATGGGCCATCCATCATACAAAAATGACTGTAATCAGGCTGAGCAAATAATTTATTCAGTACATTTCAATATTTTCAATTATATCTTCTGATGAACGGACCGGAGCAAGATATTCTTGAACTTGGTCATAGCTCATGTGGATTAATTTATTTATGTATTTAACATGCCAATTAGACGTGCAAAGCTTAGTCCAAATCCTGATGAATTTTAAGCTCCTCTTGAAAGTAGCAGTGCCATGGAGAGCTGTCTGTCTCAGAACTTGGATAAAAGGAGTCACTACTGTGAACTGAAATTCTCTGTCTGCTGGTGCCCACTTGCACGTTGCCCATTCTGCAGGTTCTGCAGCTGTCTGGAGAGGTGAGCTGCTCAGGGAAAGGTAGAGCACTGAGAATTTGGCAGAATCCCAGTGTCCCAGAAAAAGGGATAAAGGGTGCCTGAGTGTTCTTTGCATCCTCAACATCAATTATGTGCTGTTTGTTGATTGCATTTTATTTCATTACTTAAATCTTTTATAATACCAACAAACCAGCCCTGTTGTGTTTAAATACAGTTTGCCTCTGCAAATCATAGACTCACTGTTGGTGCTAATTGCTACTTCTTTACCACTTGAGACAAATACCTTTTCTAAGCTCCCGGGCTATTTTTCTTTTTTTGTGTGTGTCACTTTACAGAGGTTTTTTTTTGTGTTTTTCTTTTTGCTTTAAAACTCTGATTCTTTTCAGTTTCTGGAAAACATTTCTAAAGAACAGGCCTGAACAAAATGGTGGTTTCCTTGCCACAAAGTACAAATTTTAATTATAGTTTTCTACTCCTGCAACAGATCAGCCTTGGGCAGTTTTTTTCTCTTTTTAGAGCTAGATTTTAGGTATTAATCAATTCTGTATTTAAAACAATGTTTGGCTGATTATAGTTTCTTGATACACCACATAGTGCATGCTTAAGCTCTTAAGCCCTAAGCCTCTAGACAGGCTCATATTCATTGCAGATATTACTAAATGAAATAATCATGCAATGTGTATTAATTTTCTTGGGTCAGCCATCTTTCTCATGAAGAAAAAAAGTCAATTTCTCTAGATTTTCATGGTTTCAATTACAAAATAAGGTTTTTTTTTTGTTTTTTTTTTTTTTTTAAGAAACACAGGATAGCTCAGATGAAATTACTTTATCTTACTCCCCTCCCTCCCTCTCACCAGCTGTCCTGTCTTTGCATGGAACCTACTAGTGTATACCAGAGTTCCTATCACTCCAACACTGCAAACAATGTCACTAATAACATAACAATTTACATTTGTTCTTATAGACTTCACTGATTCACGCTTTACTTACCCCAAGGTAATGGCCATCAATAAACACAACTGGGAGGGATGGGGCTTCACACACCCTCCTGCATCTCTCATCAAGTTCTTTTCCATAATCGCTGTTCAGAGCAATATTTTTTTCTTCAAATTTAACTCTGTGGTTTTGAAATATCTTTCTAACCAGTTCGCATCTTTCGAAAGTGGTCCTCACCACACGAAGGCTGGTGGTATAAATTACTATGCGACCAAATTCTGGCTCTGTAGACACCTGGAAAGAAATAAAATTAGTTCCCATTGCAGTTCATGAAATGTTAACAATCTATTTCCCTGACTGCTGTAATAGCATGCGAATATTGAGGAATATCATTAAAAATATTATTTAAGCACAAAAAAATTTAAACTGCTTATCAACATAAGGTTGTCAATATTGTCAATAAATAGACATATTTTAGATCCTGATGAGATTCCAGACGTTAATAAGTAATAGCCCTTTTGCTGTTGTGGCATGCACAGATTCACCCACATTCCCCAACCTGAAAGATGCTTTGAGTTAGTTTATTTTCATTTGCAAAAGCACAAATTCTTCAAAGATGCAACAGAATCACTGTTTTTAGAGCTGTCTGATTCTGTTAAAACTGTTAGTCCTGTTTGTTTGTGCAAACTGATCTGCTAATGCCAGGCTAAATCCGAGCTGCTAGTTCAGGTATTAACAGTCTCCTTTAGGCAAGGAAAAGAGCTTGAAGGAGCTAGAAACTTTGTAACAAACTTGAGTCAACACTGACCTATTTTAGGTCTCTCTATGCTGAACTAAATCATGATTGCAGAAGTGACAGATATATCCCTAATTTTTAGTGAGGTATCCGGTCAAAACAATATAAAATCCAACCAGCACTAAAGAAAGTGCTTCTTATGCATATTCAGTGTTCAATTCCATTGGACATAGTAAGTTACAATGCAGGCTTGACGTTTTTCCACAGTTACTTAAAATAATTTTTATAGTTCATTTTTCCTTTCGTCAGTGAAGATATTTGAGGAATGTAAATGCTGCAGGGATATGAATTTTCCAGATCACTTATAGATCACTAGAATTATAACTGCCACCATATGCAATTTAGTGGGCAATTTTGGTAATAGGTGGACAGTTGTGCTAGATGATCTTAGAGGTCTTTTCCAACTTTAATAATTCTATGACTCTGTCTGCAGTTCACCTATTTCCCATCTCCCATCTCAGAAAAGAGGCTTGTTATGATAGGTCAGCATTAATTTCCTTTAGGAAAGAAGTTCATAAATAGAAAACTACTTTTCACTATCCTATTTTCTAGCTAAAATCTGTTATATCTCTCCTGCAGAACTGACTCTTCTTCAACATATTATTCACACATTCCAAGTGAGAGAATTAGCTTTTCCTCTGCTTAAAGGAAAAGAACTCCACATAGACCACCAAAAATTAGTCAGTAGGTCACAGGAATGCACAGTTCATCCTTTTCAGAAGTA
Source organism: Centrocercus urophasianus (assembly GCF_019232065.1). Classification (NCBI taxonomy): domain Eukaryota; kingdom Metazoa; phylum Chordata; class Aves; order Galliformes; family Phasianidae; genus Centrocercus; species Centrocercus urophasianus. The sequence goes on along the minus strand of NW_024884475.1, from coordinate 22,237,557 downwards.
ACCAAAAGGAGGTCTTACAGTATTTTTTCAAAAGGTATTTTCATATGCTCTCACTCTTCTGAGTGAAAATTCATTTTGGAGTGCAAAACTATTCAAAGGGTTGGAAATTCATGCTCCTCCATAGCAGTAATCTCTAGTGTGTTTGTTCCCAGACAGCAGGACTGACAGGGTAGCTACAGACTGTCATTATCTAGCAAACCATCAGGGCTGTGGTGTTCCTGCAGAATACAAATAAGCAGTTGAAGACATGGAAAAAATGGAAAGTTGTAAAGTGATCTGGAAAGATATCAAGTGGAAGGTGTGTACACAGAGTCACTTTTATGCTTATCCCTTTATTTTTCCCCAGTCTGGAACAGTGAAGAAAAACCCTAGTTTTCACTACAAAGAAATACAAGGGCATTAAATAAATAATCATTTAGGAAAATTTTAATAAACATCTTGTTTTCTGTGCTGTAAACATGCAAAACTTTTCCTAGGCAGGACTTTATCATACCAGGAAAACTCATTCCTGTCACCTGTCCTGAACCACGCTGTAAAAAGAGAGGCAAAGAAAATTAGAGAGATTTATGAGTTACTTTGTTAATGATAATCTATGTTCATTTGTATTTTGTTACCCATTTCAATAGTTGCAGCCTGTAATATTTATTTGATAGAATATGCTCTTGAAAGTAAATCAGCAGAATGATATTATAACACTCTGCTTTTCATTCCTAGGCTGGAACTGAAGCAAAAATAAACTAAAAAAATAAGTGGCATGAATATTTACAATTTAGTGTAAAGAATCCAAGTTAAAATAATCCTATATGACTCATACTTGCACAAAAAATTTTAGCTGTATTTAAAAAGAAGACAATTCTCTGGTTAATGACCAGGATAAAACTTTCTTTAGGCTGTGAAAGTTGGACAGATGCATAAACCAAAAGGTTTGGAGTGACATACATACACTGACTGTTTTCTCACACCTGTGAGATTCTCACTGAAACCTGAAGGCTGTGAAAATCCTCTGGTCAGAGGGAGCAACTTTTGTGTCAAATTCAGAAATTTCCAAACACACAAGCCAAAGAACATATTCCAAAGAAGGTATCCATGTAGAAATACTATCAAGGGATTGAAGGCTTCAGAGGGAAAAAAAAATGTTTTATCAGCAGTATTCTACATCATTTACAGCTCACAGGTTATCAGCACAGTGCTATCAACTTCCACACAAGCATTCAAAGTCACTGTCTGTTTTATTGTATCAGTATGAACAGCTTGTATTTTGCTTGGGACCATCCAGCAGGAAGCAACAACCGCATGATCTGCATGGCTTCCTGGCACAGATGCTATTCTCAGTGACTCAGGAACAGCTGCCCTTTTTTCATCAAGAGAGAAAGAGAGAGAGAGAAAGGAAGGAAGGAAGGAAGGAAGGAAGGAAGGAAGGAAGGAAGGAAG